>NW_027555847.1:154839540-155439540 GCF_003287225.1 Phascolarctos cinereus | reverse complement strand
GTGAAGCCTTGAGCTTATAACATTAGAGAATCATTCTTGATTCCTCAACATTGAGTGGGAAATGAAGCCTTACTCTGGGATCCAAGATTCATCTGTGAGAGTAGGAGTTAGAATAAAGATACTTGGAATTTACATGAGTAAAATTGATATTTTCAATAATATAAAATTAAAAGGTTTTGCATAAACAAAATTAATGCAGCTAGAATTATAAAAATATATGGGGGAAGTTTTATATTAAACATTTCTGATAAAAGTATGACTTCTGAAATCTATTGGGAATTTACATAAATCTAGAAGATTAAGGTCTATGTGAAGTTTCCCAAAGAAGAAATGTAAGCTTGGGCTTCTTAACCCCTAAAAGTTCCATGGATAAATTTCACAGGGGCTATGAACTTGGATGGAGGAAAAATAGTACCTAAAGGAAAGTTAGCATTTTTTCAGCTATGAATTTTTTAAAAAATATTCTAAGAAAGGGTCCATAGGCTTCAGCAGTGTGCCAATGGGATCTATGACCCAAAAAAGGTTAAGAACACCAGGAGTGGATAATCTCTAAAGCCCCTTCCGACTCTAAAAACAAAACAAAACAAATCAATCCCCTTCTCCCCAACTCATTATGAATCTATGGCCACATCTCTTCCTTTTCACAGAATGCATTGATCTCTATTGGTCTTAACATATTTTATACATTGAGATTTTGACTAGCTGCAGGCCTATCTTTTCCACACATTTATGATTTGTCTGTGTCTAATTTAGGCCATGAAATGAATTGGGCAGAGATTCTTTAATTCTATGTTCTGTACAATGCTCAGCAGATTTTGTTCACTCAACAAATGTTAACTGCCAGTAATAACTAACACCTCTTTCTAAATAAAGCACTATTTTGAGATGGTGTATACATAACTGTTCTCTTTTAATCTTTTATTTTAACAAAGCATACACAGATTCTGTCAGCAATGCCTGGATTTCAAAGTCTCAAACTGGGTCATGATGACAGGGTAGAGCCTAGTGATGAAGAGGGACTAAAGCATCCAGAAATACCAAAAAAGGTTCTAATATCCTGAGATGGGAATATTTAAAGTACTTAATAAGTCCAAATAATGCAGGAGGTAACAGTTTATATTAGAAAGAGCTCTGGATCGATAGTAAAGAAACCTGGGCTTTAATTCCAATTGTTACAGTTGTCGAAACTTTGGACAAGTCATACTCTCCTGAGGCTTCAGGTTCTCAATATGTGAAGAGAAAAGTGTGGACTACAAGAACTCTAAGGTCTGTGTTGCTGTTCAGTCATGGCAATTGTATGTGACTCTTTGTGATCCCATTTGGAGTTTCCTTGGCAAAGACACTGGAGTGGTTTGCTATTCCCTTCTCCAGCTCATTTTACAGATGAGGAAACTGAGGCAAACAGGGATGATGGACTTGCCCAGGGTTACACAGCCAGTAAAATGACTGAGGCTGGATTTGAACTCAGGTCTTCTTGACTACAGGTCTGGTGCTCTACCCACTGCACCATCTAGCTGCTCTCTAAAGTCTGTACCAGCCTGAAAATTCTCTGAGTCAATAGGAAATAAGTCAACATTAAAAACAGATTTAAAAATAGATGACATCATATATATTGAGCTACAATATATTTTCTTTTTCCTAGCTCCTGCTTGAGTTATAGCGATATGGGAGCCTACCTCTCCAATCACTCCCCTCTCCCATGTGTTCAGTCCTCCAAGCTCATCTATACATTTTAGTTCCCAAATGGGTACTCCCTGGAGTTTGGGTAGAGTCCAGAACTGGACAATAGTTGCTGATATCAAGAGTCCCAGACATCATGGATTCAGATTGAAAGCTAGCCTGGAATTTGGACAGAGACCTTCAGTTGCATATAATCCAGGTACAGAAACCAAGGAGGCTCATTTGTCAAGACATGTACAGAGGCAGAGAGCATCAACTGCCTAAGGAGAAGTGGTATCAGTATAAAGGTTGCATTTTCAATTTAATTTTAAAATATTTGCTTCAAGGCTACCTTTTGATGTGTTCTTGGCAGTTGGCATGACTGGATAAAGACATGAAAACATTGCCTAAATGACATGAGGTACATGCAACAAACTTCCCTCCCCTACCCCACATCCTCCACACCTGAGTTAATCATATATGAGCTAAAACTTCTGGATGGACTCTGAATAATTAAAGTATAATTGTATTGTAGATGTTGTCATATGTTGATGTTTGTCTAAAAAGAAACAATGGCCAAGAATTGAGAGGTGGCTCCGAGTGGGGATTGATGATCCACGATGGAAGGCTGGAAGCTCTCAGTAGAGTGGAGGTGAAGAAACCTGGCTTTTGAGAAGTGCTTGGTATACAAAGGGATGAAGCAGCATGGAGAATAGGCAGAGATCTGGAAAATTGAGCAGGCTCTGAGTTCCCAAAACTTAGTTCTAAAGAATTCTGTGAGCATAATCCAGGGATGGCATTGAGACATGGTTCAGGAGACTTTTGTTTTTAACTGAAATTGTTCTAAGGGGATACGATAGAAATGACTCTCAAGGACCAAAGATAGAAATGACTCTCAAAGACCAAAGAAACTAACTAATGGAACCCAAATATTGAACCAGGGAAGTAGAAATAGGGTAAATTAACAAGTAAGACAAATATGACCAAATGGACTGGTTCATAAGAGGACCTATAACCTGGGAATGAAAGGAGGATGTGGACAAGACCATAAAATGCTTTAGGCTGAGCAATGCTAAGTTAAATACTGTGATAACTAACCTATAAAATGATATAAGATTTCCCCCTTCTGTAGTAAAAGTGCTTTGGGCAGTTTAAATTGTTTTGTGCATACCAGAATGCAGTAGACACTGTCAGGAGGAGGTATCAATGGAGGAGCACAAGAAGAAAGTCCAATAGAATATTAACTCCTTTGAAGTCAGGGATTATTTCATTTTTTTTCTCTTTGTATTACCAACCCCCAGTAATTAATAAATTTTTTGCTGAAGTGCATTGAATGCCAAGGATGGAAAGACGAGTAGAAATCATCCCTAATTACTTAATTGATAGCAACAAAAAATGTAGACAAATGATGCAATCATTGAAAATCCTTTGTGGGAAAAATTGGACTACTAAGGTTTCCTTCACTTTGTCATAGTGTGTCCCAATGTTTAAATGACTTTGGGCCATCATTTAGGCAAAATATATGCCCTTCATTATGGCATTATATATTATACAGGTACTGTATTTTTTTAAACTAAGCTTTCTCAGCTGATGCAAGAAAGTTAGTTTTACAGATGAGCAATCTGAGCCTCAGTGAACCTACATAGGCAAGTCATCAGCAAATTTAGGAATACCCATGTGCCCAGTCTTCAAGTGTGACTTTGGAGACTGGATTGTCATAGACTCTACTTAGCATTGGAATCTTCCCCAAAACAGGATTCCATTTTCATATGTAAATAATATAACTGCTTGACAATTTCACTCCATTTTCTATTACTCAGACAGGATGCCCCTGGCTGTCAGTCAAACAGTCAACATCTTGGAGCATCCTCCACATTTTCCCCTTATTTCTGACAAATGGACAGGCAGATGATGATGTTGGTGGGGAAAGAGAAAGTCAAAGAGACAGAGAGAGAGAGAGAGAGAGAGAGAGAGAGAGAGAGAGAGAGAGAGAGAGAGAGAGAGAGAGAGAGATTCTCTCTGAAAGATAGATTTCACCCATCCTCTCCATACTAGCCATTCCCTGAGGTTTTTATTTTAAAGATTGAGGGAGGTAAAAAGGAAAGAAAAGGAAGAGGTGGACATGGAAGAAGTTTTCAATCAATTGCTGAACAATTTTTATTCTGGGTTGCTCAGAATAAAAATGTTGGTGAGGTGGGTAGCTGCAATTTTGCCAGCTTCAAATAAAAAAAGGAAGAGAGCCTATTTTTCTTGTCCGTTCCAGCTGCGTGGTGCTTGGGAGTTACAGAGCACTGACTGCTCTTGGAAAAGCAGCTCTGGTGTGGCATACTAATTGACAGACTTTAATGACTTTTCATCCTCTCCCTCTCCCTCCCCCTCCTTCCACCACAATCCCCTCTTCCGAAATCGCCTGCTCCTGGCAGAGGAGGCTTGCTGCCATGGAAACCAAGGCTCTGTCTGAATGCGCAAAACCCACCATACAGACATGGAGAGAGAAAATTCCACTGGTGAATTTTAAAAGGATCTGGTTGTTTGGAGAAAGGGCACAAGAGGTGGGGGGCTGGGGCTAGGAAGGAGAAGGAGTTGGTTTGGGCAGTGATGTGGTTGGAGAATGGCCAGTAACAGGCTCTGTTTTTCAGCTTATTCAAGAGCTAAAATATTTTTAAAAGCACACACACACACACACACACACACACACACACACACACACACACAGCAGAAATTAAACTTATCAGGTTCTTGGGGTGTACTGCTTCATTTAAATAAGCTAAAGTAATTTTTTGCCTGTATACCTGGGATCCAGCATGATACAGAAAGATGGAGTGATTGCAGTCTGTAGGTCTATGACCTTTTCCTAAGTTGAATGCTTTAAATTTATCCATTAAAATAAAATTTTAGAGAGGCTGGAAGCTTTAGGCACTAACACCTCTATCCACCAAGGAGCAGATGTTCTGGTTAGAATTTCATCTTTTCCCACTGATTTCTTCTGCCATTATTTTATTGCCCTAGGGAAAAAATCATAGGCAAATTGGAGTCTCTCTCTCTCTCTCTTCCTCTCTCCCTCTCTCTCTCTCTCTCTCTCTCTCTCTCTCTCTCTCTCTCTCTCTCTCTCTCTCTCACACACACACACACACACACACACACACACACACACACACACACACACCCCCCAAATAAATTCAGGATCTTCATTCAAAATAACTGTAAGTCTACCTTCCCCTTAGGTATCAGGATAGGTAACAGTGGAAACAGTATTGGGATTTGAGATAAAAGACTCATATTCTCTTTACACCTCAAATACTATCTGTGTGACCATGTGCAAGTCACTTAACTTGTCTAGGCTTCAGTTCCTCATCTGTAAAATGAGGGGGCTGGACTAATTGAAGTCCCTTCCAACTTTAAATCTTTGAGCCCACTCAAGACAGCTATCTGGTCTGCAGTTCCAGCAGATAGGGAGTCAGGGAAGTTTGCTACCAACCAATATGTCTGATTTTCACAGACAACAGCATGAGGGAAAATACCAAGCAAACAGCACCATGGGGACTTCAAATGTATTTTCCCTGTGCACTGATGTAATGGACATATCATTAGTGCTTGCCTCTAACCTTTGGATGTGCCTGGGTATCCTCTTAGGTACTTCCTCTTTTTAAAAACATGCATCCTTCTATCCTTCCTCTCATCAGGGCTATACTTCATTATCGTCAATTTCTTTTAAAGGGCATTTTTTAAAGGGCAGCACCTTTTACAGCAGGCATTTGTGGCATCCTTTCTGAGACACCCAATGACAAGCAGCTGTAGGACATTTTGTCAAAAGAGGTACTTAGTTCCCAAGAACCAAACCATTTAAAAAAATGTTCTTTTAGGAAAAAATGTGGGAAAGTGTGGGATAGGCTCAGAGCATTTCTAAAGACTGATCACAAGCTGATTATGTCTCTAGCAATCCCCCTCGCTCAAAGACCTGAACAAGTGTTTCCACTCTATTATCTGTGGCTAGCACTCTTGACAACTCAAACAAATAGACTAAGACTGGGAGTTCATTCAAGAGCCAAATAATAATATTCCACAGAGGTAAGTGGTGTTTGGAGTTGTAGAATGCAGTCACGACACACAAACAGGGTATGTCTGGTGTGCAGAAGGAGCAAAACAAAAGAGAAAAAAGATTCTTCTTGCTGGACAACAGACTGAGGATGGTAAAATTAAGTCTCGGAGCAATGCTACAATCACCCACACCGTGGTACCCTCCTGGGCACCCAAACTGCATGAGTGTTTGACAAAAAACAAAAACAAAAACAAAAAACAAAAACTTTGGCTTTTAAGGGGACATATGGTGAGTCTTGTAAATCCCTCTAATCCTCTACCATTTATGTAAAATACTGATAGCATCTTGTACTACTATAGAGGGAGTCAGAGTGAAAACATTAGAAGAAAATGCTTCCATTTAAAAAAGAATTATCATTTTATTATTACCCAGAGAACTTATTATTACTATTGTTCACCTAGGGAATTTTAAATTTTAAATAGAGACTTTGGATGGAGAAAGGGGAGAGAAGAGACTCACTGGAGAAACGAGATGTCATCAAAAGGCAGATCACTGACTTAATGTTGGAGTGTTAAAAAAAAAAGAATTAATAAATATTTTTGAAAGCAATTAAATTTATAAAACTTAGACTGGTGAATATTCAAACACAGACTTTTTGCCTCATTTCAGAAAGACAGCTTCTGCAATAGAATCGCTAGATTTCAGAGTTGAAGAAGGTATGTTGGTTGTCATCTGTTTTCCCCCAGAAATCAAAAGAGAAGCCCTAACTACAAGTTACTTAATGAGCAGCCAGTCAGCTTATATCTGAAAACTTTCAATAAGGGAGATGTCCTACTCTTATGCCTCCTAATGGCATAGGGGTGATATTAAGTTCTCAAAAGCAAAACTGTCAAAGTAAAAGTCAGTCCAGATGCACTGGAGCAGGGAAAGACTTAAAGTATAGAAACCAACCCGAAGGCCATTAGTGACATGAGGCTATAGCCCAACAAAGAGGGTAGGGCTGGATCTATAGATCTGAAAATCATATGCATAAAGATGATTGTTAAATTCATGGGAACTGATGAGGTCAGTAAGAAAGGTAGTATAGAGGGAGAAGACAGCAAAGCTCAGAACCACAGGCAAGACCTGAATGATGATCCAGCAAAGGAAACTAAGAAGAAGCAGTCAGATACATAAAGGAGAACCAGGACACAGCAATGTTAAAAAGAGAGAGTATGTTAGAAGTCACCAATAAACATTTATTAAGCACTTACTATATACCAAGCATTATGTTCAGTGCTAGGGATTCAAAGAAAAGGGAGAAAAACAGTCCCTGCTCTCAAGGACTTCACAATCTAATAGTGAAGACAACATGCAAACAAGTATGAATCAACAAGATATATACAGGCTAAACTGGAAATAATCTCAGAGGGAAGACACACAGAGTAAGGAAGTGAGGGCAATGTCAATGGCTGCAGTATTGACTTATGAGGATTAAGAAAAGGCCATTTAATTTGGCAATTAAGGGATAACTGGCACCTTTAGAGGGCATTTTAAGTTGAATGATGATGTTGGGAGCCGATTGTAGAGGGTTTAGTATCAAGTGAGAAGAAATGAAGTATAGGTAGTGAGTGTAGACTGTTTTATCAAAGGAATTTAGCTAATGGGAATGGTATGATCAACGGAGGGTGTTTTAAGGATGGGGGAGACTTCCTACATTTATAGGAAGTGAGGAAGGAGCCAGCAGAGAGACTGAAGATATGAGAAAGAATGGAGATGACAGTGAAGGCAATTTACTGGAAAAGATGGGATGGGATGGGATGGGATTAACAGCTCATGTTGAGGGCAAAGGGAAGGTTTACCTCTTAGAAGTAGCTCAGACACAATGGATAGAATGTGGGGCTTGGAATCAGGAAAATGTGAGTTGAAATTCTCCCTCTGACACTTATTAGTTATGTGACCCTGGGCAAGTCATTTAACCTCTGCCACAGTTTCCTCGACTATCAAAAAAGGATAATAATAGCACCTACCTTACAGGGTTGTTGTAAGGATCAAATGAGATAATATTTGTAAAATGCTTACCACAGTGTCTGACACATTGTAGGCACTTATAAATGCTTATCTCTTGCCTCCCCTCATGATAGACAGGGATGAGAGGATATAGTGGGGAAAGATGGTTGAGTAATGTGAGATGAGGAGGAGGGAAGAAGAAAGATGTCTCTGTAAATGGACTCATTTGTTTTTCAGTGAAGTATAAGGTGAGATCCACAGCTAAGAAATAGTCCTGATGGGTCCTATCAAGCTGGAAACACCTCTAGGACACATCTGGCATTGGACCATAGTATTGTTATCTGAGGTGCAGCTTGGCTAAGTTTAAAGAAGCGCATGCCCAGAAGGTTAGCCATGAAGGTCATGAAGTTTTGTTTTTATTTTGGGGGTAAGGGGGAGCAGGCATCAAGCTGTGAAGGCCATTTACTATGGCACAGAGGGACTGGGGAGAGAGTATGACAAGCTGATGAAATCACAGAGGCTACTGTCACCCAGTATTCAGACTATTCATAAATACCAGGTGAGGAAAAAGTCTGAAACCCAACTGTGAATGATGGGAATTTTAGCATTGGACTGACTACAATTCCCAGCAGTCACAGTCAGGCTTCAGTCCTTCCCATTGGCCTGGAAGGAAAGTCTGAATACTTGGTTACACTGTTATGGGAATTTTTAAAATAATAGCTATTTGACAGGTTTCAAGCAGCTCCTGAAAAAAAAATGATAATACATTGTAGCTCCTATAACAGCACAGTCTATGTAAAATGCCAAGGATTGAATAGCATTTGCAGATTTTGATCATTTAAATGTCATCTCTCATCAGAGGCAGCATACTGTAGTTGATAAACAGTAGGCCCTGGAGTCAGAAAGAACGAGGTTCTATTCCTGTTTCTTACACATACCAGCTACATGACCCCGGGCAAGTCACAACTGCTCCATGCACGTAAGTAATTCTACATGATTATAAGCCATTATAGAAGATGGCTGATCTGTGTCAGTAGAGTTTGGCATTGAAGGAATCACAGGTCTAGGAATCACCCAAAATGGCTAAAACCACCACCCCAAATTGAGCATATGTGCAATTGGGAAAGGATAAGACTAGAGAGGGAATGGATGGATCTGGAGGGAAAAAATCCAGGAAGCAGTTCAGTGAACCAATTGAAGGAACAGGAAGAGTAGGTGGGAGAAGGCTTACAAGTCACAATCTTTAATCCATGAAACACCATCAAGTTAATATTGTTACCCAAACCTGGCCATTGCTCTCGTGGCATTGTGATGAGGACCCAAGGGTTAAGTTTTAACTCACAGCATCTTGTTCCAAGGTTGTTCTAAATCCTTTGTAGTAGAATCTCATATTCCCATGTGCTACATCTTTCCCCAATAGATTCCATCCACCAACCATTTATTCAGCAGCTACTATATGCAGAACAATATGCTAGACACAGCAAGATATAAGTTCAGAGGAAATGTTACCTCTGTCCTTCTGAAGTAAATATGCCCTAGCACCTAGATACCTTGTCCTGTGGGTTGGTATTTGAAAGGAATCCTGGGCTTCCTAGAAGGTGATCTAATTTTGTCTTTGGTTTAGTTCCCTTGTGGCAGCTAGGCAGTGCAATAGATAGAGTGCTGGTTCTGTATGTAGTCAGGAAGATCTGAAGTCAAATCCAGCCTCAGATACTTATTAGTATCTTTGTGACCTTGAGGAAGTCACTTAACCTCTGACTGCCTCAGGTTCCTCAAAGGTAAAATAGGGATAATAATAACACTTACCTTATAGGGTTGTTATGAGGATTAAATGAGATAATATTTGTAAGGTGATTAGCACAGTGCCTGACACATAGTAGGTGCTTAACGTCTTTTCTCCTTCCTACCCTTGGTTTGACTTGACTCCAATGGTTTGGCTGTCTTCCACACTCAGTCCAAACTCACGGCAGAGGGAGGAGGTGAGGAAAGAAGACACAGTATTAACCAATTTGCCTAACTGATGACAGTGCCTAGAATGCACTCCCTGCCCTCCACCCTCTCACCTCTCTACCTCTTAGAATCCTTTATTTCCTTCAAACTCTGCTTGAGCACCAGCTTGTACATAACGATCTCTCCTAGCCTCTAGTGTTTCCCCGTCCCTCCCCCCACCAAAATGATTTTGTATTACATTATATTATCTTGTGTGTATTTTATACATGCTTACTTATGCATGTGTTGTTTTCCTGATAGACAGTAAGCTCCTTGAGGGCACAGACTGTTTAATTTGAAGCCATTTGCTCTGTTCAGAGATAGGGCTGACTGCAGGGTTAAATCTCATGCGACTACTTCATCCTGCTACTCTACTGCTCAAAAAATTGTAGTGTAACCTTCAATCTCAGGAATCTCATACTCAAGGCTCTCCCCAATCCTGCACCAATCTCCCTTTCTTCCTAATCATCCTTATCCCAGTCCTTCACCCTAATCAGACTGGTGGTCACTGTCTCTGAACAAGCCATGCTCATTCCAACATTTGTTCTTGGCATGCTCCCTGCCTGAAATGCTTTTCCTCATCCTCTCTATCCAACCAAATCCCAGCCATTCTTCATACCTACCTTAAATCCCATCTCTTCTATTGAGCTTTTCCTCACCACCTCAATTCAATCTTTTTCTCCTCTGAATTCTTATAGGCAGCTAGGTGGTGCAGTGGGTAGAGTGCCTAGCCTGGAGTCAGGAAGACTCATCTTCCTGAGGTCACTTACTATAGCTGTGCAACCCTGGGCAAGCCACTTAACCCTGTTGGCCTCAGTTTTCTCATCTGTACAATGAGCTGGAGAAGGAAATGTCAAACTACTCAAATATTTTTGCAAAGAAAATTCCAAATGAGGTTACAAAGAGTTGTACTTGACTGAAACAACTGAACAACAGCACCAATTCTGATTACTTCCTGTAATCACCATTAAAACAACAACAATAACAACCATCATTTACTGTGGTTTGTGCTTATGTAACTAGATAAGCTTCCTGAGGCTTGGTACTATATTTATTTTTAAGAGGGCTGCATATCTTTGTATGTATGATAGTGCCTTATACATGGCAAGCTTTCAATGAGCATGCTTTGACTGACATTTGAAGTTTCATACATATATGTGTATTTATCTCACAGCATTGATTTAAGAAGGCAATTGTAGTATTTATTGAGGCAGATTTTTAAATTCCCAACTCACAAACAAACGTAGATATTAATTACACATTCAGTGTTAGATCTTCCCCCCAGACAGAATAATCAAAAACTAGAAGATTCTACAATCGTATTGTATAGGTAAAGCAAGATTTTTCCAACTTCATGCTATGTGTATCACATAAATAATAGCACATTTAGCTATCCAGCAGAAATTATAAAAAGGAAGAAAAATTCTTCATGATTCCCTAGGGATGACTGACTTTGGTTGTTCATAACCATATCTTTTTTTTTTTCATAACCATAGCTTTTAAACCACTAGGTTTAAGTGGTTTCATTCTTAATATTTCAATGACTTGGATGCCTGGAAAATTGTCATGGACTTTAAACTACTGTGAGCTAATGAAGAAAGGGAGGACCAGAAAAAAGCAAAGGAATGGTGGATATTAATCTGATATAAGGGAAGAAAACCATTATTCTCTGATTTAGACAAGGAAGGCTTTTCTTCCTGTGGCACCTGTGAAATAGTGTTTCTAACCTGCATCTTCCCAAAAGATGAAAAAGTCAAAAAGAGCAAAGTCAAGCTCAATGAACTTTCTCTTTTAAGAAAAGTATCACAGTCCATATCCCTATATCAAATAAAAATATTTCACATATTCTACTTTCCTCCATAAAAACTAGAACTTGATCAGATACCTGAAAGACTTTCAACCTAAGTAAACTCTATTTCTCAATGTTTTATATTAACAATGCTTTAGCAGAGTGTTATGGTGGAAAAATTGATGTCTGTCACCCTCTGATAAATCTTATTCACTTCAATTCATCAGTCAACATTAGAAGTTTTTAAGCACCTACTATGTGCCAGGGATTGTTGCTATGTTCTGAGGATACAAAGAAATAAATGTTAACAGTCCCTGAATTCTACCTGGAGAAACTCAAGTTGTAACAGGCACTTAAACTATGGAAATGAGTAAACTTGTCATTAAATATTTTTTTAAAATTATAAATCGAGACTATGAGTATATTCCCCCATTTCAAATACTGGTCATGTTCTTGCCCCTACTTAATGCCAACAGATCCCTTTCTGCACCATAGCCCTGCAGATATGATGAGGGACTGAGGTGAATGAAGTGACTGGCCCATGGTTATGCAGCAAGAGTTCGAGTCCATAAACTGAACTTAGATCTCTGACCTTCAAGTCTGACGCTCTTTTCACTACATCATACTGTGAACGTGTAACAAAGAGGAGTGGTGTGGAACAGAAAGCCCACTTCTAGCTTTTCAACTTTAACCACAATGTCTCCTACTATAAGCATGGTGCCCTTCTCCCCACCAAGATATCGGGAAGAGAATGAATGAACACAAATGTGGTTACACAGAGAATTTGTATGTTTAATTTTTTGAAATAGGTTTAAGGAAGTGGTTAGTGATGGGATACAACTAGCAAATTATTATGTGGCTGTTAGTGGGATTTGGGATAGGAAGCAAACTTTTGTTTTGTTTTAATTTGGGTTTGGGGGCTTCTCGTCAGAGGGTAATCATCTTTGGTCTTCAAGGAGTTGTCAGATAATAACTATAATTTAGCCTGCCTATGCCCAGCAGTCTGTAGCTCCCTCTTAAGCTCTGGGAGGATGCTCTGGTGCTCTACAAAGAAGAGATAGGATTTCTATGTAATTAAAACTACAGCTGTGTGTGGAAGTGCTCATCAAAGATTCAAAGAATCCTGGGGCATATGGGGATTCATATTCTCCCCCTCTCCTTCCCTTTCCCCTTCTTGCTCCTCCCCCTCTCCCTCCCACCCCTGTCTCTGTCTCTGACTTAACACACAGTCTCACTCACACACACACTCATACATACTCATTCACTCACACTCACACACACACACCACTTTGTAGTTCATCTATTAAGTTAAAAAATGCCAGTAACATTAGATACTACCATGCCACTGAATAAAATTGAGTAAATAAGCACCTATAATACTATTACAATAAAAAGATGTGAAAGAAATTATCTAGTTCATTTACACAGGCCCAGCAGAATTCAAGCTTCTTGAGAGAGACAATTTTTTTTCTCTTGTCTTTATATTTCTAGCACCCAGTCTATCAATTTGCACCAAATAGGTGCTTAAGATCTGGATTCAAATCCTACCTCTAACATTCACTTGTTGATAACAATAGGCACTTCAGTTAATATCTCAGAACCTCCATTCCCTTACACATAAAATGAGATGGTTACACAAAACAGCACCTGAGATTCCTTCCAGCCCTAAATCTACAAACCTATGAGTCAGTGTAGAGAGACGATCTGGCTATAGAAAGCAAGTGTGCTCAAATTTTCTCCTAGTTACTGGTGCCATTTTGCCCATTTGAGGATTAGTACTGGGAAGGGAGGATTAGTACTAAAAAGGGAGGAAGGAAGGAAGGAAGGAAGGAAGGAAGGAAGGAAGGAAGGAAGGAAGGAAGGAAGGAAGGAAGGAAGGAAGGGAGGGAGGGAGGGAGAAAAGGAAGGAAGGAAAAAGGAAGGATGGAATAGATGGAGAGAGGGAAGAAGGAAGGAAGGAAAAAGGAAGGATGGAATAGATGGAGAGAGGGAAGAAGGAAGGAAGGAAGGAAGAAAGGAAGAGAAGGAGGGAAGAAGAAATCTTGATAGGTTAAGATGAGTTGACCCTAACAAGATGAAACATAATAGGGTTAAAAGTTCTACATTAGGTTAAAAAATTAATTATACAAGTATAAGATGAAGAAGAAGTGGCCAGTCAGCAGTTTATATGGTTGAGCACAAGTTCAGTATGAGATAACTTTCTGAGTTCACTGTCCAGGGAGAAACTGGTGCAACCACAGGCAGGCCTGGTAGAAGTAGAGTGTTTACAAAAATGGAAATGACCATGGTATGATCAGTATCATTGCACTGATCAGGGCATATCTGGAGTTGTAGGTTCAGTTCTGGGTGCTACATCTCTGGGGGGGGGGTAACAACAACTTGGGAGGTATCTAGAATGATGAGAAGGCTCAAAATGATGTTCTATGCAGGACATTGCCGAGGAGGGTATTTAGCGTGGACAAGGGAAGATAGAGGAAGGGAGTTAGAACAGATCACTGTCCTCAAATATTTCAAAAGCTGTCATGGAGAAGAGGGGCTATTCAGTTTATTCTTCTGGGAATCTACATAAGAAAACTTTCCCAGAGGATAGAACTAGAACCAACAGGTAGGAGCCGAAAGAAGACTGGTTTCAGCTCTACATCAGGATAAACTTCCTAAACATCAGAGCTGCCCAAATTGAATGTCCTGCCTTGTGAGGTACTGAGTTCTACATGATTGTAGATATTCAAGTAGAGGCTTGGTGGCCTCTTTTTGTAGACATTCTCAGGGGGCCCATCCATTTAGCACAATATTGGACTAGATAACCTCGATGGTCCCATCTAAAGCTAGGACTCTAAGACTGATTTCTTTTCACATATGGAACTGTTTTTGTTATTTGTTTTACTCAACACAAAAATCCCAGATTTGACTTTCATTGATTCCTCCACACAGGTGAGGATTCCTTGCCTAAGCCAGTGATTTGAAGTTCTGGTCCAGGATGACCCAAACCAGTTGACATAATTATTATTTAAATTTAGCTTTTCTTGATTTGAAACTAATAAAATTAACTGGAGGCAAGGCGATATAGCAGAAACAGGGCTAGTCTCAGAGTTCGAAGACCTGGATTCAAGTTCTATCTCTGACATTCATTGTGCAACTCTTTCAGATGAAATCCACAGAGTGGAGGTGGGGAATTACTTAGCATTTGTGGTTGACTGAATTCTCCAGAGAATTCTTAGAAAGCAATATTTCTTTAAGAGAAATGCATCTAGAAAATGGCTAAAGAGCTTGCATACTCAGCCATCATTTCTCCCTCACTAGAGAACACCTACCAATACACTATCTGATAACAAATTTTATGATAGCTTTTTCTGAATGTGTTGGTTCTAACTACTGCTGTTAGGTTCCAGAATTAGTTGATGATGACTAAAGACATCGACATTTGTATAAGTAGTTGTAGATTTCACCTCATCTAGGTTTTTGTTTTTGTTTTTTACCCTTCCCTTGGGGATATAAAATTTCCAGAGCATCACAGGAATAGAACTGGCTATAAATACGGAGGCTAGCAATGTCGCATATAATGTTATTAAAAGGCAAGCCAGTAGTAATTTCTAAGAGTAAAAGCGAAGACACTTAAAGGGAAATTCCTCCTTAGATCATGTATCAACTAAAAGATCTCTCCATTAAAACATAATTCAGAACTGTTAGTAAACTAATTTCCCTGCCCCATTTCCTGTTCCTTGAGTCTAGATGAGGGGTGGGAAACCTGCAACTTTGAGGCCACATGTGGCCCTTTAAGTCCTCAAGTGCAGCCCTTTGAATCTAAAAGTTGCACTTGAGGACCTAAAGGGTCCCATGTAGCCTCAAGACTGCAGGTTGCCCACCCCTGGTCTAGACACATGCAAACACAGAGAAAATGTAGCCACTGGATTGTTTGTTTGTTTTTAGTGGGGGAAGGGATTTTTTTTTTCAGCTAAAGACAAAGTTTATTAGAACACCAGTTGGGGAGAGAGATTTCTAGTGAAGGGATGTTTTTCAAACATGTGATTTCATTATTGTGGGAAGAATTCTCAGTATGGAAACTCCCTCCACTGATACAGATTGGCAACCCGTCTGTAACTTCTGGTTTTAGAGAGTTGGCTGAGGCACACATGTCACCACTTACGTAAGTAAATGAGTCAGTGTATTCTGGTTTCCAGTCAACCACAGTTCTATCTGAAGCTTGTGTCCCTGTTTCCTTTCATAAGCAATACCACATCACCATTACCTTTTTATTATTCCTCATAAGACAGAGACTAAAATTTACGTAGTTTTTTTAAAGTTTGCATAGTACGTTGCTCACATTTGATTCTTATAACTACCCTGTGAGGTAAGTGCTCTACAAGTTTCCCCATTTTACAGTTGAGAGAACTGAGGCTGAGAGGTCAAATGACGTAGGACTTGAACCCAAATCTTCCTAACATTAAGTTACTCAAAAGAAGTCACTATCTTAACAACTACAAAGCCTACATGAAGTTGTGAAGGAAAAACTCTAGAATTAAAATAGAAGCTACCCACTGATATTTCTTTTCATGTCAGAAGATAGAGCCAGGGGTGTTTGAAGAGCTCAGAGTGGCTCTCCAAATTGTTAAATTTTCAATGTGAACATTTACATCTTGGAAATCAGCAAATGCTACATACATTAGAGCTTTATTTGTTATTTTGTTGATTTATCTTGACTTAAGAAAGTAATGAAGAACATGTTAAAAATGCATATTAAACTTAAAAATGTGTTATACAAATATTTTGGAGAGCTGGTTGTTAACATTTTACCAGCACATCCCTGGACAGAATTGATTTCCTTTAAACTTACATGACAATAAGAACATCAAATGGTAGGTAGTAGATGCTACATGACCTCAATAATCTTTCTACCTATAACATATGTGTAAATTTCTGATTTTGCTATGGCATATTGTTTAACATGAGAGGGGTTCATTATTAGCATCACTAATGGAGGGCTGATAGAGAGGTCAAGAAAGGAGAGGGAAGGTGAGCCTTTGAAAAGAGCAACTATGATTAATGAAGAAAGATCAGTGAGAATAGAGCACACTAGCTGCCCGATGGGTTTAGGCCAAACACTGAACGTTGTCCATTTCCAATTAAAGCCCATGAAGGCAATGTGGTGAATGAAAAAGGTAAGACTCCAGAAAGTCAGAAGCTCTGGAATCCAGTGAGTTCTCCTAGTCAGCAGCTATGTGACCTTGGGCAAGTTATCCAACTTCTCGCCTATTTAAATCAATTCAGTGTGGTTATTGAGCATCTACTTTGTGCTGACCTCCAGTTACTAAGATAAAAGGCAGGTCTCTGTCCTTCTCCAAGATCCATTGAGGGAGACTCATTACTATCTCTAAGGTCCCTTCTAGCTCCAACAGTTAATGGCAGAAGGGAAGAAATGTTGGGGATGGAGGGGCTGGAGAAAGAGAAAAGTACAGTCCTGATAGATAGTGGACCCTTAAGAAATGGATGCTATTGAATGAATGAATGAACAAAATGCTGAGAATGCAGGGAAGATCCCAGCAAAAGTTCACATAGAGGAAGACAAAGAGGAAGAACCTGAGATAAAGGGAAAGACTTTTTTTTGGCAATACCTCCAAAAACCTTTGGATCCTGATTCGAGTCCTTTAGCAGGTAGGGGCAAATATCTGAATTGCTTTGACGTTGCCCATGTCACTAACAGTTCAAATTAACTTGTTTTCATTTGTTCTCCTGTTGCTTAATTTCCTGTTGGGCCACAGCTGGGCTGTCTTCAGTCCCTTACAGCTCAGGCTGCTCCACAGTGCTTATTGACTAACACAACCACACTTGATTTCCCCCGATGACCTGTCCAATTCCCTTTTATTTGGTCTTCTTTGACACATACTCTAAGTAAGGCGTCTACATTTAATGGGGTTCCTTTCCTTTGGCTCTAGAATCATCATTTACGAATAAAAACACTTCAAAGGCCTTAACATAAGCATTTTGATATAGGAAATGTGAGTTTCAATAGTACAATCACATTCTGATTAACTGGATAGAAAATTCAATTCAACAAATGTTTACTAAGTACTTGATGTTTACAGAGCATAATATTAGGCACTGAGAGAGATGCAGAGTTTAGTTAAAACACAGTCCTTGATCTCCAGGGCCTTTCATTTTAAGTGGGGTTGATACACATAGAAATAATTCTAATACGTTGTTTTTGTTCAGTCATTTTAGTTGTGTCTGACTCTTCACGACCCCATTTGGGGTTTTCTTGGCAAAGATACTGGAGTGGTTTGCCATTTTCTTCTCGAGCTCATTTTACGGATGAGGAAACAGAGGCAAACAGAGTTAAGTGACTTGCCTAGAGTCACAACGGCTAACCAGTGTCTGGGACTGGATTTGAACTCAGGATTTCCTGATTCCAGGGCTGGTGCCTTATCCACTGTGCCACCTCACTGCTCCAATAAGAGCATTAAAGAAATACAAAACAAAGTCTTATATGAGTCCTGCCCTAGAGCTTTATTCCTACTCATATTGTGAATTCTGGGTTTATCCGGGTTATGAAAACCAAATGGTAGGCTCAACATAAGACCAATGATACCAGATCTACCTATTCACTATTTGCAATCCCTTTCCTTATCTGGAAAACACCTATACTTGCCAGCACCTTAAAAGTGAACTCCTGTCCTTATCACTTATAACCCAGGTCAAGGTTGCAATCTAGTTCAGGTTTCAACATCAATTAGTGCCCTAGCACTTCCGGTAATGCCTTGTTCATGTCATGTCATCCTAGGATCCAGTGCTCGGATATGGCAAAAGTGGGTTTTAAGTAAAGACGGCTTGTTTTTAAACCATCCAGCAGTGTTCAGCTGTATTGCACTTCAATTTGGATTTCCAGGACAAAGTAAAACAGCTTAGGGAAAGAGAGCACAGTTCAGCAATTACAAGATGAAGAGATTCACAGATAATAATGCAGGTAGGCTCATAGACCAGATTTGTAGCCAAGGGAAAAAGTCACATCACCAAGCAGCATTTCAATGGTTTCAGAACACGAAGCAACAGTAATACAAGAGAAGTTTACCAAACTCCAACTGCGTGCAGAGAGAGTACATTGAAGAAGATGCGTAGTTTACTTATGACTTAGTTCCTGCCCTAAAGGAGTTTCCATTCTAACAGCATTTAGTAAGGGCTTAAAATCTATTTGCTGAATGAAGGAAAGCAGGAAGAATGAACCAAGAAATGAATCACTGAATGAACTGAATTGGTAGGTAGTAATTGTAACTAAGTTTGAATTTTAGTCACTTCCCCATTTTTTTTCTGCAGGTTATACAGCGACAACAAACACTACGACCGATTTATTTATATTGTATTTCAAATATACTCCAGGAGTGGTTAAGTTTATAGTACTTTTAAATTTATGGTGAAAATGCCCAAGCTTACATTTTTCAATTTGGTTTATGGGTGGTGCTAGGGTCATAATCCTCCCTGCTTCAAATGTCATGGTACCTCACTCACATTTGGATCACCCAAAGTGGTGTTTCAAAGTAAAACCAGCTTTCCTATCCTTCCTATAATTTTCCCCCTTATGTTTGCAATCAAAAGTCAAGTCAAAATTAGATTAAGCAAAATATGGACAATTTAGGAAATATCCTGTGGTTTCCTAGTTTTTATATTTTATATCAACACTTCGCTTATCCAAAATCATATTTAATCCATTATCATTGGACTAAGTTGCAAATCATATGCACAAAAGAAAAAAAATTAAGAGTGAATAGAGAAGAAGAGGGGGAGAAATGGGAGTGAGGGAAGCAAACGTCTGAAAAAAAATACAACATATAACATGTATACACACATATGTATGCATATATGTATGTGTATGTATAGACAGACAGACATATCTTTACCTATAGATATGACAGGAACTACATGTGTAATTTGTTCTACCAGCTCTGGTTAGCATTTTCTTTCTGACTTACAGTCTCAGAGAATTGCTGCCCGGAGCACTGATGGATTAACTGACTCGCCCAGGTAATGCAGTCAGTATGTGTCAAAGACAAAAGTACCACCCAGATCTTCTTGTTTCTGAAGCCAACCTCTATCCACTATGCCATGGGTACCATTTCTATTCATATAAATATATTGTTGTTGTTTACTTGTTTCAGTTGTGCCCCAATCTTTGTAACCCTTTGTGGGGTTTTCTTGGCAAAGATAGTGGAGTCGTCTGCCATTTCCTTCTCCAGCTCATTTTACAAATGAGGAAACTGAGGCAAAGAAGGTTAAGTGACTTGCCCAGGGTCACACAGCTAGGAAGTGTATGAGGCTTGATTTGAACTCAGGTCTTCCTGATTCCAGGCCTGGGACTCTAACCATTTCACCACCTAGCTGCCCACAGATATATACACAAATACATTCATTCATTCATTCCACAAGCCTTTATTGAGTGCTTATTACGTGCCAGGAGACATGTGTATATGTAGTATGTATATGTATATACATATACTTTACATATAGAAATTTAAATTTTATGTTTTATATTTTAAAATTTATAAAAATTTGTATAAATTTATATAAAATATAAATTTTATATTTTGGAATATGGAACCGCTAATAAGGATATTTCCTCTACTAATGCAGATGAACAACAGTTCTGCAATTTGACATTTTAGTTAAATGGGACACTAAGACATTAAGTGACTTGTTTAGGGTCACATGGTATGTAGCAGAGGAAGGACAAATCCAGGTAATCCTGATGCCAAAGTCCACCCTTTACACTCTACCACTATGCAATGCTTCCTCTCTTACCTATACACACAATATAACAGTACTCCTAGAAGTGGTGATGAGGGAATTGCTTGTCTCCACATCTTTATTTATATCTTATAGGAAATCTAATTTCATTCCCAATGGCAGTGTCAATGAGAGAGTTCTGCTCTCTGTTACAACCTTTTTTTCTGAAATACTCCTTCATTCATTCCCTTCTGTTGGCAAGTAAAGGAATGTGCAGGAACCTCCCTATCAGAAGTGTCTGATGGTTCAAGAGACTGAGAGCCTGCAAAGGTTTATGACCAATTACGTATCGTTAGTACCCAACAAATAGCAGAAATAATCATTAAAAACTACTCAGAGCCTCTGGAAACACGTCTTTGATAGCACTGTTGTAAGGAATTTTATATCATGCTGAAGTTTCTGAGACAGAAGGAAACACCTTTAGCTGGAAGTATAGTAGAGTGCTAGACAGTCTGGAAGACCTGAGTTTAAATTTCAGCTCAAGTACTTAATAGTTGTATGATCCTAGGCATGTCACTTAATCTCTGTTGGCCTTAGATTTGTCGTTTCTAAAATGGGAATAATAATAGCACCTACCTCCCAGAGTTATTGTAAGTATTAATGAGATATTTGTGAAGTGCTTTGTAAACTTTAAAGCACTATATAAATGCTAGCCATTGTAATAAATTATCATTAATAATAATCAATAATTATTGTTTATTGTTAATAATAATATTAGGACGCACTGAAGATGGGATGGGTAGTAATTGCCATCCCACTCCAACTCTATTAAAAACTATGCTTACACCTTAACTAAAGGATAAAACCTTTTAACAACTGGCAGAAAAAGTAAAATACATGTGTATGTATGTATGCATGTGTAGATGATAGATATAGATATAGATATATATAGATATAGATATAGATATAGATATAGATATAGATATAGATATAGATATAGATATAGATATAGATATAGATATAGATATAGATATAGATATAGATATAGATTTGCTTTCTTGCCTACCAAGATAAGGTACAAAACCCAACCAAACATTTCACCAACTCCAAAAAGATCCTAATATTTATTATATGCTGAAAGTAGAACTAGTTGGGAGGATCCAACCAAAACTGTATTGACCACTATAAGGGACTGAAGATAAAGGAGTTTATATAAATACACTGTAATAAATTCAAGTTATTATTTTACTTGATAGAAAGGCAACATTGCACAGTGATGAAAGGACCAGCCTGAGTTCAAATCCTCCCTTTGACACACAGTATTTGTATGGCCATGGTCAAGTCACAACCTTTCAGTGTCCCAGGTGACACTTAGTGACCAAAATGTTTAAGTACGAAATATAAATCTGTATCTGTGGAGGGAGTTTTCACACCAATGATACCTTACACTGATGAAATAAGAGGTTTTAATCATCCAATTCTCATTCTCTTGTCCTCTCTTGTTTTCTCCTCTTCTGTTTCTCTCTCTCTCTCTCTCTCTCTCTCTCTCTCTCTCTCTCTCTCTCTCTCTCTCTCTCTCTCTCTCTCTCTCTCTCTCTCTCCCTCTCTCACTTTTTTTTTCTCTCTCTCCCCCTGTCTCTGTCTCTGTCTCCGGAGAGAAAAACTGAGGACCAAGAACTTTTAAAAATGTTCATGGAAAATACTGTCATATCTTAAAAGTCAATCAATTTTCACTCAATCAGCTCATCAGTGTTTGGACCAACCATGGAATTCAGATTATGTAATCCCTGGACCAACACTAGGTCAGGATAGCTGATTTCCCTGGTTAGCCAGTCAGGTGGTGGGAGAGAAGTAATACGTCTAAATCAGTTTCTCTATGAAGCAAAGATGCAAGTTTCTAACAGAGTGCCTCCCCCCACCTCTACTCCCGCATCTTTGTCCCTTCTTCCCCTACTTGTATAAAACACTCACTTAGTAATCTGAGAACCCATTCTAATCCTCACTGTTTCTTTTGCTCCATCGTGGTTCCATTTGCTGAAGAGTCCCTATTGTTTTAAGGGCTGGAAGAAGAAAAAATATTGCTTATTTAAAAGCAACTGCCTAGCAACCCATCTTCCTTATTCCAAGGACATAGGTTATTTGCATAACACACTGTTCCCCCCACCCTCCCAACCTCAAATCCTTGTGAGGACTCTGGTGAGAGCTGTCTAAGTGACCACTCCTCAAGGGAAACCTTCCCTTCCTCTGAGAGCTCCCTCAGGGTGGCCTTTCTTTGCCATGGTCCACTTGTGTGTGTTCAAGGAGCAGGATGCCAACTTCCCACAAGGTGCACCAGAGCTCCTTGCAGCAATGAATGTCACCAGAGAACTGCCAAGTCACAGATTGCAGTTGGGACCAGGGCAAAGCTCAGAACATCCTGATCTCATTCAAATGGGGATTTCATTCCCACACTGTTCTTTCTCTTAGCAGTTTTCTTTCCTGGAAATATGCCACACCGAGGGGATGCCCAGGCCTTCTGATCTTAACTCTTAAAATGCTGGCAATCCCTTGAGAAACTGGACATCTTTACCTCATCTCTACTCTAATACTCTAATCACACTTGGTCATCTTCCTAGGTGCATCTATATCTAAAATATTTATAGAAATTCCTATTTCCCCTAAGGCTTTTCTCAGGTCACATGAGTATGAAGGAAACAGAAGAGAAAACAGTTTTTTACATCAGTGCTTAAAATGGATTGAGCAGACAGATCATGAAATTTAGCACTTCAGTCACTTTGCCTCTGAACTTCAGTTTCCTTATTTGGAAAATGGAGAAAATAATGCCTTTGGAACCAGGTTCACAGGGTTTGAGCTGATGTATGCAGAGTACTTTGAGAACCTTAACAGTTATTTTTATTATCATGATCATTGTGTATTCCAGACCTCTTCTTTCATAGCTGAGGAAATTGAGGCCCAGAGAGACCCACTAACTTGCCCAAGGTAATGCAGGTAGTAAGTGACACAGCTAAGATTTGAACTGAGGATGTTTGACTGAATCCAGCATGCTTTTTGCCATGTCACGTTGTTTTCTGAATGTGGGTTGTTTTTTCAATCTACTCCTCCAGGCTATAAGTAGAGAAAGCAGGGCTCCTTAAAATACAGCTGTCAAAAAGTAGACTTATCCGTAAGATGGCATTGGGGTGAATCATGACCCATTCTGCTGAATGCCTTAGAAAAGCTAACTCACTTAATAAAGTTGGGTAATGTTGTGTGATGCTGTACAACTCTTTTTATTTTCTGTTTTATTTACCTTTCTATGAAATTGGAATAATTTAAAACATCAACCACTTGGAGGAACAGGATTATGAAGTAGATTATAAGTGCCCTCAACATTGAGTCTAGGTCCCATATAGCTTTGTATTTCCAGCACCCAAAATAGGGCTTACTAAATGTTTATTGCACATATGTCAGAGCCTTAGACTAAGAATTCTTTCACTTGGGGCAAGAAGATTGGAGGGGGTAGTGGCTTTGAAGGTAGCCTAACAAGGCACAGGTAGCATAGAGGCAGGCACAACACTTCTTTCTTTGTTTTTTTTTTTTTTGTTGTTGTTGTTTTAGGCAATGGGGTTAAGTGACTTGCCCAGGGTCGCACAGCTGGTAAGTGTTATGTGTCTGAGGCCAGATTTGAAGTCAGGTCCTCCTGAATCCAGGGCTGGTGCTGTATCTACTGTGCCACCTAGCTGCCCCCACAACACTTCTTAAACTGTGGGTTGTGAGCCCATATGGGGTCGAGAGTGGAAAACATTTGAGAATCCCTGGTAGAACATGGGTGCAGTTGCAATGGGGGAAAGAATGGTTTGCTCACGATACTTCATCATGTGCCCCAGGGAGTGCTGGGGGAAAAAATGGGAAAGGACTGCCATGGTGATGAGACCTTGGAGGTAGCTGCCTGGAGCTGCTGGACTTTGAATGGTTCGTTAATTTTGCAAAGAACATGGAGGATAGCTCACAAAACATCTGCCAATGAGCTGAAACAAATATCCTTTGGATTTCAGTAGTCTGCTTAGCATTTCTCTCCCTTCTTAAATTTATCATCTTTCATCATCTACTGCCACTTATGTATTCACAGTCAATGGTGCATCAAAGCTGTAAACATTTGCCTATTGTCTATGTTTTCTTTGTCACTTTTATAAACTTGTCAGAATCAATAAAAGTCTATTTTTAAGAAAGAAAAGAAACTTGTTGCAAACAATCCCTAAGCCAAAGAGATAATTATGTCAGAAACATTATAAAACTCTAAGCCTGAGATTCTTAAAGCAACACATGCAAACATCAATGAGAAACTCACAAAAGCCGAAATTGCTGTGAAACGTTAGATGCAGGTCAGTAAGCCAGAAAGAAATATGGGGAATGTGAAAATTTTTTGGGGTGTGCTAGGCAAGCATCACAACCATGGACATGGTGTTATACAAATGCCTCCCTGTTCCCTGAGGATTTTTAAAATTTAGGTCTCCTTACTCTGAGACTGAAATCACAGTGGCCACTCATGGTCCCAAACCTACTACTGATCTAGTGTAGACACCCAGCTTTTGCCCTACTGCAACTCACCACTCCCAAGCTCAACTACTATTCTCAATATCCACCAGCTTCAACCTCCCCAGTAACAGGAATTACAGGCATTTGTCGCACATGCAGCAGAGGACATTTTTATGTTATGTATGTAAGGACAGATGTTTTTTAAAGACAACTGAGAAAGGAAAGACTCTTTTAGTGATAACTGACCTAAAATTAATATCCCGAAATTACAGCAGCTTTAAATTAAAAGGTACCTTCGAAGTCATGTAGTCCAACTCTGTATATGATTTAGGAATATATCCATCAATATTCTAGTTTCTGCTTGAAAAAAAGCTCACTACATGGAGAGGCAGCCTTCCTACTGTTGGAAATCTTCAGTTGTAAGTTTTTTCTTATATTGTGTTAGACTCTATCTCCCTGCAACTTCCACCCACTGGCTCAAGTTTTGCTGTCTAGAATAATATAGGACAAATTTAATACCTCTTCCTTGTGATAGACATTGGACCTCTTCCTGTAGATACTGGAAGATAGCAAACATGTGTCATTAAGTCTCTCTTCCCCCAAAAGAAACATCTACGAGTTCCTTTAATCATTCCTCATGACCTGATTTCCATGTCACATGACTGTCCTTGTCCTCCTCTGGATATATTCTAATTTCTTACAGTCTTTCTTAAAATGTGGCATCCATAACTAAATACAATATGCAGTCGTTGTCAGAGCAGGGAAGGCTCTACTCTTGGGCTAGTCTTTCCCTTTATATAGATGCTATGCTCTTATTACTACAGTGGTATCCCCAAGATACCAATGGCTTTTTAGCAGCTAGATCATGATGTTGGCTTCTTGAGTTCATGAAAAATGAAAGCCCCAAGGTCTTTATTTGACATGAACTAATATTAAGCTATATTTCTCCCATATTGTTTTTAGATCATAGAGTTTTAGTTGAGGGACTTTACATTTATCCCTGTTCAATCTTTTTATTTCCTTTGGCCTGTCACTATAGTCTGATGAGACCTTTTTGAATCTTGTCTGACATCCAACATATTAGCACTTTCTTCCAGCTTTGTGTCATACAAAAATTTGGTAAGAATGAACTCTTTCTTCATCCAAGTGGATTGATTAGATTACTAAATAGGACAGAATCAAAAGACAGAAACCTGTGGTAATTCATTAGAGACCTCCCTCTAAGAAGTTGACATCCATTCACCAATCAACAAACCCTTGCTAGGCACAGCTATTTAAGCCACTATGAGTATATCTTGCTGTTCTACCATTCGGTCCACATTTTGCTTAGCATAGTACTTGGCACACAGTAATTACCTAATAAATGCTTGTTAATTGTTTGATAGTCCTCAGGGATCTCATGAGACAGGAAAGGCCTTGCTAAAAATCAAGATACACTATGCCACTTAACAACAGCCTTCATTCCACAAGTGTTTAGTGAACATTCATTATGTGGAAAAGCATCATACAAAGATACAAAGATATATGTCATAGTCCTTGTCCTCAAGAAGCTTAATGGGAGAGCTAAGACATAGACACAAGTCACCATAATAGAAAGTAGAGGGTGCCCAAGAGAGGAAAGGAGTTGAAAGTTCAAAGGAAGGAAGCAATCACTTTTGGCTGGAAAAAATCAGAGAGGGTTTCATGAGGGGTGTGGTATTTGAGCTGAACCTTGAGGAATTTCAACCAACAAATCTGACTGTGTGCTTTTTCCTTTATCCTTCCTAGGTTTCCTTCTAAAAAACGCTTACTTATCAGAAAGCAGCCACATTGGCTTCTTTAAACATTTCCTTCTTTGCTTTTTTAATTGGCATTATTTACAGTTATACTTAGAATTTCATATGTCAGAATCTCCTATTACTTTTGACCCTTTCACCTTTTTTATTTAATGCCCAAAAGCTCATACCTTTCTTCTACATTAAAAAAAACCCCACTCAAAGTCTAGGACATATGCCTTACTATCCACATTTACTCAAGTTTTCCATCAATTTCACACCAAAAAATTCTTCCTTGTTGGTCATAAAATAGAAGTTCTTATTGCTTCCTCTGAGAGAAGGTATTATCATCATGTAGTCAAGATGTTATTAGCAGCTGTGATTTGATCAGAAAGAGTCTTCCAGTGGGTATGAAGACAGGTCCCCAAACACTATTATGTTCTGTGAGTCTGAACTATAGTATAATAAAATAATAATAATAATAACAATAATAATAATTATAGCATTTATATAACACTTTAGGGTTCATAACATACTTTATGTATATGATCTCATTTGATTTTCGCAGCATCCCTATGTTATGTTAGGTGATACTATCATTATTCCACTTTTGCAGAAGAGGAAACTGAGTCTGAGAGAGGTTAAATGATTTGCCTGGACTCTCACAGCTAACAAGTATTTGAGGTAGGATTTCAACTCTTCCTGACTGGGATCTAGAAAGCTATCCACTGTACCATGTAGCTTTCCTCCTAAGAGTTTAATAATTAGCACAATATGGCATGGCATAGCACAGCATGGCATAGTACAGAATAGTATAGGTCCCTGAGACCCTTTCAGAGGGTCTGTAAGGTCAAAACCACTTTCATAATAACACTAAGATGTTTTAATGTCTAATATGGTAAATCTCAATAGATATAGCCCACATAAACCAAAGCTCTCTGAGGAAATATCCTCAATAATTTTTAAGAGTATAAAGGGAAGCCGAGACCAAGAAATCTGAGAACTGTGGGTATAGATAATAATCATAACAGCTAACATTTGTATAATGCTTTAAAATTCACAAAGGACTTTGCATACATTATCTCATGTAGTTTTCCTAACTATCTTGTGCAATAGATAGTATTGTTATTTCCATTTTATAGATAAGGAAACTAAGGTTGAGAGAGTTAAATGACTTGCCCAGGGTCAGCTACTATCTTGAGGTAGAATTCAAATCCACATCTTTCTGACTTCAAGTCCAGTATCCTCTCCATTGTACTACCATGCTATCTCTAATATACTCTTGCTTAACTAAAGGAGCCAATAGCATGATTGTGGCTAACATAATACTTTATTCATCTCTATGTGAGTTTTGTAGTTTTTATCAGGAAAGCATAACCTGGCTGGGTGATCTGAGGTATATTCCCATACCAACATCACATCTGCTTCTCTGGCTCTTCATTCTAATTCAAATGTTGTCTCTACTGGGCATCCACTCTCTGGTTCATAGTCTGTTATCTTGGTAAACATTTCACCATTATGAACTACTCTACTGCCTCTTCTATCAGGTCTGGTTGTTTTGACCCAGGTGCATCCTTTCATTGTCTTATTCCGGCAGCAATCTATATGAAATCATATTTACTTGGTTGTGTTAAAATTTTCAATTTTATTTTCCGTACTTCGTATACTAGTGTGTTGGAACCTAAGGCTATAAGTCACATTACTGAATCTCTTCCCTGTTACTGACATCTTAGAATTACTGAGGACCTACTTGCTCTGCTGGAGTATAATCTCTATGTCCCACCTGTTGTCCATAGTAGTATATGGCTTGACAGTTTTAAGTGGGCATTTTTCTTCCTGTTACAAAGACAGCAGTTAGAAGAAATGACAAGAACATGAAAGATACACACACACACACACACACACACACACACACACACACTCTTCTGATCTATTGCATGATGCTTTCCTCTGAGTATTCTGGCTGGGTAAAGGTCACAGGGGCACTAAAAATTAAGAAAAAACAAGCAAACAAAAAAGAACGCTAAGTGATCTATCCCCACACAGAGACACAATGGAGTGGTAGAAAGAGTCATAAGGCATGGGTCTAAGTCCTGGATTTATTACTAGCTGCATAATCTGTGCCAAATCACCTAACTTCCCTGGGATTCCCCATCAGAATAAGGAAGAAATTCAACTGATTGATCTCTAAAATCTCTCCCAGTATGAAGATTTTATGATTTATTGATACTTATTCCTTTTGAAACAAAGACGGCTTCATTTCATAATAATGTATAATAAGAAAAGCATAGGAAATGGAGTAAAAAGAAATTGGGATTCAATCATGACTGTGCCATTTAAATGTCTATGTGATTTTGGACAAGTCATTTACCCTCTCTGGGCACCAGTCTTCTCATCTATAAAAGAAGGTGTTTGGGTTAATGATCTGTAAAATCCATTCCAGCCTTAAATCTTATGATTTTGGATGCTTTAGTCATATGCTCTCTTAGACATGGACAGAACATGCCTTTTCTCTCACCTGCATGGTATTAGAGATGAGATGCCACCTACACTCACTTGAAATACCTCTGAGCATAGTCCCTCCTGGGGTGGTGAGGACACTGGGACTCAGCAGTAGACAGTCCAACGTCACAGAAGCCCTACGTCATGTCCTCCACCTACGAGTATGATGCTTGGGAGTGTTGTAAGATTGTGAGGGAGGAGGCCAGGGTGGAAATTCCATGTAGGGAAGAAACCGTTCCATTTCAGCATTGGGTACTAAAATAGCTGCTAATAAAAAGCTTTCAAACCATGACACTTCAATACAGACACCCACAAAGATACCTTGACAAGTTACTTGCCTCCTCACAAGCCTTTTTTTTCCTGCTTCTCTTATGTGGGGCCGCCACCAAAATCACCCACACACAGATACAGCTGTGCAATGACAGAGGAGGCCAGCAGGCATCTGTCTCTGTTGCCAGTCTTGACTAGAGTGCTGTTTGTTTCTTGCTATAAACATCTGTGCTGTGAGGCCAGCATGTCCTGTAACAGCTCAAATCATGCAAAACATGCTGCTATTCTCTTCTTCCCTTCTTTTACCCTACCTCTTTTCTTTCTTTCTCTCCCTCCCTTCCTCCATAACTCTCTGTCTGCCTTCTCCCTCTCTCTCTCTGTCTCACTTTCTCTCTGTGTGTCTGTCTGTCTCTGTCTGTCTGTCTGTCTGTCTCATAATTTTGCTGTCTTTCATTTACTCCTTTTACAGACACTTAATTCAGAGACAGTTCATTCCCCAGGAGATTTAAGTGAGGCTACCTTAAAATAACGCTTCATTTGCATATTCGTCATAAGAAATATCATAAGCCCACTCAAAATAACATGTTGTTATGGAGCTAGACTGCAATCCTAGGAAGACTGGATGTGAATGCATAAAAGTGGTTCATCAGTCAGGAGCATTCTCATCTGGCTCTGTCATTCCACTACCTGTCTGACCTTAGGCAAAAGTCACTGTACCTCTTGGGGCTTCAGTTTCCTCATCTGTAAGATAAGGAGCTTGGATTGGTTGAATTAAGACTCTTTCTCTACATCTACAATTCTGTTTTTTGCTATCTGGGAACTCATAGCTGACATTTAGATGGTGATTCATGGTTCATGGTTTACAAAGTGCCAATTACTGGATGCTCACAACAACCCTGTGGGCTTAGCTGTTAAAATGATCTTTCTAGAGCACAGGTCTGACCATGTCACCACTACCCCCTCCCATAGTCAATAAACTCCATTGGCTCTATATTACTTCCAGATAAAATAGCAAATCCTCTGTTTGGCTCTTAAAGCCTTTCCTAACCTGAGCCTTCCTACCTTTCCACTCTTTTTTTTTTTTTGCCTTTTTTTTGGTGAGGCAATCAGGGTTAAGTGACTTGCCCAGGGTCACACAGCTAGTAAATGATATATGTCTGAGGCCAGATTTGAACTCAGGTCCTCCTGACTCCAAGACTTGGAGTCTATCCACTGTGCCACCTAGCTGGCCCCCCTTCCACTCTTCTTAAACGCCTTACTCTCCTTCACCCACCCTTAGCTAGATCAAAGGGTGGGTGAAGGAGAGTAAGGTGTTGTTCCTCAAACATGACACTCCATTTCCAGACTCGGTGCATTTTCACTGACTCCCCTCCTCATCTCCTCCTCCTGGCTTCCCTGGCTTCCTTCCATTCTCAGCTAAAATCCCACCTTCTTCAAGAACACTTTCCAATCCTCCTTAATCTTCATGCTTTCCCTCTGAGACTACCCCACATTTGTCTTAGCTATATCTTGCTTGTGCATAGCTGTTTGCAAAATTTCTCCACCATTAGACTGTGAGCTCCTTGAGAGCAGTGACTAGTCTTTTTTGCCCTTATTCATATCCCCAGGACTTAGTAGTGCCTGGCACATAATAGGTGTTTAAAGAAGCTAGTTGACTGACTGGCCCACACTATCCTATAGATGAAGTACTTGAACCTCAGAGATATGAAGTGAGTTTCCCAATACCACGCAGGAAAAAACGTGGCAGAGCTGGGATTTGAATTGGTCTATTATTTTCAAATCTACTGTTCCTACCTTTCTGAACTCAGAGAGATTAAGTGACTTGCCCAAAGCCATGCTGGTAGGACATAGCAAAGCTCAAATTTAACTCAGGTCCTTTGTCTCCAGGTGCAGCCTAAATTTCACTCTGACAGTGCCTCTACTACCTACCTCTCTCCTAGGAATGCCTTGAAGAAAGCACTTTGTAAACCACAAAGTGCCACAGAAACATGAGCTAGTACTCCAAGTTTAAGGGGAGGGGAATGCCACATTGGGAGATCATTAGGCCATTCGGAGGGCCAAGACATCATGACCTTGGGTTCATCTCTTGATGTTTAGAAACCCAGTCATGAAATGACTGGTGAACTTAGTCACTACCAAATTAAAAACCACTGTAGGTTTGCCTTTCTACTGATAAGATTTCTAAACGAATCTAGGTTTGCCTAGATTGATGCCAAAGGATGGAAGGCTGGACTTGAACTCTGGAAGACCTATGTACTCAAGCCCACCTTGACATTTCCCAGCTATGCGACCATGGGCAAGTCACTCTATCTCTCTGGACCTTGGTTTCCTCATCTGAAAAACAAAGGCAACAATACTTGTAGCACCTATCACACAGGGTTTTGGGAAGATCAAATGAGAACAAATGGAAAACACTTTGCAAACTTCAAAGTGTGATGTAAATGCCAATTATTGTTAGAGGAGTCATTTCATACTTTTGAATGAATGAATGGATGTGTGTGGAGGTGAGCTAGTACTGAAGCCTTCTCTGTCTGTAACATCTCCTTCTCTAGCTTCCTTGCTAGGCTGTGGGCTTCCATCCATCATCCTGACATGCATGCGGGCTGATTCAGACCATTCTCTCATTGATAAGACTCAAGTATGATCTTCGGATCAAAGCAGGTAGGTGGGAGTCTCAGAGTGAACAGATTTCACCAAATCAGTAAATGTAACTCCATGGATTATGGCAATTGCCAAATAATCTGCTGCTCTGGCTTCTCTCTGCTATAGTGTGCAAAACTTTAGCACCTGCCTCTCTTCCTACCATGCAGAAGAATACAGAAGAAAGGGAGCCTACAAATCTGTAAACACTTCTGAGTGTTAGCAAATTCACACTGTATTCTATGGTCATTGGTCCTGTGCTGCCCTGCCATTTGAAGCTTCTTAGAATGACTGATTTTATCCCAGTACGGGATTCCATCCTAGTACATGCCTTCCCACTGTTAGAATAGACAGACACTTAGGCTTCCTTGGGTTATGTTTTGTCTAACTGCTGTGGCCTGGCTTTTTGCAAACATCCCAACAGGTGCTACGTAATACCTGTAGCCATTTGGTGTGTTAGCTTAGTGCATAGGTAGACATACACCCACATCAGAAAGCCCAACGTATAGGACATGGCAGAGACTTCATATACACTTGCTAAATTGAGTGGGAAGTAGACTTTTGAGATACTCCAGCAGTCCTGGCTATTTATTTTTGACTTTACAGTGGCGGATTACTGATTTTGCCATACTCAACCCTACTTACAATTACCATCAATTCTGGCTCCTATCTTTCAGTTCTGCATCAAGACTGAGCAATCAACAAACAGCTGAATGGAACGGGTAATGACTATTGTCAGCAGAGGAATGGAATAGTGGATTCGGAGTCAGAGGAGGTGTGTTTGCCTCTAGCCCTGCTACTTTCTACCTGTGCTCTTGGTCAACTCATTTAATTCCTCTGAGCCTCAAATCATTCACTCATCTATGAATCGAAGGGGTTGATTCTGGAAAGACATTTGGATCTATACTCTCCAAATCACAAAGTTATGTGTATCCTATGACCCAGGAATACTAGACATATATGCTAAAGACAAAACAAAACAACACATCTGTAAAACACAGATTTAAAGCAAGACTTTTTGTTGCAGCAAAGACCTGGAAATAAAATGGCACCCAGCAACTGGGGAATGATTCACTAAATTATAGTATATGAATGTATTGGAATCTTATTTTGCTGTAAGAAATGACAAAAGAGATAGGTTCACTGAAACCTGAGAAGACTTGTATAAGCTGGTGAAAAAGGAAATAAGCTGAACCAGGAGAACCACTTATACGCTGATTATAATTCTGAAAAAAGAAAACAACTTTTTATGATTTGAGAAGTCTGATCAAGGCAATGACCAGTCATGACACTAGAAGACAGATGTGATGAAGCATTCTTCTTACCTTTTGGCAGAGACGTGATGAGATAACAAGTGCAGAATGAGACATGCACTTTCAGAATTGGCCCACATGTGGATCTATTTTGCTTGACTACACTAATTTATTATAAGGGAGGGGCTTTATTTTGGGGAATGAGTGAAGATGCAGTGCAGGCATGATGTTAATTTTAGAGAAAGAAAAAACATCAATTAGATATAAAAACAGTACATATAAGAGCAGAAAAAAAGTTCAGAATGGGACAGAGAAAAGTAGGACAGGGTTGGTACTACTGTGTAAATTTTAATATATACTTAAAAACAAAATATGTGTTGTGGAGATTCATGGTTTCAGAGAGAATTCTCTTGTTCTGTCAATGTTTGCTTACGTTTAAGTTCATAATAAAAGAAACAAAATGAAGACATTAAACTAGATAACCTTGAAGGTCCACTTCAGCTCATTCTTACATGTTCCTACTCCCCAGGCGAGTTGAGCTTGACACTGGGATTCACGTGCTCACCCTCTGCCTGAAGGGTGCACAAAGATCTTTAAGGTAAATTTAAAAGCGCACCCCTCACACGCACCCAGGTGTAAATCTCTGACGTTATTATTTTTTAAATAAAGAGCTGTGTAAAGGTAGGGATCATATTTTGTGGTTATAGTCCTCACTTCCTTCAACCATTGAACTTAATAGATACTTACTAAGTACCCATTAAGTGTAAAAAAGATGACATATAATCAGTCCCTAGATAGTGGTACAGTGGAAAGAGCAATGGCTCTGATGATTATCAGGTTCAAATTGCACCTTTGACACTTACTACCTATGTGACCTTAGGCACATCACTTTAACCTTCCAGGGCCTCAGTTTCTCATTCTGTAAAATGAGAGAGGCAGATTAAATGGCTTCTGACACTCCTTTCAACTCTAGAGCAATAGTCCTGTGATCTTCTAAAATATTAAACACAAATGAATTAAAATTTAGGAACCCAATGCTATTTGTAAATGTAACATAATGTAGCTTCAGTTTGCATTTAATGTTAATTTATCCCTTGCTGTTAGATTCCTATAAGTAGGCACGCTCCTGTTGTTAGAAGAAGGATATATTGAAGATGATTTCACAAAACAAATGCCCTGTCATGCTTCTGCAGCCATTTTAACACAAAAAACCTAAGGAGACAGGTTCATAACACCTCTGTGAGGGAGCAAACTGTTGTTGTGCAAATATTGCAGACTGGAGGTAACAATTGTTTTTTAAATCATAAAAAATAGTTCTGATGTCCTCCAGTCAATTCCTCTCCCAGGGAAAGACTGCATTGTTCTCTCTGATTTAAACTGTGCCTTGTTTCAGGCGTTCCCAGTGGAAGCTTCTCCACAATCATAACGAATGCAAAGCAGGTGAGCATTCTACCAAGCCCAGGAGTTGAGAGGAGGTTCTGCCACAAAGGAGCCATACTCTTTCTGAAAACGCTCCAGAACCCAGTTTCTGACTTCCACTGCGGGCTGCCATCACTAGCACGCTCAATGCCACCAAAATTTGGGAAAGGTTATTCAACTTTTTTTCCATTGTAAATTCAAGCCTCTTGCATACATATCTATGAAACTAAAAGCAAAAATAAGCCAAAGGTGGTCTCTGATATTAAATGATAAACCATCATCTGTAATTTTCTTATCACCTACTGAAGTATGATAGTTAGCTAGCATTTGGCAATCTGGGGTTGGCCATGCCCTACCCCCTCCATCCTGATGCCCAATGTTTGGCTTTTTTGCTTTACATAAGCATTCTTGTTAAAATATGGGGAAAGTTAAGGAAAAGAAGGTGAAACGCAGATCAGCACATTCTGCTATTTGTTAAATCAGTTGTGGGGTGAGAGGATAATACTATTAACACTAATGAGGTTTTTGGGTGATGTGGATTTCATTTCTTTCGGAAGTCAATAAATATTTGAGTACTGGAAGGTTAATTATTTTCCTTTGCCAGTAGCAACATCATTCCGGTACTTTTCTGATAATGGCCTCATTCATCTAAGATGTACAAAGCAGTTTCTTTAAATTCTCTTCTATAAACCAAATTTCTCCATTTACTGATTTTTTTTTCTTTGAGAAATGGATCAACTAAGGCAAAAAAAAAAACCTCTCAGGCCCTAGCTATCATTGAAGAACAAGGCTGAGGAAGAATCACAGCATTGTAAATGGAGAACCAGAAAGGAACTTAGAGGTCATATAATCCCCTCTTTTTAGAGATGAGGAAACTGAGGCCCAGAGAGATTAAATGACCTGCCCCAAGGACTCCTAGGTAGTAAGTGGAAGAGCTAAGATTTGAGCCAATGTCCTCTGATTTCAAATCCAGTACCAGGGAAGTGTTCATTGGTTAGAATGGTAATGGTTAGAGTTCCTGTTCTTGTCTCTAGCTCCTGCTTCCTATGACATCATAATGAAAAACAATATTCACAACAACTACTAGTGCAAACATTTAAAAAGTATTTTCAATGGCAGCACTTTTGCGTGCTAAAGACTAAGTATGGTGAGAGGCTGGCTTTGTGAAGGGCAGAACGTGAGAGAAATCTGGATTCAGATGTTTCCTAAAGGTCAGGTTTTGCCCATGGAGGGGAGGGGGAAGAAATAGACAACAAAAGAGAAGATTGGTACCATGGAGCTGTTAATTGAGACAATTCAGCAAATATAAATGCTAGAGTAATTTTGGTCAGCTCTACAGGCTGGTTTCAATGCAAATGTGGTTCTCAGATTGCTCCCTTTATCGTGAATGTATAATTAGTTCAGCTGCAACAGGGCTGAAGCCTCACAGCAGCAGCTTCCCACTTCTCCATGACAGTCAACAGCTGCCATTCAGACTCATTCCACTAAGAACAACACAAAACTATGGACAAAATATGAGTTCTTTTCCCCAGCAACCAAGGATAAGACGCTCAGCCTTCTGGTGAAAATCTCCCTCTCTCCACTCCCAGCCAGAGGTGGTTAAAAAAAAAATCACTTCCCATTCTAATTACCTGGATGCAAGTTTGTCATGTTTATGTATATGGCAGACATAGTGAATACAATGCTAGTCTTAGAGTCAAGAATACCTGAGTTCAAATCCTGCATCTGACATATACTAACTGAACAAGTCATTTAACCTCATGGTGTTTCAGGTATTTAATGTGTCTGGATCTCTAAGACTATAAATCATAGATGGGTTATGATCTGCATTAGTGGAGTTCCCATGCAAGTTTAAATCTGTATCAGTGGAGTTGTCACTCTGTCACTGACAAAAATCATTTGACTTTGATATAAATATAAAGGAATCCTTACAAATGATGGATATGGCCACCAGCCTAATGTCTGCAGATTTGAACAGGTCCCAGAATGCATATGAGGTTTCCATAAGGAGTTAAGTGGTCACTTAAAAGAGATCAGCCCAGCAATTCATGTAGGAAAAACCAAGTGGATGAATAATACATGCCACCCAGATTGTGACAGGCTGTTAGATGGTCAGTCCATTAACACATATATCTTTGGTAGGGATTGCATTTGGGCAAACAGGGCCCAGAACTGAAAAAGAGGAGAGTGGGCTAGACAGCACATGGGAAATTTCTGGCATTTCAGTTACCACACATTGATCCCTGATAAGAAGGTAAGGATGGGCTATTATAGTCATTGTTAAAGAACAAGGAACATATGGTTAACAACATGAATCCCATAGCGCTTTCTAAAAATTTCAATGCCTTTACACTCTTATTAAAGTAGGTATTCCTTTCAGTGGAGCCAGTCATAACTGATCAATGGTTTCTTATCTTATGCAGCTCTTATCTATGAATACCCACAAATCCTCCACTGAAAGTTCACTCAACATACTATAAGTCTTCCTCTAGGACTCTGCACATAATGTGTATGCTACCCAAGTTGTCCACCTCCTCCCCTTGCTCTGGCTATATAACTGGCCCATTTTATTTTCCAGGCATCAATTTCTTTAATGATATCCTTTAAATTGCTTTTTGTACTTAATTTATTGTTGAATATACTGGAGCCCCTATATGCTCACCATGCATTTATAATATTGTGTGAAAGTTATTTTTAGTAACAATGGTAGTTACTAACTGCTAATGATGATTGTAATGGATATACATGAAGGTACACGTGGAACATATGTTTTACATGGCTGAAAAGATGACTACTCATGGTGATTGAAGGGCTCACTAAAGTGATTTAGGGTAGAGTGAATGGTACTAAAAAAACTATTACAAGCTTCTTTTAAGACAGGTACAGATAGTAAAGGACATGTAACAAGACAGATGAAGAGGTAACATTTCAGGTTATGGGCAGTAGCAACCTAAAGCATTACTGAAGTTAGAGTATGAACAGGGCTGTCATGCTATGGGACCAATAGTGCATAAACATAGTTAAAGTGTTTCTCAAACTTTTGGGGCCCTTTTACACTCTTAAAAATTATTGAGGCCCTCAAAGAGCTTTTGTTTATGTGGGTTAGATAGATAGATAGATAGATAGATAGATAGATAGATAGATAGATAGATATAGATATAGATAGTTCCTATAATATAAATTAAAATGGCTTAGTATTATTATATAAATAGTTTTGAACTTGCAGATCCCCTTAAAGGATCTCTGGAATTCCTGGAGGTCCCCAGAGCATGTTTTGAAAACTGCTCTGGTCAGGTATTTGGTCTGTGGGGAAAATAAAAAAGGAAACATGTGGAACCTACAGTATATACATTTCTTTGGGACTAAGGTAGTTTCATATATGCTTATTAAAGAAATTAAGGAGGGCAGCTAGCTGGCACAGCGCATAGAGCACTGGCCCTGGAGTCAAGAGAACCTGAATTCAAATCCAGTGTCATGCCAGACACTTAACACTTACTAGCTGTGTGACTCTGGGCAAGTCACTTAACCCCAACTGCTTCGCCAAAAATAAAAAAATTAAGAACATCTTTACCTGGTAGTATTTCCTCAAATTAAAACAATTCAGAAATATTTCCTGGCCCTGTAACAAAGCTAGATTTTTAATTCTACAGATGTCAAGAAACATTGCATCTATTTTATGTGTACATATATGCACATATCCATATGCTTATATATGTATGCACAGATTATAATATGATCCTCAATAAAGCTTGATTTTGCAGAGAGAGTGTTGAACTTGGCATTGGAAGGCCTGGGTTCAAGTCCCAGTCTTCCAATGACTAGATGTTTGACCTTGGACAGGAAAATTATTTTCTCTCCATGAGTCATAGTTTCCTTATCTGTGAAAGGAGAAAGTTAGACTAGATGGTTTCCAATGTCTCTCCCAGCTGTAACATTCTGTGATAATAAAATACACCATGTGGCTATTCCCATGCTGTGGGACATAGAATAACATTTTATTCTGCTAGTGCCTTTCCTGGTATGCTTAATGCTCTGATTTATCTCAGGGATGTAATCATGAAAGCCATGAAATATTAAGACAAAAATGAAAATTGAAACAACTCAGAGTTTTCATTTTACAACCATCAGACTAGGAAAACATGAAAGTTAAAAACAGTAAATGCTGTAAGGGGTATGAGAAAACAGCTATATTAATGCACTGTTGGGTAGAACCGTGACTTGGTCTAACTCTTCTAGCAAACAATGTGAAATTATATGAGAAAAATCACTAAATTATTCATACACATTGACCAAGGAGGTCCCACTCCTGTGGACATATCCCAGAGGCAGACAATGGAAGAGGAGGGTTGATACTGGGAAATGCCTATGATATAAAAATTAAGACAAAAGGCATCAAAACAAAGAACATAAAGGGGAAAAATCACTCTCCTACATTTCTGGAAATGAAAAAAAAAAACAAACCAAAACACCAAATAAACAACCCGATAATATCACCACACTCAAAACAAAGCTTTTTATGTTTCAACCTGAACTTTCTCCCCAGCCATCCCAAACGATGACTGGCCCTATAACTGCTTCAGGTGTACGCGCGCGCACACACACACACACACACACACACACACACACACACACACACACGCACACACACACTGACCCTTATTGCCTCTGGTAGCACCAAACATAGCAGATTTCTAAACAACCCAAGAGAAACCTTACAAATAGTTTATAACAGAAAATATGGGGAAGCACTCTTTCTGATCCTAATCCTAAGAGTCATTTGGTTAGGTTTCATGTACTCGCTGAAGCTGGGAATGGGCCAAGACCCACAACAAAATTATTTTCTTTGCTCTTATGCTGAGTTTGTAGCGCCTCTTTTGGCCTTGCACTTACTGAAGCAATGGGTGGGCCTGTAGGACTTTAAACACAATACTGGTAATAAAAATTCCAAGAAAACAGCATCCATCAGTGTGCTTTTGCAATCCAATCTCCTTCCAACTTTGATCTTGGGGGGTTTGCCACGTGATTTTCCTTCTCTTTCCTAGTTCTGGGCATAAACTTCATCTCATGCTACTCAGAACTAATCACAATTATTTAAAACAAACCAACCACAGAAGAAACACCCTTCTTCCTACCTGTTTTGACTATTCCATGCATACATCCAATTTTCCACAGAAATTTCAAGGCAATAAGACTCAGAGACAGGCTCTGTTTTCAGAGGATCTAAGCAGTGCCACCCTTCTGAACCTATTCCCTCCCAAAAGACTTCCCCTTCCTAAATTCACAGATTCCCGAAATTACACAATTGGAAATATATACTTTTCATTTAAAGCTTTTCCTATTAAAAGTCAAGTTCCCCTGAGATAGAGAGCACATTAAGCTTTATCAATCATTTATATACCATTTATGAGTATATCAGTTCTTATCCTGAAAGCCTGCTTTGATGGGGGGGGCAGGAAGGTACTCCTTGTTATCGGGTGGAGGAGAAAATGGTTGGTGTTGAGGAGTGAGGAGGGCCATGCCCACATTGCCTATGATTGAGGTTATTTATCCATGCATCATGTCCAGGCTAACTCTGGACCAAAAGCTGTCCCCCAAGTCCACTACCCTAAGAGGAACCTCCCCCCACCCCCAATACCCTTATATTGGTCCCTCCAATCCTTGGGCTATTTTTCCATTCTTCTTTATCAACTGAAGTGTGCATGTTCTCTATTTATCTAGAGATGTGAAGCAGGGATGGGGACAGAAACATTTAGGGGGGGAAATACATTCCTAAGGGCCTTCTTAGTTTCTGCCTATAATTAAAAAGAGAAATATTTGGTTTTGCATTTTTCCTCAGGCCATTACATCTCTAAATATACCAACCATGACAATTTTATGAGCAAACCAAGTTATACATAATACATTTTTATTCCCCTAAACTAGTAAACTGATTTTAGATCTGCCAAAGGATCTTTTAAAAGTAAGTATTGCATATATCTACTTTTTCTTCATTTTTCCCCTTTTTCTCCCACTCTCCTCCAAAAGAAATAAGTAGTATGGCAGAAGATGGGAAGAGGAGAGACAGTTGAGGTGATTTTTTTCAAGAGTTTCAATATTTTCTGAAATTTTACAGTTTTAGCCTGGTCCCTCAGTTATCAAAAGATACAGTAGCTAATAAACTAATTGGTGCTAATGACCTTAATCATTAGGACCTAATGGAAACTAGAAGGCTGGTACCAGGTGACTGTGGTCTCACTTGGATGAATAAAACCCCCATATTTTTTCTATAACTTAACAGCACAGTGGTTCTTAAACTGGAATCTATGAATTTATGAGTATGTGGGAGTCTGAGTATAAATACATATACATAGGTGTATGTAATCGGATTTCAATACAATTGTTTTCCTTTATGATCCTATGTATTTATTTATTTTCTGTTTAAAACCATTATCCTAAAAAAGAATCATTGTATACAGTAATAGCAATATTGTTTTAAGAACAACTGAGGAAATAAGTTATTTTGACTATTCTAATACCTAAACTAACTATAAAGGACATATGAAGAAAGACACTATCTGCATCCAGAGAAAGAACTGATAAATAGATGTATAGAATAATTTTATATACACATATATCTCTATATATCTTTATACCTATATCTATATCTATATATACCTATTTGTTTCTAATGATAGCCATCTTGAAGGTGGAGGGGTAGGGAAGAAAAAAAAGAAATTTACATGAAAATTTTGTTGTATATTTGAAAGGCATAGCAAGTTGTGCATTGTAGATTTGCAGTTTCATGTGCAATTGTCTTTTTTATTGTACTACATTAGGGAAATGGTTGTTTTATCCCATAAATTAAAAATAAAATATATTTTTTAAAAAATCTATAGACTTCACCAGACTTCATGACACAAAAAGGTTAAGAACGTTTTCATTAGTGACTCCAGGGGTGAGAATTATAGGTAGACTCCTTGGACAAGCTCTTTGGGTATAGGCACTATAACCAAAGTAGAAAGCATTAATTAGCTATAAGAAGTGAGTTGCAGAACCTTTCAGATCAACCAGAATATGTGGCCCCCTCCCAATAACACCAACCATACCTGGAAGGGACCTTCCAAAGCCTAATATTTATCTCTGTAGAAAAAGAAATCAATTTCTCTCTAACCTCAGGTGAAAGTTCCTTGTATCCTAATAATAATAGCTGTCACTTACATAGTACTCACAAAGTGAGCTCACAAAGTTCTTTATACACATTGTGACTGTTTTCTTTTAAAGTTTAATTTATACCTTTTGTTTTACATCCTCATCATTTCCAGATATGCTCCTCCCCACCTCAGCAGCCTTCTCTTGAAATGAAGTGGGCGGAAAAAAAAAAACCCAACATGCAGCAAACATTACAATTTTATGAACAAACCAGGTAATACATAACATATATTTATATAGGCAAAAGCAACTCATGTCAACTACCTTGACATCTTATGAAATATCATACACTTATAGTTCTCCCATCTTACTTCTCTGAGGCCAAGACTGATCATTCTATAATTACATGGCCATATTTTCATGGAAGCTAAGATGCTCCAGATCAATAACTCTTGGACTTGGCTCTCAAAAATCTTTCCAAGCACTTGTACCCTACTATCAAGAAGGATTTGTCCTTTCCCACTCTGTACCCCAAATGTAGAAATCTTGTAGGAAAGTCACCTACACAGGAAGGCTGTGCTATCATCAATCACAGAAAGAACCATACTAAAAATTTCAATTACTATACAAAGTAGCAACTCACCCTGTAGTAGTCAGTACTGTACACATCACGGGACATCCCAAAGTCACCAATTTTCACCAGTAGGTTCTCTCCAACCAAGCAGTTCCGGGTGGCAAGATCACGGTGAACAAAATGCTGGGATGCTAAGTAAACCATGCCAGCTGCAATCTGCTGGGCAATGTGCAACATCTGGGATTGGGTCAATTCAGTGGGGCGGTTGCCTTCTGCCATGAGTACAGCATCTGGTCCATGGGCCCTGCATGGATGACATACAGATATGGGTTCCTAGAGCCATATTTCACTTATAGTATTGGAACTGTGGGTTCTCTGATGCTTCTCACCAGAACTAAATAATCAAATGCCTGTTTACTAAAAGATGCTTGGCATAAACAGAAGACAATGAAAATGTTTTAACCATGTTTTCCTCCAGAGCAAACATTCCCCATGAGTCTGTGGAATTTCAAGTACCATCTGGGTCTGAATCTTTCTGGAAGCCCCAGGAGCTCAGAAACTATCTTGGGGTTCAGGGTGCTTACCAGGAGGCCCTAGAAAGTCAAAGGGGGATTATATGATATGATCAGCAATTGGAAAAATAGAGATTCAGGATGCCTAAACATTGCTTTTTTTCCTTTTGCTCCCCAAAATGTAGATGAACACAAACCCCGTTTCCCTTCCCACCATATCCCTCACCCCACCAAACATACTAGCACCACTGAAAAGGATGGCAGATTATGTTCTTTCCACAGGCACAGCTTTAACAAAGTCTATAGCAGGCTTTAACATTGGGTCTATGAACTTACTTGCTTAAAAAAAAACCAATCTATTTTAATATAATTGGTTTCCTTTGTAATCCTATGTATTTTATTTTTTGAATTAAAAAATGTTCTGAAATAGTGCCCACAGACTTTACCAGACTGACAAAAGGGTCCATGAAACAAACAAATAAAAGGTAAGAACTCCAGAAGGAATAGAAGGGGGGGTGCAGGAAGGTGTCTCAATGTTTTTATCCCATCCTAGTACTGCCATTGTTTGTATGTAGCCAGGCAGGTTTTCCCAACTGTCCTTGTTCTCTTTCAGAAAAAAAATACATCAAGGTCACTGGAAGCATATCAGCTTGGACTTGATGCATTTCTAATGAAAAAAAAAAGGTAATCTCTCTCCTTTTCCTCCCAAATCTCACCCTATGAACTTGTCAAGAACACACACACACACACACACACACACACACACACACACACACACACACAAGCTATTTTGAGTCTCAGCTAATTAATTCTTTGGGATTTTTGAGAGTTTTTTTTTTAAAGCATTCCCTTTTAGATTATTTATTTCCTTTTTAATGCAATGCTTTGCCTCCTTTGTTTTCCTACCCTATCACATGGCAATCCTCACCTTCAGCTGTTTGGTAACATAAGGTATATGACAATACGTGTGTGTTGCAGAGGTGAGGATGAGGGAAGGAGCCAACGTGCTTGTCTTTACACCCAATTCAGTATAGTGAGCTGGGACTGCTTATAATCTTCAGCACTGCAGTCTTGGCTCCATTAATGCTGAAATAGTATGCTAGACAGCCAGCACATTCTCTTCATCCTCCGAGTCACTTTCCCTGACTGACCTGGGGTGGCACTACAGGGCAAGAAATGAAGGCATTGTTCCCAAACCCAGGAAAGGGATCACTCTCTGCCTCTGCAGACTTAAACACCAGAGTGCACAGGAGAGGCCAGTACCCTGTCTCAGATAAGCGGCATCTCCCAGGAGAAGGCTCTTCTTGGAATAGACAGGAAGATCTGTCTGCAAGTACATGTTAAAGCGCCTAAGCTAAACAGACAGGGGAATGAGCCAGTTTCAACATGGGGGACCCTTCCCCTCAAATAGTTAAAACTTACTAGAGAGCTAGTGTTATCTCATGACAAATGTCAGGGAATTATTACCCATGTTTAGGCCAGGTCAAAGCCCACCTCTTCTGGGAAGCCTTCCATTCCAATTCCTACCTCTAGAGCTTATCACCATCTGCTATCATTCAGTTTAGTGTATTTAAAACGAGACAACAACAACAAAAAACCAAAACGCTTGCATTCCATGCTAGGCAAGATAATGACAGAATTTTAGAGCAGGAAATAGGTCAGAGGTCACGTAGTCCAACCTCCTCATTTTGTCAGATGAACGTAATAAGATCAAGGAAGGTTATGTGAATCACCCCAAATTATAATACTAGTTAGTGGCAGAAAAAGAAGAGTGTCTGGGGCTCCTGATTCCCAGTGTAGTAGAAAGATTATATTAAAAGTCAGGACACCTGAGTTCTAATGCTCTCTTCAATTAATTAGATATTACTTGTCTCCTGGCCTCAGTCTCCTACAAAAAGAGGGAGTTAGATTAGGTTCGGTTCAATTCAACAAGCATTAATTTGTACTATGTTCCAGGCATTAGGTTAGGAGCCAGGCATACAAAGACAAAAATCAAAACAGGTATGGTGCCTGAGGAACTTACATTCTAGTGACAGGAAATATCATATACACAAACAAATAGCTATAAAGCCTATAGAAAGTCACCAGAAAACATACTCAAGGGTAGGGAGGGAATTAACTTGATGCTGGGATCAGGAAAGGCCTTAAAGTTCTGTGACCCTGGGCAAGCCACTGAACCTCTGTTTGCCTCAGTTTCTTCAACTGCAAAATCAGGATAATAACAGCACCTACCTCCCAGGGTTGTTATGAGGATTAATATTTATAAAGCACTTAGCACAGTGCCAGGTACACAGCAGGAACTATATAAATGCTTGTTTCCTTTCCCCTCTTATATAGGAGGTAGTAATTGAAATGTGTCTTTATGGGAGGCAGAGGCAAGGAGGGAAAACATTCTAAACATGGAAGACAAAGATGGAAGATGAACTCAATGTCTTGTATAAGGAACAAGCAGGACAATTTTGTTGGGATGCAGAGTGCTTGAGGAGGGAAGAAATACAAGATCAGTCTGGAAAGATAAGCTGAAATCAGATTGCAAATGGCTTTAAATACAAACTGAACAGTTTGTATTTTATCCTAGAGGCAATGGGGAGCCATTGAAACTTCTTGAGCAGAGAAGTGGCATGGTCAAAGCTTTGCTTTAGGAATATCAGTCTGCTGGCTTTGTAGAAAACAGATTGGAGAAGGAGCAACTGGAGGTAGGGAGACTGATTAGGAGGCTATTGTTAGAGTCCAGGAAAGTAGTGATGATGGCCTGAACTAGGGCAGTGGCCATGAGCATGGAGAGAAGGTGGACGGATGTGAGAGATATCATGGAAGTAGAACCAACAAGACATAGCACCCAAGCAGTATTGAGGACTCAAAAATGACTACAAGGTTGCAAACTTGGATTAGATTGGATTAGAAGATTGTTGGTGCCCTCCACAGAAATGGAGAAGTCAAGAAGCGTGGTGGGTTTGGGAGGAAAGATGAGTTCTATCGTGTATATTATAACCTTGAGATGCCTCTAGATGATTGAAGAAGGGATGTTAAGCAGAAGAGTTGGTGATGGAAAGGAATGAGGACTGGCTGTGTAGATTTGGGAGTCATTTAGTTATAGCTAATAATGGAACCTCTGGACCTGATCAGATCACCAAGAGAGAGAATCTACATGGGTAAGAGAACCCAGTATACCCACATATCAGAGGTATGGCATGGATAATGATCTGGCAACAGAAAACGAAAAGGAGAAATGACAAGCAGATAGAGAACCAAAATAAAGTCGTGTCATGAAAACCTGGGGAAGAGAGAATATCCTATCCAGGAAGAGGCAATGACCAGCAATGAAAGGTCAAGAATGATGGCCATTTGATTTAGGAATTGAGATTGTTGATAATCTTGGGGACAGAATGATATTAGTTGAGCAGCAGGGTCAGAAAGCAGTTTTATGAGATCAGGAATTCAGAGGTAGGTATGGAAATAGAAACAATGAATATAGACGTTATTTCTCTTTCCCTTCTTTCTCCTCCCTTCCCCCATCCCTATTCTTGTCAAGAGCACAATCTTGCTTCCAGTCACCAAAGTTTGCAACCTTGTGTCATCCTTGACTCCTCACTTTCTTCAACCCTTATATCCATGATTCTTAACACATTGTTGTTGTTCACTTGTGTGTGACTTTTCATGATCTAATTTGGGGTTTTCTTGGCAAAGATGTTAGAGTGATTTGTCATTTCTTTCTCTAGCCCATTTTACAGATAAGGAAATGGAGGCAAACAGAGTGAAGTGACTTGCCTAGGGTCACACAGCTAGTAAGTGTCTGAGAACAGATTTCAACTCAGGAAGATGAGTCTTCCTGACTCCAGGCTGGGCACTCTACCCACTGCACCACCTAGCTGCCTTAAAAGGTACCAAATAAATGTTTGTTGAATTGAATTGGTCTTGGATGCATTCTATGTCTACAACATCTCACATCCATCTATATCTCTACTCACATAGTCATCATCCCATTTCAAGCCCTCATTATTTTTAACTTGGATAATTATCATCACCCCCTCCTTCCTACCCATGTTCTCTCCTCTCTAATCCATTCATCATATAGCTGCCAAATTGATATTCCTAAAGAGCAGGACACTTACACACATGCATATGCTCGTTTTCTCTCTCTGTCTCTCTGTCTCTCTCTTTCTCTCAGTGTCTGTCTCTAAGTGTCTTTCTGTCTATCTGTCTCTGTCTCTTTGTTTTTTTCTGTCTCTGTCTCTAAGTATCTGTCTCTCTGCCTCTGTCTGTCTGTCCTTTTCTGTCTCTGTCTTTCTCCCTCTCTGTCTCTTCTGTCTGTCTCTGTCTCTGTCTCTGTCTCTGTCTCTGTCTCTATGTCTCTCTCTCTCTCTCTCTCTCTCTCTCTCTCTCTCTCTCTCTCTCTCTCTCTCTCTTTCTCTTTCTCTCAGATTCAATTGCTCCCTATTGCCTCTCAAATTTAATGAAAAAGAATCTTCTCAGTTGGGTATTTAAGGCACTCCATAATCTGCCTTCGACCTTCATTCCACACAGATTTCACATTAGTTCAGGTACTATAGATCACTGTTAGCTTCTTGTTATCATTCAACAAAAATTCCAACACCAACATTTGGACAGCCCCTGCAACCAGTTCTATCCACTGCCCCATCTTGTCCCTGAGGAGAGAGGAGAAAGTAGCTTTTTGCTTGAGTGGTGTTCCACCACCAGCCCCTTCTGACTATTAATATGTTTGCACTTATTAATATCATCCTGTACAGTTAGTAGTTTCAGCTGAGTCAAAAACCAGACTGTAAGAGGTAAAGAAATAAATAGGAGATCAGGAAGTGGAAGCAACAATCATAAACATCATACTTCCCTGAAAATCCATCCCTCTTTCTAATGTCCTTATTTCTGTCATGGACGCCATCATCCTTGCATTCAGTCTCCTGGCTTTTTCTCACACAAACAAGACGCTCTATGTCTGGACTCTGGGCATTTTCACTAGCTGCCCCCACTCTCTCCCAATGCCTGGAACTCCCTCCCTCTTCTTCTCTACCTCCTGGCTTCAGTCAAGACTTAAGTTAAGTCTCAGCTCCTGCAAGAGGCCTTTCCCAATCTTTAATCCTAATGCCTTTCCTCTGAGATTATTTCTAGCTTATTCACTCTATGTCTTGGTTATATACAGTTGTTGGAATGTCATCTCCCTCATTAGACTGTGGGCTCCTTGAGCTCAGGGGCTGTCTTTTACTTTTCCCAGCTCTTAGCACAGTGCTGGGAACACAGCAGGTGCTTAATAAATGCTTGTTGCTTTGACTGTACTAGCTGAGAGAAAGGCTTATTGAACAAAGGTCCATTTAAAAAATAAAGGAAGGAAGAGGAGATGAAAGCTCAAGCTTAATAAATTCTTGTTAACTTGACTGCGCTATCTGAGAGAAAGATTTATTGAACAAAGGTCTATTTTAAAAAAAGTAAAGGAAAGGAGAAGAGATGAAAGCTCAGATAATGCTAGGTTTTCTTTTTTCCCTTATGCTGGAATAGTCCGCTAAGAGGACTGTGAAGCCCACTAAAGGGCCTGACCTTTCCCCTTCATTAAAAGTTAATCAAGTCTAAACCTCTACACAGCACAGTGGGGAGGGGTGGGGAGGAGAGAGGAGGCTCTCAGCCATTAGAAGGGGTCAGTGGTCCTCAGGCTGACCTTCAAATAGAGAGGCACTTATCCAAACTTGCCAATGTACTGAAGTGAGGAAGGGCAGACCCAAACTGGGAAAAGCCAAAAGAGCAAGTCGGCATAGCAACAGGGGCACAGATCTAAGGCTGGAAAGGATGGTAGGCCCCATCAAGGCCAATTCCCTCCTTCTCCATATGAGAAAAATGAGGCTAAATGATGATTCAGCTTACAAAGTAAAGCATACCATTTATGCACCTTGAACTTATTTCCCTTCTGGAAGATTATTATCTCATCTCAAGCCAACAATCATTTTTTGAGTGCCTACTAGGTGTCAGGGACCATGCTAAGTCCAAGAGATAGGAAGGGAAAACAAACCAAAAAAAATCATCCCCTGTTCTCAAGGAACTCACAGTGTAATGAGGAGAGATCATGCAAACAACCAGGTACAGATAAGAGATGCACAGGATAAAGGAAGAAAATCCTAGAGGAAAGGCACTGGGAGGCAGCATGACAGAATGGAAAGAACATAGCTGCTCAAGAGTCAGAGGACATGGGTTCAAATCCTGCTGGGAATACTTAATACTTGAGTGACTTTATGCAAGGCTCTTAATTCCCCTGAGCCTCAGGCATTTTTTTTTCCCTCTGTAAAATGAGGGAGCTAGATTGACTGGATGACTGCTGGGGTCTTGTCATTAATCTATGACCCTAATTTCATTCAATCTCTAGTATAATGGAAAACCCAAAGGACTTGGAGTCAGAGGACCTAGGTTGGAATCCTTTCTCTGATTCTTACTCCATGTATGACCTTGGGCAGCTTCCTAAAGGGCAGACAGGTGGTGCAGTGGATAGAATGTCAACCCTGGAGTCAGGAAGACTCATCTTTCTGAATTCAAATCTGGCCTCAGACACTTCCTCACTGTGTGACCGTGGGCAAGTCACTTAACCCTGTTTGCCTTAGCTTCCTCATCTGTAAAAAGAGCTGGAGAAGGAAATGGCAAACCTTCCAGCTTGAGCTCTGAATGCAGAGATACAACAAACAGTCAACACAGCTGGGTAAAAAGATTCACCACTCTTATTTTATGTCAGGTTCAGGTACAGCAACATCTTCTGACATCAGAGGGCTCGTGGCCCTTCAAATTCTTATATATTCTCTCAATTAGTAGACATCAATCTGAGTAGGTTCCCATCTGGTTAATGTCATTTGCCCCCTCTCTCTTTCTGGAATGATTTTAGCCCCCTCTTTCTCAGCAATAGTCCTGGCATGCCACTCTAGCAGTAAAGTGAACTCCTTGTGGTAAGAGGAAGACAAGTTATCTAAATACATTCCTAACAAAGTCCGCACCACACTGCTTTGCTCTGACCCCTCAGGCTACTCTGCAGTGCTTGCCAGGAAAAGGGAATTTTAGAATCTTGTGCAGGAAAGCTATCTTCTTAGGAATATAATAAGGAAACCTTGAAAAGAGCACTGATTTGAAGAGAAACCTCAGGTTTAAAAACCAGCTCTGCTCTTAACTGTGTCAGCTTCTCTAAGACACCTGATTGTTTCCGAAGTTGATTCCTCCATTGTAAAATGGAGTTGGACTAGGGGATCTCCAAGGTTCCTTACAGCTCTAACATTCAATCAACCTGGCTGTGGGAGATAGGGAACTATTGAAGTGGGTTCCATCTTGCTTGGGAAGAAGAATGGTCAGCACTGTGGCCATACCAAGCCAGTCCTCTGGGATTCAAGAACACTTGAAACTAAACTTGGCCCATTCATAAGAGCCCCATCTATTATTTTTACCCCTCTAACCAGAAAAAAAAAATGTCTACATAACACCTAAGAGCCCAAAGAAGGCAGCAAATAGGGAAAGATGCCCATCCTAGAAAAGGTATGTTACCTCAAGGGCACTCTTATGGGAACCAGGGAATTAGAATTCCATTATGTGTGGTATCATGCAGTGGCTTTTGCCAAACACTACCTAGCATGAAAACCTGACTCTTTTGCAGTGATAAATAATATCCTACCCCAAAGAAATGGGCAGATTCTCAAATCAAGCAGAGGAGGTTACTAGCTGCTACATGCCCTATATGAGACAGCAGATCAGGTGCCTACCTGTTCCTTCTTGAATTCGGATGGGAAGTTGATGGGAGGAGAAAAAAAGGTGCTGAGTTGCCTCCAGGTATATCATATGAGTGCATCCTGAGCACATTTAAACCTCTAACCCCAGCCGGGTAGGGGCATTTGGTGCATTATGGTAGCAAGACAGGAAAAGAACTATCTTAATTGGGGCACAAGGAAGAGGGTGGAATACCAAGCCTTCAAACAACAGGGGTAGGTAACCATGGTCAGTTGTGTGGAAAGGGAAAGAGCTCAACATGATTCATTCTCTCCTCCATGCCGCAAGTGATGGCTGATAGAACAGGATGAGAATATTTCAATCATGTGATTTTTTTTTTACTGTTTCAGTAACTGTAAGTAAAATAAAATGAATCTTTAGGAGGAAAACTCATTATACCACAAACCAACTACTCACTGCTAACCTTACCACATATTTTCTTGACTAAACTTCTATATACATTATTGACCCAAGGCATGGCAAGGAAGAGGGACTTAACAACTGAAATGGATCATCCATTGAAAAAAGTGTAGCAAGAAGGTATCTAGGCAGTCCAAGCGGTGATGTTTTGACAAACACCAATAACCTTCTCCCCTTCCAACATCCCTTCAGATATTTAGTTACACAGTGAGTGAAGCAATGTGGTATAGTGAATACTAAACTGGCCTTAAGAGGAAGTCCTGTTTTAGCTAGCAGAGACAGGAAGACCTGGGTTCAAGTCCAGACTCATATACACACTGGCTTTGTGATTCTGGGCAAGTCACTTACCTCTAAGGGCTCCCTGTCACTCTCTAAGACTGTTGCAGAGAAGGCTGCCAACCCGTGTTCATATCTAGGAGTCCTCTTATACCAATGAAATCACGGGTCCTTTCCCTATCCCCATTTAAACTACAGATTTTCTGGATCCTCACCTGCTTGAATGTACTAAACTGTGGCTCTTGATATATTCAGATGCTGGGTAGAAGAGCATTCTAAACACACCATTAACTTAAAGATTTATTTTCAATTGCTGGAAGCTTCATGTTCTATACTCTGGACATATCTAATGAGTATGAGAGGTAAGAAAGTTTTAAACCCAAGTTTGTGTTCTAAGCCCAACGCTCTATCCACTAAACCATGCTGCCTCTACTCTGGACAAAAAAGGGGAAAAATTCACAAAGACCAATAGATCATGAGCAATAAATGCCCCGATTTTGCAGAAAGTAGAAGTGGAGAAGGGGGGATAGACTTTTAAAAATCACCTAGTAAGAACACTTCAGGAAACAAAGGTTCTGAGGGTCAAATGACTCACCTAAGGTCACAGTAACAGTAAAACAGGAATATTTAAGCAAAATCCTACCAGGCTGATCATGAACTTCCTCCTTATCAAATTCGGGTCCCTACAATTTTCTTTTTGCCTAGATAGCTGATAGTTATTACAGTGAGTAATCAAAACAATAACCATTTTCTATCTCTTATTTTATTTTAGACCCACCACAAATTTCCTTTTCCTTGCTTTGAGTATCTTCTCTCATAATAAAATGTTGAATGTTTCATTGTGCTGGGCTAATTATAGAAAAGAACCATGTGCTAACATAGTTGATTTCCTTTCCCTCAGTGGAAATCTGACCCACCTCGGGAGTATAATATCTGATCCAAAGCAGGTTATACAGGCAAGCTCTGAAGCCTGCTCCAGACACTGGCATAGACTTCTAATTACTTTTATTGTACTTATGTTATTTACATATTGGCATACCTGTTTTATCTCTCTAATAGAATGTAAGCTCTGTGGTGGTTACAAGGTTTGAGAGACATAGCTTCTTGGGTAATTTAATCATCTTATTAATAAGGTCAGCATGTTTGCTAATAAAAGGATGGTCATTTGGCCATCTTTCTCAGACCAAAGACCCCTCATGGCAGTGGGCTCACAGTTTGTATGCCCTTGGAAGAGCAGGTTATTAACTTTGATTGGTTAATTAATGAGAAAATTAATATTACAATGAGAAGCTGGGCTATATTACAGTGAGGATCTTGGGGTACAGGACTTGGATCACCCAAATCTTGGTCAAAGAAACTTATCAATTCCATATCACCTGTCTGACAAAAGGGAGGATCCACATTTTCCCAGGCCTGTCTGAGCAAATGCAACGAGCAGGAATGTACCTATTACCTAAAAACTTAGAATTTCTTTTTACTGTCTGATTAGATCTTGGCCTGGGTAAATCTTGAAGAGAGATTTCCCACACTAATTGATTTCTGGATAAGGAAGTAGGAAGGGGGAAAAAAAAAACCTTGGTCCTAATACAGTAATTAGTTATTAATGCAAGAGAGAAATAATTACTTCTCACAGCTCCTTGAAGAAAGGATCTGTTTCCTTTTAAACTTTGTGTATCTCTCATTTAGTGTGTTGCTTTGCATACAGGAGACACTTCATGAATGCTTGTTTAGCTGAATTTGAAGTGAATTATTAGTGGGATTCCATTCCTAGATTCATAAGAGGCAGAAACTTCCCTGGCTTCCTACTCTAGCGGCCACAGTTCTCTGTCTAGCCCAGCAACCGTACCTGAGATATTTGTTGAGATCTCCATGCTTCATATATTCAAAGACCATGATAAGAGGATCCCCTTCCACACAGACACCGTAGAATTTCACGATGTGCTCATGCTGGAGATTGGTCAGTAATTCGGCCTCACGGTGGAAGTCCTTGCGGGCATTTTCGCTGGCATCTTTCAGTGTCTGGTTAGGTGGAAGAGAAGAGCAAAACAATTTAAAAATTAAAAAAATGGGTGAATTAAAGTGAGGCTCTGCATAAAAAAGTAGTCATTTGTATATGAGTGGAAATGATAAAATGTGTAGGAAAATCAACTTATATAAAAGATTACTGGAAAACACTTTCTTCTTAATTTTTGAGACCATAACACATTGATTATTTGTGTGCACATATTTTTCTCATAGTTTTCACTGCTTTTAAGCCCTTGCTGAAGAGGGATGACATTTAATGAACTCAACTCTCATTAGATGGGTTCTCCCAATATTATAACATATGATCCTTTTTATTCAGATAACATTTTGAGGATCCTTCCTCAGTATATGTTAATGGGATTTTGAAATCAAGAGATTTCCCTGGCCAGGGAGAAATCTCTCTGGTCACAACATTTGCTCAGTCATGTTCAACTTTTTGTGACTCCATTTGGGGTTTTCTTGGAGTGGTTTGCCATTTCCTTCTCCAGCTCATTTTACAGATGAAGAAACTGAGGCAAACAGGCTTAAATGACTTGTCTGGGGTCACACAGCTAGTAAGAGGCCAGTCGGAGGCTAATCTGAGGCCAGATTTGAACTCAGGAAGAGAAGACATCCTGACTCAAGGCCCAGTATTCTATCCATTGCACCATCTACCTTCCACCTACAAAATTATCATGTTGCTAAAGATAAAAAGATCCAGTATAAAGCCAACCTTCCTCCATCTTCTTTATGGCTATATACAAATCATACCACCTGTTTTACACCTGAGGAGAAGGAGTAGCTGGAGAGTCAGGGAGACAAGAATTTATTATTATTAGGATAGAATCTAGTAGTTCCTGTTGTAAACCAGCATTAGGCCTTCCCCCCACTAAGTTAGGAGTGAATAAAAACATCAGCAACCTCACATACAGAGAGACAGGACAGTGCAGCGAAAAGGGTGCTGACCGTGGAAACATTCCACTTGAATTCACGTCTGGCTCTGTGTGACCTTGGGTAAATCCTCTGACCTCTCTGAATTTTACTTTCCTCTTCTCCAAAATGGCAACGAAAGCAAAACCCCTTGTAGCAGCTGGCTGGTGCCGTGCGGTTACACAGAGCACTAGACTTGAAGTCAGAAAAGTCCAAGTTTGAATCCTACTTCAAATATCAACTAGACACATAACCCTGGGCAAGTCACTTAACCTCCCACAAACCTCAGTTTCCTCATCTGTAAAATGGAGATAATAATAGCACCTACCTCTTAGGCTTGTTGTGAGGGAAAAATGAGATAATATATGCAAAGTACTTTACAAACCTTCCATTGCAATGCAAATATTACCTCTTCTTATTATTAACATTGGCACTTTCCCCTTCTCAGGGTGGTCCTGGGAAGTACTTTGTGAATGTCAAAGCATTATGTGGCTGTAAGCTGGTGTAACAACTTCTAAGCTCCCTATTCACTAAGTGTGACTTAGAGAACCTGGTGGGGAAGGGAAGGAAGAAGGAGGAGGAGGGAGGTGAGTGTCTCAAGCCTCAGCCTTCACCGCTGCATTAGCAACTTTTAACAGGAAGGGATCCGAGGAACCCAGCATATTGGAGATGCAGTCATTTCTTCAGTGAAACTTTGGAAAAATATTTTTTAAAGAGTTTAGCAAGGACATTCATAATTTAATCTTAAGAGTGTTTTCAGAAGTGAACAAAACAGCACTTCCTGGCTTTGTAAAGATTAGATGTTATGTGGCTCAGGGGATGCTACCTATCTCTGTGAGGCAAGGAGTGCCTTGAGCACAGAAGCTGTTATGGTAACTGCATATTCTGTACTTAATGGCAAAATGAACAGTGGCACCATGCCTGTACAGTGATCATGTGTAGGTGCGTGTCCTGAGGAGTTTCAGTGCCTGGGCTGTCTGCCACCCAAACTGACTTTCTTTATTTTTCTATTATGGTTGCTCATGGAAGAGTCACAAATACGGCCTTTTGGATTTTTTTCCAGAGAAGAGGCAAGGCTCTTTCTATTTCATCTTTGTCTCCTCAGCACCCAGCAATATGCTTTGCTTATAGCAGACACTTAATAAATCTTATTTAATTAATGAACCTTTCCAAGCGACCCTACCTGTTGATTTGTATCACAAGCTAAGTATTTACTCCAAAAGGTGACTTGATTCTGTATTCAAGGACTCAGAAGGTCAGGTGGGGATAAGTTAAAAAACCTTAAACTTTCTTGGGACAAAAAACTAAGTAAGAATCATATTGCTCCATGGGTGGGATGCCTTTGACTGGAACTGAATCCAGCAACTTGATTTCCGGGACAGAAAAGCCTTGCCCTAAAACTCAATTAAAAAGTCATTCCACTTATAGGACACTCTGGGGTGAGTAACTGTCATTTCTTTCAATTAATGGAAGCTTTCTCTGGTCCATCCAATCCCCTGGTATTAAACCTCACCCATAGAAATAACACCACAGTTTCTCTTTGTAACATTTCTTCTTCCTGACCATCATTCTGCCACACACGCCAGCCCCATCGTTGAACACCAGGATTTTCTTATTCCAAGCAAGTGTCAACTCTGAAACTTTACTTTTTCTTTTTGCTTATGAATCTTTTGACATCTCATAACCGACATGATTTCTGAGGAAAATCCCAAGGGAGCTTCCTCACCTCTTGCTCAAAATAGTCAAACAGTGCATGAAGAATGCATTGATTCTAGCTAGACAGTGTACTGGGGTGTGAGCTAAGTTTGAGAAGAGAATTGAAAACTTCTGATGGTTAAACAGAGGAAGGTAGGAAACATAAGAAAAAACTCCTGATTTTCTGAAATGTCTGAACAATAATGAAGAGGAAAGTCTGGAGAAGAAACTTGGGACTTTAATAGATAAAGAGACAGTTAAACAGGAATAATGATATGCTGTAGACAGAACTTGCGACCATTATACCAGACTCTGAAAGGGGCATGGCACATGGGGGAAAAAGGGGAAAAGTATATATGTATATAGTTATCTTTTATACTAAGAATGAAAATAAGCATTTATTAAACACTATGTTCCAGGCACTGGAACTTTACAAATACTATTTAATTTAATCTTTACAACAACCCTAGGAAGTAGGTGATCTTATTATCCCCATTTTACAGTTTAGGAAACTGAGGAAGGCAAAGGTTAAGTGATTTACCCAGGGTCATTGAGCTAGCAAATATCTGATGTTCATAGCTGAACTCATGTCTTCCTGATTCCAAGCTCAACACTTTAACCACTATACACCTAAATGCTTCTAAGAAAACATGCATGTTATTTGATGTCAAAAAAGTGAAGATGTCTGAGTTGAAAGGAAAGAGAAAAGAAAACTTTAGAAACTTGTTGCTAATTTCCAAATCAGGATGTAACGTAGTATAGGAAAAAGAGTATTGTTGTTTTTCAATCATTTATAGTCGTATCTGACTTTTCACGACCCCATTTGGGATTTTCTCGGCAAAGATACTGGAGTGGTTTGCCATTTCCTTCTCCAGCTCATTTTACAGATGAGGAAACTGAGGTAAACAGTGTTAAGTAACTTGCCAAGGATCACACAGCTAGTAAGTTTCCAAGGCCAGATTTGAACTCTGGAAGAGGAGCCTTCCTATATTAGATTCGAAATCAAAGGCTGCAGGGTTTACATACTGGCTCTCAATGTACTGTCTCATGATCTTAGGAAACTCACTTCTCTGACTCTTAATATCTCTTAATTTTAATGTCCATCTATTATTTATGGTCACCTCTCCAACTCTTAATTTTCCCATCTGGAAAATGATGAGTTTGGAAACTTTAAGGTCTTTTCCAGTTCTAAATCTGTAATCTTGTCATTCTAAGATACAGGAAGAATTCTTTGGTTGACTCACCTAAGTTCTTTGGGCTCAAGATTTGAAAGTAGAACTTTTCTTATCTATACATCTTTTGGGAAAGGCTAGAAACCATGACTTTTTTTTTCTAAAATGTTCTGAGGATAATTTCTGAAAGGACAAAAGTGCTAAACCAAAGAGGACACTTTAAGTAAATTCTTTCAGGGAAAAACTAGTTAAGGATTTGACAGTGGTCATAAATGTTATTGGAAATAACAAGATACTGGTTTAAGATTTCTAGTTAGGGGCAGCTAGATGGCACAGTAGACAGAGCACCGGCCTGGAATCAGGAGGACCTCAGTTCAAATCTGGCCTCAGACACATAACACTCACAAGCTGTGTGTCCCTGGGCAAGTCACTTAATCCCCAATTACCTTGCTAAATAAATAAATAATCCTAATTAAAGGAAGAAGAAACAAACAGCATAATAATGAGAGATTAATTTAGAGAATGTATATTTCAACAAATTTAGGGCATGAAAAAGGGGCCAGTAGGAAGAAAAATCTAAGAAACAAATGAGGTTAGAGAAGTTTTCCCTAGAAGTCCTAAAAATGAAAGGAAATATGTCATTGTCATGTTTTTATTTTGTTTTGTTTTTCACCCGTAGGTCTCTCTCTATTTTTCTCAAGCTGGAAGTACAGTAGTCACTCATGGGTAAAGCCCACTGTTAATAGGCATGGAAGCTTTGACTTGCTCCATTTCTGAGCGGGGTCAATTGTAATCCTTAGGCAGCTTGGTGCCCTCCCTCTCTACCACTACCCACCACCATCTTGGGGGCTTCCCATACTGGTGCTGGGTTTAATGAAGAGACTGATTGACTTTCACCCTAATGCAGCACAGAACTCCTGAGTTCAAATGATCTACCAGCCTCGGCATCCTTCAGGAGTATTTTAGACATGTACCACCACCCCCATGACAAAATGCAAGGATAAATTAAATTACTACAAAAAAAAGCAATATATCGGAATTTCAGTAAGAGCTTTTATTCTACCCTTTAGCTGTACCCTTCTCAGCTGTACAGTTGATAAGTGTGATTTAGGTCAGAGGTGTCAAACTTGCTAATCACATGCTCCACGAAAGGATTGCAGCCCAACCTGATTAAAACGTAATTGGGAAATGTTTAACAAAATAAATCAAAATACAATAAAATACATAATGCTAATTTGTAGTTTTCTAAATCAATCTGTAGCCTACTGGTATCTTTTTCTACATTATCAAATTAGGTAAATGGGGCCAAAGGGTCTCATCCTAGACTGGTGCTGAATAGCTCAGGATCAAAACAGGGAAACATATTCACTGGAGAGCTAGAATTATTACTAGCTCTGATTTTATTTAAAAGCTTTATCAATCACTTATTTCATGATGAAGAGGGTGAATTTGTGAAGATTATCCTTAACAACTCAATTATAAGTTATTAAGACCTTTATATAATATCAGTCCCAAGGGACTTTGGACCAAGCCCACCTTGTCCATAGCACAGCGTAACAATAATCCCCTCTATGATATCCCTGGTACATATTTATCCAGACTGTACTTGCAAGATCTCCAGTGATAGAATGACTTGTGACCCCCAAAGTCTGCCCATTCCATTTTGGGAGCAGCTCTAATTGTCGGAAAGCTTTTCCTTATATGGAGCCAACATATGCTTCTTTGCAAGCCTCACTCACTATTCCTGGTTCTGGACTTTGGAACCAAACAGAACCAGTTCCACTTCTATATGAAAGCCCACCAAATATTTAAAATACTTTGTGTGTCCCTTCTACACATTCTTTTCTCCTGGCTGAGCACTCCTTAGTTCTTTTAACTGATCCTTATGTGACCACATCCAATGCTCTTAGCCTTCTGGTCACTCTCCGCTGAAGGCATTTCAGTTTTTCTCCAATCTTCCTACAATGTAGCCTTTGGACCTATAACAATACTCCAAATACTCCCTGATCTCATTAGGGCATAGGATCACCATTTTAACTATGAAAGAGAAGAATAAGAATTAAGGTGGAATTGATAAATAGAGAAGTCTATTGAGAAAGATGACACTTGATATGGACAAGATAAGAAGGCTCCAGCATATGATAGATAAGACAGCGAGATGTCACAGTGGATAGAGCTTTGGGTCTGGAGTCAGGAAGATCTGAGTTCAAATCCAGCCTCATACACTTACTTACTGTGTGACCCTGGGCAAGTTACTTAAACCTATTTACCTCAGTTCCTCATCTGTAAAATGAACTGGAGAAGGAAATGGCACATCACTCCAGTATCTTTGCTAAGAAAACCCCAAATGTAGTCATGATAAGTTGGACATGACTGAACAACAATAATATGATAGATAAAGACAAGCTAAGAACGTATTACTCAGGAAGAAAGACCTGAAGGCAGCAGTGTACTGATAAAGGTTTGACAATCAGCTCTCTGGTTAAGTTTTAATTTCCATTATTAACATTTTATGCATCACTTTCTTAAGTCTAGAAATCAACAGAATAATAAGTCAAGTCCTGATTTGTAGCATTTTCTGATATCTAAGGTATCACTGCTCAAAACTGAAAATTCTAATTGTCAAGAGCTGTTTTAACTATCTTCAACACTCCCCTAGAAAGGTCTCAGTGGATCAGAAGCTGAAAGCAATGAGGGTGCTATTGCTTTTTTAGCACTGGGGAGAATAGGGGGAGGATAAGTCTGTGATTGCAATGCAATGTTATGTTATTTAAAAAGAAAACAAAACAAAATGAGCAATGTACCACAATTAATAAAATCTTACAATGCATTCCATTAAGAGAGAGATTAGAAAGCAGTCTTTCCATTATTTATGGTATTACTTGAGTACTTGCTGGAGTGATGAGTCTGATTTGCATCTGCCCTTTTTTTAAAAAAGATTTGGCTAAAGAAGTTTGTGTCTGAAGAAGAGTTAAGAAAACATCCCTCTCTTTGCTCTTTGCAGAAATCAGGGACAATGGGTAGGAAAGGTAAGTATACATCGTCAAACTCAGGCAATGTGTTGGTTGGTGGTACTGATCTGTCATTTCTTTCTTTTTAAAATATTTGTTACAAAGAGATGCATTTATGTGGGAATGGTGGTGGTATATAAAACAAAAGAGGTCAATCATTTTTTTGAAGATTAAAGCTGTAGCTAAGCTGCTCCATTAAAGCCCTACTCCTATGGTTCTTTATACAATAGAGGTGACCCTGGGTTTTCAAAGACCGTGCCAGCAGAGCCCAAGACCTGGCAAGGCCTATTTCAAGATGGAAAGGTTTTGACTAAAGGTATGCCAATGAACTCTGCATCTGTTGTTCAGAGAGGCTCATCAGCAGATGGCTGACCACCAGGTAATAGATTTTGGGGTCAAGGCAATTCATGAAAATAGTCAGATATACTAAGACAAGGGGGCATTGTGAACTGTGTCAGAGGAAGAAGTACCTAGACTGATGAAATCAAAGATCTTCTGAAGTGTGAAATTAATAAACTGGCTGAGATTCAGAAAAGAATCATCAGAATTCAGTTCAGTAACTTCAACAATCAAAGTACGGCACTAGGTACTAGGGATAGACGATAAAAAATTATGTAGGATATAGTTCCTTCAAGAGGAAGATGATCTATGGGAGAGGGGCAGGGAGGGAGAGAGAGGGAAAAGGAGAGAGAGAGACAGAGAGAGAGAGACAGAGAGATAGAGACAGAGACAGAGGCAGAGAGGGAGGGAGGGAGAGAGAAAAGGGGTAAGAAAGAGGGGTAGGGAAATACATGCCAGGCGCTGCGCTTAATTCTGTGTATACATATAAAAGATAATGTCACTCCCTGCTTTCAAGGAGCTTACATTCTAATAGAGGAAGACTGCAAAAGCACATGATACAAATTAGAAAGTGCTTAAGCCCAGAGGTGAGATTAAAGAGAATGTCTTGAAAGATTTATGAAGATAAGTCTCAAAAGAAAGGGGATCCATTGGTTCTAATTCTTCTTTACAACATGACTAATATGAAAATATGCTTAATATGAGTGTATATGTAGAGCCTATATCAGATTGAGAGCCATCTTGGGGAGCGGGGAGGGAAGGGAGGTGGAGAAAATGTAGAACTCAAAATCTTACGGAAGTGAATGTTGAAAACTAAAAATAAATTAATAAATTTTTTAAAAAATAAAAGAAAGGGGGAATCAAGGACAACTTCAAGAAGGAGAGTGTACATGGAGACTGGGGAGAGGGAGAAGTAAAGTCCATGTTAGGCATGGAAGATCCTAAGATCATGAATTTTGAGCTGCAAGGGATTCTCCAACCCTCTCATTTTAGAGATGAGAAAAGTAAGACCCAGTGAGGCTATGCATCTTGCCTAAGGTCACATTGGGCATAAGTATCCCAGGCAGGACCTGAATCCACACCCTGTGACTACAAAGACAGTTGTCACATCCTGTGTACCATACTGCCTCACAGCCCAGGTGGCATATTTAAATGCATGTAAGTGTTTCCACAGGTAACAGCTAATAAGATCAGTTTGGTGGGAAAGTAGGACTGTGAAGGAATATGATGCAGACCAAGTAGAAACGGTAGGATGGAGCCAGAATCTGGAGGGCCTTTGGTGCCAGGCTGAGCAGACTGTATTTTATGTTACTGGCAATAGAGAGTCACTGAAGAACTGGAAAAGGGAGGTGATGTAGTCCAACTTGTCTGTTAGCAATATTACTTAGGCTCAAAGAAAGAGGGATTGAGGTTGGGGATGGGGCAGAGAAACAAAAGTTTATTACAATAGTTTAACCAAGAGTCTGAAGGAGTAGTAATATAAAACAGAGATTCTTAAACTTTGTGATCTCAGGACCCTTTTATACTCTGTGTGTGTGTGTGTGTGTGTGTGTGTGTGTGTGTGTGTGTGTGTGTGTGTGTGAATTGGGGTTAAGTGACTTGCCCAGGATCACACAGCTAATAAGTGTCTCAGACCAAATTTGAACTCAGGTCCTCCTGACTCCAGGGCTGATGTTCTAACCACTTTACCACCTAGCTGCTCCACTTTTGTACTCTTAAAAATTATTTAATTAAATAAATAAATAAAATTATTTTTAAAACTCCCATAGTTTTTATTTATGTGGGTGACATTTATCTATATTTGCCATATCAGAAATGAAAACATCTTAGTTTGAGTATGAAAATAATCTTGATCTTGTGGACCCCCTTAAAGGGTGTCCATCTAAACTTCAAATTGGGAGAGAATAAAGCAGCTAGGTGGCAAAGTGGATAGAGTGTTGGGCCTGAAGTCAGGAAGACCTGAGTTCAAATACTAACTGAAATACTTACTGTTTGACCTTGAGCAAGTCATTTAACCCCTAGTTGCCTTAGTTTCCTTAACTGTAAAATGGTGACAAAACCCAGCACCTACCTCCCATGGATGCTGTGAGAATCAAATGAGATAACATTTGTAAAGCACTTAGCTACTATGTCTGGCACATAGTAGATATTTTATAAATGTAGTGCCTGGCACATAGTAGATACTATATAAATCCTTATTGTTACACCTGAATTTTGTGGTCCTTCTTTGAATCCTTTTTGTGATGTTGAATTTTCTCTGCTCCAGCTTTAGTATTTTATGTTCCATATTTCTTCAAATCACTTCACTGTGTCATAGGGAACTGGAGCCATTGCCTTACCTGGTCTTCTAACTAGTTCTTTAAAAGCAAGTATTTTTTTGTGATGGATCACTTAGCTCATTGATAAGGTATCTTGGCTACCAGGCATTTTGAGGTAATTTTTTAGTAGTTACTTCCCCAACACCAAGCAAGTCATTATTATCATTTCTGATTTAAAGAAGGAGAGGGTTTAAAAGTATAAAGAGTAGAAGTTATATACCCAAAAGCAGGAATGGGGAACCTGTGGCCTTGAGGCCACCTGTGGTCCTCTAGGTCCTCAAGTGCGGTCTTCTGACTGAATTAAAATGGGGAACTTGCAGCAAAGGGCCACACTTGAGGACCTAGAGGGCCACAGGTGGCCTTGAGGGCACAGGTTCCCCACCCCTGCCCTAGAGTCACCAAAGTATCTGGCCAAACTTAAGCTCAACATTTATCACAACAAATTTCTCTTCTTTTGCATCAGCTTGGATTCACAGTCATTTTTATTTATATAATTGGTCAAACCACAAACAATCTCTGGCTTCAGATTTTTCATCCATGAGATGAAGGGGAGGTTAGAATGGATGATTTCTCAGGTCCCTTTGAGCTTCAGTACCCTGTTACACTATGGCCTGATGCACTATGGGAGATTTTTTTTCTTGGTGGGGAAGAGAGAGATATGCGGATTCTAAATTTGAATTTCATAATATATCTCTATTTTAATTGTCTTAGAAGAGAACATTTATAGCATGAAGAGATATAACTGGAATCATAACTATAGAATGTAGTATACATGTAGGTGGAAATAGCTAACGTGCTGATAAGTGATGCAGACAAAGCAAAATGCAGCCCTTCCTTGAATTTATAACTCGGTTACTTAAAGGCTAAAGTATACTCTGTCCCATGTCCTCATATGTGTTCAGTGGTAATGCTGTATATAAGGGAAAGAAAGCAGTTGGCAAATTTAATCTCCTATAAGCTAAAGGTAATATGAAAATATCAAAGAAAATTAGAAACTTTATGGATTGAAAAAAACCCAGATACTTTAATGGGGGCAGATATGTTCATGTATGTCTTTAAATAACTATATTTATCCTAAGCCAGATTTCTTATGCATGCTTCAACTCTTAAATAATTTTCAGCATCTACCCCAAGATTTTGAATGGCATCCATCTGTCTGAAAGAAAAGCACTCTATTTTGAACCCCAGGCACTTCCCCCTAAAGAAGAATACAGCACAATAGCAGCTATTTCTTAACATGCATGCACAATGCTGCAAGGGTTGCTAGGCAACAAGCAGATGGCATGTCAAAGACCCCAAAGAGCTTCCAATCAATGGAGAGAAGTACTGACAGCAATTCCATATAGGTGAGAAGATGCTCATTCCTTTGCAATCCTGCTCAATTTGTTTTCTCCCCTAAATCATACCTTTATTTTTGGTTAGTTTTACACTGCCAGTGAGGGTACAGTCCAAACTAACCCAGCAAAAGATTGTTTTTTCAGTCTCATCTAGAATGTACTCTCCTAGATTTTCCATCACTAGAAATTCTTATAAAGAAGTCAAATGTGAGCAAGTCAAAAATATTGCTTTCTATAGTCTGAGAAAGAAGCAGTCTTTTGGAAAGGGTCACGGGCTCTTCAAATTACAGCTCATGCACAAGAACAGGACAAATGGTGCCACTGTCTGAGAGTGGGGTGGCCCTGCTCAGATTTTGTTCCCAAAATAAATGAATAGGTTTCATGTTCCATCCGGCCATCCACCAGGAATCCGGGACATCTTGCCACCTGCTCTGTCACCATATGTGCCTCAATGCTTCCCCATCCTGCTACCCCATCTTATGCTATGGAAGCAATAATAAAAATCAGCACTAGCACGGCGACTAGAAAGTGCATGACAAGTGACAACTAATTGTGGGCACTTTCTCCCTAGTTGAGCTCACACTATGCTATTGTTCTACTCACAATTGTTGTGATTGCCCAAACCAAAACTCCTTTCCCATGCCAACACTCCTCCATATTCATTATCTCTCCCTTTTAGACTGTAAACTCACTGAAGACAGGGACTGTCTCACATATCTATATCTATATCTATATCTATATCTATATCTATATCTATATCTATATCTATATCTATATCTATATCTATATCTATATCTATATCTATATCTATATCTATATCATCCCAGTACCTGAAGCAGAGCAGACCCCAAATACTTTTTTATTCATTCATTCATTCATTCATTCAATATATTGACATTGTCAATATTCATGTCTTTATGTGATTTCGGTTCTAATAGGTAAGCCAAATCATTGGTTTCAGTAAAAATCCACATATAGGGGATGATAGGATAACCAATTTAAAGCCAGAAAGGACCTTAGAGGCTATTAAGCCAAAGTAATACATACTACAGATAAGGAAACTGAGGCCCAGAGTAACTTGTCTAAAGTCTCAGAGGTAGTAAGTGACAGATGCATCTAGGAGGAGGCTCCTCATCTTGTGCTCATAGCAATTCCGTGCACCTTCCAATTATACAGCCTTTCACATCAGAGACTGAGGTCATACTTTTGCTTACATTTATGCAAGAAGGTGAATAGCGAGAAAGGTAGGTTCAGTGCAACTTCTCAATGCTTTTTGAGACTTTTTTTTTTGGCAATTGGAATTAAATGACTTGTCCAGGGTCACACAGCTAGTAAGTGTCAAGTGTTTGCTCTGAGGCTGGATTTGAACTCGGGTCCTCCTGACTTCAGGGCCGGTGCTCTATCCACTGTGCCACCTAGCTGCCTTGAGACTTTTTTCTTAATAGCATGGATAAACTGTTGACTCAAAGACTAGTTAACAGTCTTCAATAAGTCAATGAATTGTGAAATCTTAGCTATGGACATGCCCTCCCCTGGTGTTGACTGGAATACATCCAAGGTTTCTCATTCTGCCTCATTCTTGTCCATGTTTTTCTGTAAATCCTCCATAGTGTATCTACCCCACTGAACTAGGGGCCTTCCTGCGCTTCTTTTGCTGTTTGGCACATATCAGTATTACACTAAAGTAGTCCATGTGTTAACTCTCATTGGGTTGTAGCCATCAGGTCCTGGGGGATAGGGGTTACCTGAATAAGGTGGTAGCTAGAAGGATGACTGGGTCAATGCCCTCAAATCCTGCAGTAGAGTGTAAGTTCCTTGAGGGAAGAGACTGCTTTTCCCCTTGTCTATAAATCTCTGCCATCTAGTACATAGTAGGTGCTCAATATTTATTGATCTTTTTGCCATGGATTGGATTATCTGACGAACAGCTAAACATGCACTAAATTTGAATCCGAAAGTGCCATGAAGAGGGAAAATGAAAGTTGGACTTGTCTATATTTATTAAAGCATTTTCTCAAAGATTTTCCTTCTAACAAGGTTTATCCCCTCCCTCATTCACCAAACACAGCAAGATCAGACTTCTAGGTCAAGCCCATATGTACATGGGAATAAATAAATTAATGAAAAAACCCCATTTACTAAGCACTTACTATGGGCCAAGCAGATAGACAAGAGCTCCCTGATTTCAAGGAGCACATATTTTATTATAAGGGGAGGGAAGATGGGAGGAGGGGAAAAATATACATTGTATATATATTTATCATTGGACCCTTCCATCTGCTCTGCAGATGAATCTTCATATACATATACGTGTGTGTGTGTATGAATATCTGTGTATATATGTATATGTATATATTTATATATATGCATGAATATCTGTGTATATAGATATATATTCATGTATGTATATGTGTGTGTGTGTGTGTGTATATTATATATAATATATATATATATATATATATATATATATATATATATATATATGTATTTTTCATCTGCAGTATAGATAGAAGGGTCCAATGATCCTAAGGTTATAGGTAAGGTAGATGAAAAGGCTCAGGGATTCTCATCGTGCATTAGCAGGTCATATGGCAATGGCTGAGAATCTGGGAATCTGGGCATGGAGTGGCAGGGCAGCTGTCTTCCATCCAACCAGAATAATTGTGGTTGGCAATTCTTTTGCTCATCCAAGTGGTATTAGCAGCCATGTCCATCCAGAAGGTATGGGGTAAGTAGGTAGCACAAGTTTGGGCATGAACTATTTATGTTTAAGTCTGCTCTGGCTGCATTAGTCAAATGGCAGAAGGAAGATAACATTTTTTTTTAAACATAACTTTTAATTGACCCCGAATCATAATACCAATTTGACAAAAGACTGAATTTTCCCTTATTGAAGTTTTCTATGATAGGAACAAGATACAGAAATACAAATACATCAATTGAATCAAAGATGGTGATGATATTCCATAAGGAGAGGGGGGGTAAAAAAGAGGAAAAAGAATTTAGCTTCCTGTCTCCCTCCTTCATCCATCCCATTTATAAAAGATGGAGATCACCCCATAGGATATGTTTTTAGAAGAAAGATCGTGGAAAAAATGCTTTAAGGAAGAAAAGAAAGTTGAGCTTCTGTTTTTTCATCATCTTGGCACTAAATTGTATACAAATTAAGAATATGATTAGCTATTGGTCAGCTAATCCAATCCAAGGCAAATAGGGGTGGGCATTGAAGAGAAATTCAACCATTCATTCATTCAACACTGAGAGTCTTCTAAAGTGCAAAACTCTATGCTGGACACACAAATGTACAAAACATTGTGCATGATCTTCATAGCCTTCTTTATAATCTAGTCCACAGACTTCCAGAGCCACACTGGCAGAAACTATAGCGGTATTACTAAACAGTAAGTTGAAACCTGATATCTAACAAGTTGAAGCCAGACCAAACAGCTATGGTGGCATCAGCAGAACCTTGGCTCTGAGTTCAGGGATTCAGTGTGCTTCTACAGCAGACCTGGATTTGTGACAGTTATTGTCCTAATTGCTGAAAATTAGCAATTAGCAAGAACAAAATTAGCAAAAACAACTCCTGTTCTTGACCTTGAACCAGAGGTTTGAAGAACTGTCCAACAGTCAATACCTGCAGTTCCTCAGGGTGGATCTGGCGCAGGATCCATGTATGGGGTAGAGATATAGCTAAAGGTCCAGGGCAAGTATGCAGTTATCATGGTAGCATGACCTTCAATGTACTGTTTTACTCAAGTCTCTAAGCAGAACAGCTTGGTCTCAGGTGCTATCCCTCTCAAGATTTGCCATTGGCTAAACCATTGCTGACTATAGGCCCAAAGCACTTGGATATCCAAATAAAATCACTGAAGCCCTGGCTTGTCGTGTTTAGAAGGTAATATAATACCTAAGTTAATGTCCTCAACTTGGAGTCCAAATCCCTTGGAACATGCTTTCTCCTCAGGGCATTACAAGAAGCTCAACTAAGTTAGATTCTCTCTTCCCTTATCATCTAAAACTGCATTTTCATCAATGTACGGAAGTCCACGTGTAGATATTCTCAATATCAGTGAAGTCAAACTCAAATAGAAATGGATCCCTGCATCAGCATATTGTTTAGAAAAGCACAAATCAGCATTGTCTCTGTTGTATTGTGCTTTTGTTTATTTTGTTAAACATTTCCCAATTCCATTTTAATTTGTTTCAGGCAGCATTTGGGAGTTTTGCTGGCTGCCTCATGGGTGACAAGTTCGACACTTCTTCCCTAGACCATTCTGACTGGCAACTCAATCTGTAACTCAAGATTATAGACTTAAAGATGGAAGACAGCTTAGAGCTTATCCAGTCCAATCCCTTCATTTCACAGTTGAGGAAAATGAAGCCCAGAGATCTAAGTGACTTATCAAAGGCCACAAGATAGTAAATGGCAGAAGTGGGACTTACCATGAACTGACATTCTTGGAGAAGATGCCTGTGGTTTGGGGAAGTTAAGTGCCTAGCCCATAGTTACCCAACGAGTATGTGACGGAACTATGACTTGAACCCTATTCTATCTGACTTCAAGGCCAGTGTATTCAGGATGCCACAGTCGTGAAAAGTTCCTGTTAGTGCTACTCCTATCAAAAGGTCCCTCTAGCCTCACTCACCCAAGGGAACAAGAAAGACTATTAGAAGAATTACAGAAATACAGGCATAGCATTCTGAAAATGCTATTCTTCACCTCCCTGGGGTAGTCAATGAAGGAAGGAAGAAACAATAGAGACTTCAGGAGTTAAACATTCTGAGAGTAGGGAAATTTTTTTTTTAAACCTTCTGCCTGGTCAAACCCACCCCTTCAAACCTCCCTCCTCCCACCTTGACCTCCTAAACTCCACATCTCTCAAAGGCTTCCTTAATTCCTCCCTCATCCCCATCCAAATGAATCATTCTTTATCCATTCACTAAGCTTATATTTATTTTATAAACATGAACTTGGTTATCATCAGAGACTTATAACTTTCATTGTGCTCAAAATATGGAATTTGCTGACAGTCCCTGGGACTTCTTGCCACCCAAGTTAGTTCCTTTCTACGACAAGAAAAACACATGTAGAATATTTCTGCTTGGAAAAATCTGAGCTCCATCTGCCACTTTTAGAGTGTTTAGTCTGCAGAGTGGAGAAGTTTAGACATTTTTAAAGACTTTTTCTTTATTAGCTGCCCATTATGCTAGTTAATGAACACTAACCATAATAATAGTAGGCCATAAAGCCCTTGTAACAATGAAATGTTGTCCTGATAAAAATAAGATTCTTAATCTAAATTAAGCGTTTAAGATTTGTTCATGCACTTTTTAAAAGAAGCTATTTCAGATTGAAAGTATCCATTTTTAATGCCCTCTTCCACACCCTCCCTCATGACCCCAAGGAATATCTACCAGGGGTTCAAGGCAAAAAAAAATTACATTTATTTTAATAAAGTTTGTGGATAGTCACATTCATATCTATTATATGCACATTTCATTAAAGAAACTCATGTCTTCATTATTTTATGTGAATCAATACTTTGATGAGCGATTTTTATTACAGGTGATAACATATTTGTAAAAGATTCCTTGGGATTTTAATAAAAACTCTCTGAGGTGTTTAAATCAATTTTTCTTGTGAATGAAAGAAGTCATGGGAAATTCCATTCCTTTCTGAAATTTCCATTTACATTGGGACTTAGTGGAAAGAGTGCTGGACTTGGAATCAGGAAGACCTGAACCTTACCTCTGACATCTACTAGCTAGATAACCTTGGGAAAGTCATCTTAACATCTCTGAACCTCAGTTTCCAGGCATGTGGTAGATCCTAGGCTGAAGATTCTAGGTGGCAACAGTAAGACAAAGCCAAATTGAGACAGAGGTAAGCTGGTAAATACTAAACCATCTCTCCAGGAAAAAAAAAAGTCCACAGCATGAGTTTAATCTACATTATTAATGGTTCTTTAAGTCTAAACAATCTACAAAGCAATCAGTCAAGACCTTTGAAGGTTTTGCAGATTTCCATGGTGTAAATGCTCACACTGAAAATTTAACAATCAATTTAATAATCAACCTTCTCAAGCAGGTTCCAGCCGGCTTCACTATGCCCTTACACTGAGCCCAGACTCTCTGTACTTAGGTGACTGGGATTTTCCATTCTCTCTCTCCACATTTCTGTTAGTACTGGTTCTGAAGAGTGACTGAAGAATTCAGTAAGATCTACATGTAAGTGGTCACAAAGAGTGGCATAATGAAAAGAATGTTATATATGGAGACCGGGGATCTGGGTTCAAATTCTGAAATCTACCACTTCCTATACGGTCTTGAGTAAATCACCTTATCTCTCTTGGCCTAGTTGCTCATCTGTAAATTGATGCAGTATTGTTCTGGTGACCTTTATAATCCACTGAGCCCTATGAAGTAGACACTGGGGCAACTGTTCCATCAGTAAAGTAGATTTGAACACTGGTATTCACTGTACCTGGAATTGCTTATTCTTGAATACTTATATACTCAAAGAATCCACGATTTAACCAGTGCAGGGAACTCTCAGTGTGGGGATACTATCCATCAATGCAGATTGCAGCCAATTTAGTCAATTAATACAGATTATAGCTATCACTTATATATAGCACTTTGAGACTGACAAAGAACTTTGCATATTCTGTCTCATTTGATCTCCACAACGGCTCTGTAGGGTAAGTGCTATTATTATCCCATTTTTACATATGAGGAAACTGAAGCCATGAGGTTAAGAGACAACGTCCAGGGTGACTGAGCTTAGATGTGTCTAAGGTGGGATTCAAATCCATATCTTCCTGACTCTTTATCCATTTTGCCACACTGCTTCTTTGTCCCCGGAAAGTTTGCTAAAAATATTTCAAGTGTCAGTCTCAAGACGTAGAATTGTCAGGAATTAGAGATTTTCTTACCTTTACCGCCACCAAGATCTTGTCCTGTTCAGGACAGAGGTTATAACACTCAGCAAGGAAAACTTTTCCAAAGGCTCCTTCACCTAGTTCCCTTTTCAGAACGATGTTATGTCTCTTGATGTGTTGAACGACTGTAAAACAAACACAGAATAAAAATTAGAGCTGAAGCACAGGGAGGTGGGGAGCAGGTCATGGGTTGAGGGAATCCATGGCACATATTGTTAGTAGGTCAGCATGATGTTCTCTTCATTCCCTAGTACTCTCCTCTACAGGCAGCCCCTCCAAGAGGAGTCAGGCTGTGCCCATCCTTGCGATGACTCTGAATTGCTAGAAGAAGGTGTCAGTGTGATGCAGTGTGGAACAGTCACAGTCCTTGCCAGAAGGTGGGGAGGAGAAGGATGGATGCAAAGCATAGGCTGTGTATCCCATGTGCTGCCTCCCCCCAGGATGCACTCCCATCTCAATCCTGCCTCTTAGGTTCCCTAGTTCCTTTAAATGCCAGGTCCTACAAGAGATATATTCTCTCTCCAGTAATTAGTGCTGCTGCCCCATAAAAAATTATTTGTATATATATTTTGTTTTGAATTATCTGAGTGCACTTGTTTACCTCCCCCCCCCAATAAACTCTTTAAGGGCAAGGTATGTTTCATTTTTGCCAATGCCTGGTCTATAGCAGCCACCTAGTCACTATTTGCCAAGTTGAAGTGACTCGAATGAGAAAGGGAAAGTACCTATCAACCAGAGAGAACAACATTGTACTCTCCTCCCACCCCCCCACAACTGTCCAAATCCTACTCATAATGCAAATGCTCATTCAAGGTCCTCCCCTCTTTCCTGTCCATGAGAGCTTTCCTAAAACAACTGAATCTCAGTTTACTCTTCCTGGGCAAAACTCCTCCCTTCCAATTAAACCAAGGTGTTACACTTCCTGATTTTTGTTTCTTGGTTTTAAACAGAGATCATGATACATTTTCTCCAAATCTGGTAGAGATTCCAATAATTCAATAGACATCATGTTACATGACATTGCGAGATAGTGAGTGGAGGGGACCCTCAATTTGGAGACCCGCATTCAAATCTGCTGCTTAGGACCTGTATGATTCTGAGCAAGACATTTAAAACCTCTTGGAGGCAGTCTCAACTCCTTTGTTTGCAAAATGAAGAGATCAAACAGAATCAGTGAAAGAGACAACTAGCCTTTAGGAAATGCTTTGGATCTACCTAAATGCTGGGGACAGAAAGCAAACACGTGGACTCTGCCCTCAAGAAGCTCACATTCTAATAGTGGAGACAATATGCAAGCAACTATGAATACAGGAAAGCTGTCCATTGTAAATGGCAGGCGATACCAGAGGGACTAGCCGGGAGAACTGGGAGAAGGCTCTTGAACTAGGTGGGATTTCAGTTGAGTATTGAAGGGAGCCAGGTAAACCAGGAGGAGGAGGGGAAAAGGGAGAGTATTCCAATGCATGGATCTCTGAGATCTCTTCCAGTTCTAAGTCTGGGATCTTAGGATCTCAATTAGATGAATATTTCCTCTATATTTAGGATTGTACCCATTTTACATATCTATGCTTTTCATTTTCAAAGTTAATACCACTTGAAGGTACACTATTTGTCCCAGTGGAAAGAATGCTGGATATGGAGTCAGAGGTCCTGAGTTTGAATCCTAGTTCTTTTGCTTACCATCTGTGTGATCTTGGACTAGTCATTTATCCTCCCCAGTCCTCAGTTTCCTCATCTGTAAAGTGAGAGGATTGGACTAGAGGATTTCTAAGGTCTCTCCTAACTCTGAACCCTGGAATCATGAACTTATGACCTCTATTGCTCTAAATGTCACCTCTACCCAAATAAGACTATAAAAGCCTCTTCTGGGCAGGGCTACACAGAGCTGGTGTTTAGTAAATATCTGCTTGATCTTTCCGGTCTTGTCTACTTTATGGAAAATATGTAAAGTGCTGGTGGTCCTTAACAGAATTTCAGGAGGATCAAGAGTGGATTAAGTGGGAAACACAATGAAAGAGACCTTGGTTTCTGTGGGAACTCAGGGGAATGGAAATTAAAGGGGCCATTGTATTGGCAGAATAATCACATGCTCAAGAACAGATAGAAATCTCTCCTCTTGCAGCAGCAGCAATAAAATGAAGTAAGAAGTGTGTTCATTGGGAAGAGTGACCACGTTAAAAAAAAACACTGATATGATGTAAGAACAAATAACTAATTAAAGTAAGTATTTAGCTCATTGTCATATGCTCTTCAGGTATGAAATTCCCACTTAATTTACTCTGCACTGAAGCTAAAGCAAGGTGGGTATGTTACTATTTGATTTGACTTTCATTGTTTCTTTATGATAGCAAGAGAAAAAAGGATACTTGGGTAAACTAAGGTCTGTAAAGTTATGGATAGAACCATAATTAGTTCCACCATCACACATACACACACACACACACACACACACACACACACACACACACACACACACCTATTATTTTTCTTCCCCTGATACTGACCTTTAAAGGCATTAAAATGCACCTTTTCCCTAGGAAAACAATTTTAAATGGTGATTATGTTTTGTTATGTTTTCAGGCATAATGAATTGCATGGATTGTGCCTTAGAACAAGTCAATATGTAAATAATAAAAACTTCCTCATATGCACACCAGTTCACTTAAAATAGTTTATAATTCTAAGCAAATGCAGTTTTCCGGCTTATGTGGTGCCATGTTGTTCATAGAGGAGCCAGAAAAAGATTGGATATTTGGACCCTGTTAATTAAAAGTATTTTTTTCTTGTCTTTTATTCAGGAAGCCTTAGAGAAGACTGGGGTCCATGGACCCTCAAGGCATCTGTGGAGAGATTTCAGTGGGTTTTTAAACTTAGATAAGAAAAGAAATTACATCTTTATTTTCACTGATCTCTAACTGAAATTTACCATTTCCTTCCATTATGATTTTTTAAAAGTATGCTGAAAGATCTCAAATTGTATTATAAAGCAGCAATCATCAAAACTGCTTGGTACTACTGTCTAAGAAATAGGAAGGTGGATCAGTGGAATGGGTTAAATATGCAAGACACAGTAGTCAATGACTATAGTAATCTATTATTTGATAAACCCAAAGACCCCAGCTTCTGGGATAAGAACCCACTCTTTGAAAAAAACTGCTGGGAAAACTGGAAAAGAGTATGGCAGAAACTAGGCATAGACCCAAATCTCACACCATATACCAAAATAAAGTAAAAATGGGTTCAGGACTTAGATATACAGGCTGATACCATAAGTAAACTGGGAGAACAAGAAATAGTTTACCTATCAGATCTATGGAGAACAGAAGAATTCATGACCAAACAGGAGATAGACAGCATTATGAAAAGCAAAATGGATAATTTTGATTACATTAAGTTGAAAAGTTTTTGCACAAACAAAGCCAATGCACCTAAGATTAGAAGGAAGGTAGAAAATTGGGAAAGAATTTTTACAAACAGTCTCTCTGATAAAGGCCTCATTTCTAAAATATATAGAGAATTAAGACAAATTCATAAGAACACAAGCCATTCCCCAATTGATAAATGGTCAAAGGATATGGACAGTTCTCAGATGAAGAAATTAAAACCATCTATAGTCATATGAAAAAATGCTCTAAATCGTTATTGATTAGAGAAATGCAAATCAAAACAACTCTGAGGTACCACATCACACCTATCAGATTGGCCAACATGACAAAACAGGAAAATGATAAATGTTGGAGAGGATGTGGGAAAATTGGAACACTAATACATTGTTGGTGGAGTTGTGAAATGATCCAACCATTCTGGAGAACAATTTGGAACTATGCCCAAAGGGCTACGAAAATATGCATACCCTTTGATCCAGCAATAGCACTTCTAGGCCTATATCCCAAAGAGATCAAACAAATGGGAAAAGGACCCACATGTACAAAAATATTCATAGCAGCTCTTTTTGTGGTGGCAAAGAATTGGAAATTGAGAGGATGCCCATCAATTGGGGAATGACTGAGCAAGTTGTGATATGTGAATGTAATGGAATACTATTGTGCTATAAGAAATGATGAACAGGCTGACTTCAGAAAAACCTGGAAAGACTTATATGGTCTGATGCTAAGTGAAGTGAGCAGAACCAAGAGGACTTTGTACACAATAACAGCCACGTTATGAGATGACTAATATTGTTAAACTGAACCCTTCTCAGCATTACAAGGATCTAAGACATCTCCAGAGGCCTCGGGATGGAAAATGCTGTCCACATCCAAAGAAAGAACTATGGAAGTCGAATCACTCTCACTTATTTTTACCTTAAGTTGAATTTTGTTTCACCTTTCTGATGGTTCCTCCTATTGGTTTTAATTTTTACTTACAACTTCACTAAAATGTTTCATAGGAATGTCAATGTAAAGCCAATATCAGATTGTGCGCTGTCTTGGGGGGGGAGGAAGGGGGAGAAAAATTTTCAACTCAAAAGCATATGGAAGTGATTGTTGCTAAATCAAAATAAATTAATAAAATTTAAAATTAAAAAAAGTATGCTGAAAAGGATGTCTATAGAATCCACTGCACTGCCAAAGGGGCCCATCACACACACACAAAAGATTAATAACGCTTGCCCCAGAGGGATTTATAGGCAATACTGACAGGGGCTAACTATCCACCTGTTCTTGAAAAGAACAATGCATGAACAATGCACACCTTTCTCATATTGTGTTCAAAGGAAAACATCCCTTTGCATTTGTAACTTCATATCCTTTTTGCAGATTGCACTCACCCAGGCCCAGTGCTTCTGTTCAGAGTGAGGCATCCTTCTCTGAAAGATGTATCTGGTATTTGAAAATTATCCACAGCCACTGTGGTTACCCATTTAAAGCTGTGTCCTGGCCTTCGAAATCATTGCTGTCTGTCCTCCTGTCTACTCTAGTTGGGGTTGTTCCATTTCACCTCAAAGCACATCATATTAAATCCTTCATGGCACTGATGGTTAGCAGTCTGGCTAAAACTATGTAGATCTCCTATTGTACGTCATTTCCTATCTTCAATGATTCTGAGGATCTATGATCTCACAAGTGAGGGTACTCTTTCCAATAGTGTGAAGACACATCCATTCCCTCCTTCTCATCCTGTGCAACTCTTGTCCACATCCTCCTGCACATCCTCCATAGTTGGTCTACCCAGTGTGTTGGGAACTTTCCTCTAGGACTCAATTATATAGGGAGACCAGTCTAACACATGAATTGTCTGTTCATCTGTTATCCCTCAATCTCTCTGTCCAATGGATCTGATGAGGGCTGAGAGGTTGGGACCCCTCAAAAACCAAAGTACAAGATGGGGTTGTCTGGAATGAATTCACAAACTCAAGCAATCTTAAAGTCAAGTTGCAAAAAGTTTCTTGTTACGTTTTTCAGCAGGCAAGGATTCTTAAGGAGCCTGCAATCTTAAAAGAGTGTAGTTAAAGTTTATATAGCATAAAATATGATAAGACATGTGTCAAATATGCTAACTAGGTGATTCAGGGTGGGATTAGGGAGTGGTTAAGGAGTGGTCAGTTCTTCAGAAAACATGCACTTCTTGTATCTACTGCACAGGCGTTTTACCCAGAGTTCACTGGGAAAAGCCCACAAGGGGGGCCACATGGAGGTGTGGTTTTAGGCCTGCTACGTCACTAAGTTAACGTGTGGTCAGGTGTAACTGAGAGTTGTCTAGTCTGCCACCAATCAATGTTTTGTTTGACAAGATAGATGTAGGGAGTATACATATGTCTTAAGTCTAGAATATAGATAATGAGGAGTCCAGGATGTAGATAATGAGGTAGGATGGTAGTATAGATAGTTCAGTGGGTAAAAATGTCTTTATGACCAGTGCAAAGCCAGTTCAAACTAATAATTCCTTCAGGTGCTGTTTGGAACTGCACCAGGGAAAGAGATAAGGGGCTTGCTGGGGCCCACTCATGAGTAGTTGTTAGGCACAGTGTCCTTGGGCTGTGGAGAAATTGTCAGGCATAGTGTTTCTGAGGCTAGGAAGAAATTGGGGTCCAAGCACAAGCACCCAAACACAAGCACCCAAGCACCCCATTAGATCCATCTTGTATTCCTGTAATACATCTCTGATATTGTCTTTTTATGTATCTTCCTATGCACAATTCATCATTGGTAATATGATGTAATTTATTTTTGTCCACCACGCATTTCCTTGGGAGGTCAATGGTATTCCATCATTCACGGCCACTGGAAGACTAGGGTTTAAAAAAATGGGGTCTTATTTCAAGGGGAAGCTTGGGGTACTCAAAAGTGCTGCACAATTTTTCAATTGCAATCAAGCCCTTTCTCTTCTTCCTATTCAATTCTGTGCCTTGCTGATCATCCATGGTTAGTATCTATCAAAGATATAGGCACTAATGCCTTCGATGCTTATCATTGTCTAGAGTGTATATTCCTCATTTGTGTTTTTTTCCTTTGTGGATTATTAGACTGAATTATTTTAATGGATTATGGATTTAATTTAGGAGGCTCAGCAATTTTTCCTAGGCTTGATGCGGTGATCACAATACCGTCCACAAACAGGAATACACCACACAGGGCTTTCTGAAATATGGGAAATCTTTCTCCCATTTTGATTCTACATAGGACTTGCATGGGCCATATAAAACAGAGGACTGGATTTGGCCCTCGGGCCATAATTTGCTGCTCCCTGGTCTTGCTGTTGTCTAGTTACACAGTCGTGTCTGTCTCTTTGTAACCCCATCAACTGTAGCACACCAGGCCCTTTTATCCCCCACTATCTCTCAGTCGGTCCAACTTCATGCTCATTCTTTTATTACTCTAATACTATCCAGAGGGGTTTTCTTGGCAAAGATACCGGAGTGGTTTGCCATTTCTTTCTCCAGTGGACCACTTTTTGTCAGAAGTCTCCAGTATGACCTCACAGCATTGGGTAACCCAGAATGGCATTGCTCAGTTTCATCAAGCTATGCAAGCTCCTCTGCCATGACAAGGCAGTGATCCCAGAGGGGCCCTCTGGTCTACATTAACATATACATATGCCCATCACCAGGAATGTACAGTCAAGTGTGACTTAATAATTATCAAGAGACAATTTTTTTTTTGTGCATAATTGATCCCATACCTTTTCCCCCTCCAATTTGCAGTGCAGGTTGGAATGGCCAAAGATTTGCTAACTTGTCTATGAAATGAAAATCCTTCAACTTGAGGGTATACTCTGAGCAAGTAAAAATGTTGAAACGCATCCCAACATAATCCCATGTGCCTAGCTAGTTGTTGTTGTTGTTAAGTATTTTATGCTGGACTAATTACCAGAATCTCCAGCACAAAATTATTTGTGTTCAGCATATAGACTGATTTAGAAGAGTTTGCTGTATGAAGAATCACTCTGAGAATTATCTTTTAAGTACTTGGGTAAAGTGATGTATTTGTTATATTCATATGGCAGTCCCTTGAATGGAATGGATTAAACTTTTGCATTCTCCTTATGATAGACTAGGTAATACATTTCTGAAATTATTTTTTTTTGCTTGTGTGTCTAACCTTTTTGTTTCCTTTGCAAAATGCCCTGGATGAAGTCTGGGGGATTTATCAGGCTTTCATATTTGCTTGATTTGCAATGTCTTCCTGAAGTGATCTTTTTCTGCATGAATAGGTAGTATTGTTATCTAAGACCCTAGATAACATGCCCTCAAAATCACAGAGCTGAGAGTAATAAAGTACAGAATAGATTCAAAATTGTGCTTACGGCATACTGAAAAGAGGGAAGTATCAACAACTGTTTTATAAATCGCGGTTTCTAAAGAGAATTTCTACTTACAATAACATCTAGAAAGAATGGTTTCTAGCTACTGAAGAGAAGTAGCTCTAAAGAAAGAACACTGAAAAAAAATACTACTTGTGCTATGTGTATGTATACCTAGGCTTATATCATGCCAGCTACATTAGTTAGGTGACCATAAAGAAATCTCTTAATCTCTTATTTTTAGTTTTCTCATCTTTAAAATGGAGATAATAAGCTCTAGGGCCATCTAAGAGGACTACTGTCTGGATCTAATGTGTTGATTAATATAGGTAATGATTAATATAGGTAAAGCACTTTGAAAACCTTAGAACTAGACAGGATTTTAGCGAAGAAGAAGCTAAGGCCTAGAAAAGAAAAGGGCACGTCCAATTTCAACACAGGTAAGTAAGGGGCAGAGCCAGGGTTTGAACCCTCATCCTAGCAGCTGGTCCTGCAGACTCCAAAGTCAAGACTCTTTCCACTGTACTAACTAGGCTCACAGCTCATTCTGCTTTTCAAGATGGTAAAAAAGGGCATCCATGTTATCATTCTGTCCCCTTACATCAGACCTGAACAACTTAGCAGTAGGTAGGGGCCAAAATTAAAATAGGCTAAACTTCTTCAGGCCACAAATAGGTTAGAAGAGACAGACCGATGATGATTGGTTGCCGTGGGTCACATGACAAACAGGAGCGAGTGCGCAGTGGCAGCCCTACATTTTTCAGGGCCACCAGAAATCCTTCGGTGGGCTGCTTGCAGCCTATGGGCCATTTCTTGCGCAGGCCTGCCTTACATTGTCAATGCCTTCCCCGCAGCAAACCAATCTCCTGCCACTGAGAAAATTTAAATTAGTAGGCTTTCTCCAATTGGACTTCTGAGACTTCACTGGTCTTTTTTTGTGTAAGATCATCCCGCACATTTTCAAGGGGCTAGCCAAAGAATTGGGGAAGGTGGGATATGGTTCAGGCAGAAGGTTTCGGACCCCTTTGGCCTTAAGGGTCTATCTATTAGATATCATCAAACAAAGAAGCTGCAGTGTATGGTACAACAGGAAAAAGAAATTCCCTATTGGTCTTCCCAGTCCCTCCAAAATGTTCAATTTCCTATACTTTCAGAGATATCAGCCAGACTTTTGCTTAGTTTTGTTTTTAATACAGTGTGATACTCCTTATTAGGTAAGGAAAATTGGGGCGGGAGGGAGAGGAAGGAAACAAAAAGGGAAGGGGGAGGAAGAATAGAGACACAGCGTCCCATTCACCCCCCTTTCCCTCTCAACAAATAGCTGACTGTAAAAACCCTCTGGGCTTTTTAAAAGCAGACACCTGATAGAATGGCTACTGCTATTATTTCATCATGGCAATTTCGATTACTATCCCACGTGCAAATTAATTGGTGTGAGCGAGGTATAATTATGTCCATTATCACCATCAGCTACCAGCAGAGCCTCCATCCCCTAACTCAGCAGGATAAATCTAATTCTGTGGTCGTCCACAACTCTGGGAGGCCATGGAAACAGCCTGCCGGGGAGAAGTATGTTATACAGGTGAAAACTGAGGATGTGGGGGATAGGCGAGGGGTCAGAGAAGACATATGTTGCCTAGGGCATCTACGGGTTATTAATGCAGTAAGTCCCTAGCCAGCTTTTCCTCCCTTTCTTCACCGAAACCAAGCGGTGTCCCTTCCTCTTGCCTCTTTGTCCTGTCCGTCTTTCATAGCCTGCAAAACTTCCTCGTGTGAATGAGAAAAAGGAGTTGACGGCAGCTTGTGAGCTGAGAGCAGATTTATAAAGTGAGGGCTACAGTACTCATCTTCCTCCTCTGTCTGCCTTAAGATAAGGAATCTTTTTTTCCCCCTTTTTGTGCTTCCACTACCTGGAAAATGTCCAACTTCTTCTGCAGCCAGCACAACTCAGCCTCTCTAGAACTTGTCTTTTCTAGGACAGTTGCAAAAGTATTAGATTTTCCAAGGCTAAATCAATATAAGTATAATTCTTCATAGGCAGGGTTGCTTCCTCCAAGGCCTCAGGGCCTGGGACAACGATAAAAAAGTTAAGAGCCCTTCATAAGGCCACATCTACCTATAATAAACTCAAAGATAACCAGGATAGAAAAGGTGGATCAAATAGGTAGAAGGCTTAAGATGAAAGATCTTGGAATATGTATTAAAATCAAAATGACTGTAATTTACTAGAAAGAAACACTTGATTACAAGTCAGGGTCTAGCCCTAGCCTTGCCACTGACTGATTTTGGCAAATCACTTAAATTGTTTGTTTTCCCCTTTTGTAAAGTAGAAATAAAAATACTTATTCTTCTTCTCTTGGGCAGATGTTGTTAGCATTAAATGAGAAACTAGACTTAAGTCTCCTAAAAATAAAAATGTGATAATACATATTATCAGGCATAACTGCTATAGTTACATAGTGTTCAAATTTCACAAAAATCCCTTATAGTCATCTTTTTATTAACCTAATTCAAGAAGTGTCTGTTAGCTACCTGTGGTATACCCAGCACTGTGCTGGAAACTAGCAAGGGGATGGCAGCTAAGTATAGTACAATCAAAACACCAAGCTCAGTGAGTGCATAGTGACATAGCGGCCAAAACTTAAGCTTAAGAATCTTAAGAAAGGCATGTGTGATACAAAGTGATAATATGGAGGTGAGAAAGTGATAATAGGGAAGCCTTCCGTCCTTGTCAGGCCGCTTCTGGACTCCTGTGCTCATTTCTTGGTTTCACTTTAAAGGGAGGCCACTGATCCATTGATACCTTGGAGAATACCCAGAAAAGAGCAAAAGGCCTCGGAGATCATGCCATATGAACATCAATTCAAAGGAATTAAGTATGTTGAGACTGAAAAAGAGGTGCCACTAGGTGGTGCAGTAGATAGAGTACTGGGCCGGGAGTCAAGAAGACCTGAGTTCAAATATGGACTCAGACACTTGCTAACTGTGTGAGTCTGGACAAGTCACTTAACCCTGTGTGCCTCAGTTAGCTCATCTGTAAAATGAGCTGGAGAGAGAAAAGGCAAACCACCCCAGTATCTTTGCCAAGTAAACCCCAAATGGGATCACAAAGAGTCAGAAATGACTGAAAAATAACAATACAGATTGAAAAAAGAGAAGATTTCAGAAAGACATGCTAGCTGTCTTCAAGTATTTAAAGGACTTTCATGTGCAAGAGGGATCAGACTAATTACGTATTGCCCCAGAAGGCACAACTAGAGGTAATATTGCAAAGAAGCATTGTTGGGCTTGATGTCTGGGATAAAAACCTTAGTAATCAGTTATTCTTCAGTGCAATGCTCTGTCCCAAGAGAGAGTGGGTTCTTTTTCCACTAGGAGGAGTCCTGTGGGGGAGGAAGGGAGATGATAACATCGGAGACTCATTGCAGGGGGCATGCTTGTTCAGATATAGGTTGGACTAGACCATCACAGAGGTCCCTTACGGTTCTGAGATTCTGATCTCTTATAGCATGTGGTTTGTATCCTCAATTCTGTTAGAAAGGTAAGACATGCACATGTGAAACAATTAAGAAATAATAAGAGGAAGAACAGAAACGTTTATTAAGCACCTACTATGTGCTAGGCACTGTACTCAGCACTTTACAAATATTGTCTTATTTGATCCTAACAACAACCCTGGGAGATAGTTGCTATTACGATCCCCATTGTATAGATGAGAAAATTTAGTCAAAGGTTGTATCCACAATCACATAGCTAATAAATGTCTGAAGCCAAATTGAACTCAGACTTTCTTAACTCCAGGTCCATTCTGCAACATAGCTATGCTGATAAGTAATTGGTGATAATGGTATTGTTGTTGTTGTTGTTGATAGCTGGCGTTTATGTAGCAGTTTAACTATTTTTAAGTGATTTCAAACATCTCCTTTGCGCCTCACAAAAACCCTGGAAGGAAGGTTTTGAAGGTATCATTATTTCCATTTTAAAGGTAAAAGGCCACCATTTCAGTATGGGTGTCAGCCTTGATCACATTACTACTGACTCAATTCACTCTCCAGACTTCTCCATTTCCTTACCAGCCACCTCCTACCCTCACTTGAATACTTCCCACTCACCCTCTCCTCATTCAGCAACCCTTTATGTGGCCCCCAGCCTTAGAATATAAGCTCCTAGAGGAGAGAGGCTGTCTTCTCTTTTTTTGTTTCCCCAACTCTTAGCACAGGGACTCGCACACAGGAAGCACTTAATAAATGCTCTACCTATCTACAGATAGATAATAATATAGTATTCAAATACAGAGACTAAAGGATGTCATAATATTCAATTACAGAGACTAAAGGATGTCAGGAAGGAAGAAATTAGTATAGATTGAAGTCACCCAGAGAACACTTCATGGAGGAGGAAGCCTTGAGATGAGCTTTGAAGAAGGAACCTTAAAGATTTGGATAGGAAAAGAAGAAAATGACTAGTAGTAAAATAATTATAACGGATTTGAAAAGCCCTCTAAAATTTATAAATTTTATTTATTTATATTTTATTGATTTATTATTTAAAATTTATAAAGAATTTTATATACATGATCTCAATCAATCCTATGAACAACTCTGTGAGGTAGGTATTCCTATCACCATTTTACCCATAAGAAAATTGAGATTCAAAGAGGTTAAGGTTTTGACCATGATAATAAAAACAAGGAAGCATTAAAAAGGGAATTTGACCCTAGGGCTCTTCTGACTCTGAGTCAAGCACTAGTCTGCCTCTCAGTACAAGCAAAGGAATGAGCCCGATGTATAAGTGAGTTTGGCTGAATCGGAGCAAAACTTGGAGAGTGAAAGGTAAGATCATTATGGATAAGTCACTTCTTCATTCTGATACTTACCTTCTTCATATGCAAAATTATGGGGTTCAATTACATGATCTCTAAGGTTCTTTCTGACTCTAAATCTGATAATACATTATGACTCTCCATTAGGCAGTGGAAAGACATTGTAGGTATAGCAGAAAGTCACAAGTGGATTTTCAGCATAATGAACACAACAGTTAAGGGAGAATAACATGAAAATAATATACAAGATAGATAACGGGAAGGGTAAGAAGAAGACAACTGAAGGTGGCAAAAATGGCTCACCAGATCTTTAACTAATCCAGTCATGAGAGCAAGAAACATGGAGAGAATGAATTTCCATTCTGGATGGAAAGTGGATGATCTAAAGTAATGTGAGATAAGGCTAGAAAAACCCAAGTAGAAGACAGATTTGGAGAATCAAGATAAGAAGTTTGCATTTTATCCCTTACAGTGGGGAACCACTAAAGGGTTTGGAGCCAGGCAGTGACATATATGATCAGACTTGGGCATCAAGCAGAGATGAAGGATGGATTAGAAAGGGAAGAGGCAGGAATCAAGGAGGCCAGTTAGGATGTTGCAAAAATACAGATGAGAGATCATGAGGGCCTGGAGTAGGATGGTAGAAATGGAATTGGAGAGATGGAGGCAGACACAAGAATGTATGGACATGACTTGGCAACTAAATTTATTTTAGGGTGAGGATATTGCCAAATAGTTTAGATTCTGAGATTAAAGGTAGTATCAACAGCAACAGGGAAGGTGAGGGAGAGGTGTTTTGGGAGTGGGGACAGATAAGGAAACTCTGGCATGATGAAATTTAGTGACAAGTTTGTACCAATGATATCACAGAATGCACTACTGCCAAGTGACTAACCGATAGGTCAGAGCCCCATGGGTCCTCGTGCCTGGCTCTTTATTCTTTCATATATGCACCTATAACTCAGAGGTGTAAGAGGGGCACTAAGAGGTTAATGGTTGAAATATCATTCCTTCCTTTGTGGATTTTTAACATCCTAGTAATTTGGAGAGAACCCTGACTTTCATTTCTGCAAACAAAGCTTATTGTAACCATCAAATGAGATAATATTTATAATGTTGGTGGCACAATGCCTGGCGTATAGGGGAGACTAGGCTCTCTCTCTTTCTCTCTCTCTCTCTCTCTCTCTCTCTCTCTCTCTCTCTCTCTCTCTCTCTCTCTCTCTCTCTCTCTCTCTCTCTCTCTCTCTCTCTCTCTCTCTCTCTCTCCTTCTCCTCTCTTTTCTCTCTGCCTCCCTCCTTCCTAAAGCTGAGCAAAGACTTTCCCTTAGTCATCAGTAGTAGAATAATGCTTATTATTCACCCCTAAGCATTGCTCAACTCCCCTGGGTATGCCTTTAAAAACAAAACACAGCTGTTTTGACAGCAGTTTGCCCACCAATGATGTAGGGTTCAGTTGTCTGGGAATATGTGTCAAACAAGCCACATTAGCAAAGGTGGAGTTAAGCCTAACTCTTCCTGTCTGGATGTTTCTGTAATTGTATTTGTGTCTCTCCTCAATCTCCCTGTTTTGTTAGTAAAGCAAGCACATGAGTAAGCATGCTGTCTTGGGAAGAGAATAGTGCTTAGGAAAGGATCCTTATTTTCACACACTATATATACACACATATGCACCATATATAATATATTATATGAAAACCTTTACATGTACATATGGACACATATGTACATTTATAATATATTGCATATATTGCATATATACATAAAATATATATAAACAACTCACTGATAATTCACTTTCCAGACTTCTTTATTTTCTCACCATGTATATATGTGTGTGTGTGTGTATACACATACACACCACTTATTAGTTCAAATATACACATGTAATGTGAATTATTACTCAATACATATGAATATAATCTGAATTAGTTCATATATATATAGGTATATGTGTATATGTATGCATGGAATGCATATGTGTATGTGTAGGTATATGTATATAACTAGGGCAGCTAGGTGGCACCATGGTGCACAGATCGGGGGCCTAGAATAAGGAAGACTCATCTTCCTGAGTTCAAACCTGGCCTCAGACACTAGCTGTGTGACCCTGGGCAAGTCACTTAACCCTGTTCACCTCAGTTTTCTCATCTATAAAATAAGCAGGAGAAGGAAATGGCAAACCCCTCCAGTATCTTTGCCAAGAAAATACCAAGTGGGGTCACAGAGTCAGACATGACTGAATAACAACAACAGCATATATATAATTGGACAAGAATGCCAACCTCAGAATAACCAAAGGATTCTCACTGCCTTAGACCATACATTAGCAGCTTTTGGAAGGAGCCCTCCTATACTACAGTCATGCCCACTACAAAAGATTATGTGCAACCATGGACAGGTCTTAAGGTCACAGCCTAAAAGAACCTCAGAATAATAGCAGTTCATGCCACAAGGCTTTTAGCACCTAAAAGCCTCTGTGTTAGAGCTGATCATCACTGTGTGCTGTGCCAAAGAGCTGTCACTAAGGACCAGGAGCTGCCCAAACAGTCCCTTGCAACACAGTGCATTTATGTTTGCTAGCTGGTTTATCATTATCCTATAATGAACTCAGTTACAGCTTCTCAAGCCTGGAGAAAAAGACGGCTGAAGGAAAGAAAGAGAGAAAGAGGCAGAGAGGAAGTCACAGAGAGCTTGAATTTTATTCTTTCATGAGAATTGATTGAGTCTTTTGCTTTCAGACATGGAAAGAGATTAGTATTTTATTTGTTTATGTTTGTGAAATGATCCCTGCACCATGCCAGGTGCTTTTGTGAAAAATGGACTTGCCCCACCTAACATGTCTGCTGCCAGGGGTGGCTTGTAAATATCATGATAGAAAATTAGTTCCATCTTCTTCCTCCCCATCATGCCCCCCACCTAAAAAGAGGATGTGTGGTCAGTGGAATTAAAAATATATGCGTTAGAGAGAAGGGCTGCAGAATTGATGTCCTGGGACAGATGGAATGTCCCAGGATCTTCACTCATTCTGGAAGAAAAGCTCATTAACCTAAGAGAGGGATGTGAATGTTGGTGAGGCTCACATGGAAAACTGAGTTGGCAGCACTAACTAATTAGCAACAATTAATTTTATGGCAGTATCAAGAACACATGTATTAAGTTCTATAAAAGCTTAATAAGTGTCACCATAAATCATTTTACCTCTCACCTCCCTCTCTTGAAATTCAACTTTTAGACCAGATGCCCTGAAATCTTTAGGACCCAAGAATATAGAGTGATGCAACTTTTAGGTTTCTTAAGAGGAGGAAAATTTGCAAAGTGAGGAATATTTTTTTCTGCCAATCATCCATATAACTAATGTGCCCAATTTTATAATCTCTCCCTCCCCCAGTGAAATTTGCTTTTTATGAAGTTCTTCCTATATAATGCTACTGAAAAATCATGGCTTGCTAACATACCTTATCAGCCCATTAGTCAAATACACCTGAGCAATCTATGTATTTAACAATTGAGTAGTTTATCTTCACAAGAAAACCTAAGATTTCACTATCTGGATTATTTCCCTTACTTTACTTATCTTTATCTTAATCTGTTTCAATAGTCATCTTCAATATAAAGTCCAATAAGGTACATGAGCTATTTTTAATCAATGATGCTGACCAAAGGGAAATGATCCAAAAGAAAAAGGTAGGTTTAGGAGGTAAATGGTTAGGTAAGAAGGTGATGTCACAGGAAGAAATTTAGATTTCTACGCCATGACTTAAGATATAGGGAAATTCTTGACTAAGGATGGAATAAACCTAATGAGGGGCATTAAAGTTTACACACATACACATACATGTGCTGTATCTATATATCTCCACATGCACATTATACATACAAATAAAATATGCATGTTTTATATATATGTATGTATGTATGTATGTATGTATGTATAAATGTGTATACATACATACATAGAGTCCAAAGACCTAAAAATCTAATCAAGGGAATTTTAAGCTGAAAATTGAGGGAGAGGAAGAAAACTTGCCAAGCCAAAAACCACAGAAAATAATAGGTGCAACATAAGAATAAAAATAACAATAGGAAATACACATAGGAGATATGATCCAAGAAAAAGGATATCAACACATAATTTCAGATTTCTGCATACAATGTACTAATTATGACTAGTTAACAAGTTGAACCAGAGACCTTGATGAAAGAACCTTGTAGGCATTTCTGACATGACATGGAGTGTAACTCACCACTGGAATAGAGCTATGGAAGGGTTAACGTTCATGGTACAGTGAAATAAGCGTTAGTTTGGGAATCAGAGGACTTGGGTTTGGCTCTGAGCCTGGTCATTTACCATCTGTGTAACCCAGAGCCTCAGCTGTCTCCTCTGCAAAATGGGAATGTAGGTCTAGATGGCCTCTAATATCCCTACTTAATCTTTGTTTGGATGACCTGATTCAAATGAACAGAATATATAAAGGAGTGGTTCTGTAGCACCATAAATGTAAAAGACGTGCCCTGTGCAAGCAGACACAGCTCCCAGTCAATGGTCAGAACAAAGTTTGGTACTCAGATGCAACAAATAATCACTTCATGCAATCCAAGCTAGTGCTTATTAACTATCCCATGTGGAGTCCCAGCCTTAAATAATACATGCATTGAATGTATTTAATGTAAGTAGAGCTGTACATTTATGGGAGATCATGTGTTCTAGATATTATAGGAAGAACACATCTGGGTCTAATAAAGAAATGTAAGCAAACCAAACTAATATAATTCTTTAAGACTTTAAATCTTTAAGACTTCTTTAAGTACATGAATAAGTTAACATTGACCCTCCTTTAAATATACACACACACACACACACTCATATACATACAACACAAACACACGAAAAAAACCCCACTAGCAATAATTTGACCTGGACTTAATGTATGTTGTACTTAAACAAACAAACAAAAAGAGCCATACAGAAGATAGAATGCAAAATGGGGATATTAAAGATAATATAGAGTTAGTGGCCCTGGGTTCAAATCCAATCTCTAACAATCACTATATGCTTAATCTTGAACAACTTAACCTAACTTCATTGGGCTTCAGTTTCCTCATCTATGAAAGGAAGAGATTGGACAAGATGGGCACGTGAGGTCCTTTCCAGTTCTATACTCATGATCCTATAATCCCATCTGAGTCCCATAAGGCCTTTTGAAGCAGGTGCCACAAGCATGATTACTACCTCAATTTTACAGATGAGGTTTCACAAATAAGGTCATTGTTCAGTTATATAGTAAGTGTTTGAGGCCATATTTGAGCCAACACCTCCCTGATTTCATGCCTAGCATGCTATCTGCCATCAATGCAGATCTAGAGAATTCCCTACAACTTCAACAATCTATAATGGACAGTGTCTGCTTTATACCTAAGGTTTAGAAGATCCCATATGCATTTGTTGGGGCTGTATTAAATAGATTGGACAGAGGTCACAGAAGCAGAGATAAAAGTTGGAAAGGACCTTGGAGTTCGCCCCTCTAATCACCTACTCAATATAAAAATCCCTTTTATAACATTTTGGATAGATGGTCACCCAGCCTCTGAATAATGCCACTTAGGCTATCCCCAAAATCTTAGTGCTGTTTCAGGCTATTAAAATCTAAAACTATGAGTCCTTAAAACAGCACCAAAACTTTTGGGATACCGTTAATATAGGGCTCATTCTTTCAGCTTGTTTCATTATTGGATACTTCTAGTTAATAGAAAGTTCTCTCATATTGGGTTGGAATTTATTTCCATGTAAATCTACCTGTATGATGGAAGAGTGATCCTAAATGATGCTTGAAGTTTCTTCTGGCTCCAGACCTATGATCTTCTAATCCTACCCATTAGTTCTAATTCTATCTTATGGAGTAACCAGAATAAGCTTATTATTCCCTTATCCACAATAAAACCCTCTAAATTCTTGAAAATAAGTATTATATTGGTCCCTAGGCTTCTCTTTTGCAACGAATTCACCAATTCTTTAAATGAAGTGACATGTCAAACATTCGGGCTGCTGCCCATGCAAACTGCCAATACAGCCTGGCCCAGATTAATTGGTAAATATTTAATAAAATAAATAAAAATATAATAGAACATAGATAACACAAATGTGTGGGTTTTTTAAGTTAGTACATGGCCTGTAGGGACATTTCTATTTGAGTCTGAAACTGCTAACTTATAGAACTTCACCCACTAGCTACTATCCTCTTGCCAATCACTATTTTATCTATATATGGTGCCCACGTAAGACATGATGACAAGGAAGAATTCAGAGAAGTATAAGAAGATTCATACCACCTGATGCAAAATGAAGTGGGCAAAACCCAGAAAACAATATACACATTTAGTAAAGGAATATCGATAGAAACAACAAAATTGAATGCTATGTAACTATGACATATAGCTTGGTTGAAGAAGAAATGAGAAAATGCATCTCTTTTCCTTTTTTGCAGAAATAGTGGGACTACGGGAAAGGAATACTGCAAATATGGTTAGATTCAGTTGACATATTGGTTAGTTTTGCTGAATTGCTTTCTTTTTATTCTTTGTTATAAGGGATGAGTTGGTGGGGGAAAGAAAGAAACAAATGAAAGTGATGTAAAAAGAATAATCATTAATAAACATTATTTTAACATAGTGTTCAGAATTAAACACAATGGTTCGAATATGATTTGGCTAGTGAAGATTTATAATGGAACCTCTTCTGTTCTAGATACCATGAGTCTATAAACTCAGACTAAGATTGAGTCAGGTTGTTTTTGTTGTTGAGTCATTTCAGGCATATCTGACTCTCTGTGACCCCGTTTGGGGTTTTCTTGGCAGAGATACTGGAGTGGTTTGCCATTTTCTTCTCCAGCTCATTTTACAGATGAGGAAACTGAGGCAAATGGTTAAGTGACTTGCTCATACAGCTAGTAAAGTGTCTGAGGTCAGATTTGAACTCAGGGAGATGAGTCTACCTGACTGCAAGCCCAGCACTTTATCTATTGCAGATATGCCATACATAAATGGTGATATCTAAAATGCCCAGTTTTTTGGGGGGGAACTGATAACTAGCTAAATGTTCCCAACCATTATTAATGAGATTCATCATTAGGCTTTGTAAACTTATGTAGAGAACCTAATAGTAAATATAGACCTTTGCACATACCCCTGTTAAAGTTTAATTAATCCAGATCAATGATTTATTTGCTAGGTACTGGACTCTCATATACAATAGTAGGTGTGGTCAATAATTATGGAAAAGTCAGTTTGAGAAAACCATGAATTCTGGAGAAATTAAGCTTTCATATTTTTTGAAGTATTTTCAAGTAGAGGTGCTGTCTCACCGATTTGAATGAATAGATAAGAGCCATTTGTTAATAATTACCATTTGGCATTCTTTCTGAGTTTATTCTTCTAAGCTAATTGAATAGTCTGACATTTTTTACAGTGCTAATTCATTGGCAAGCTCTTTTACAGAAAGGGAGCATGAAGCTGAACTTCCCCCAAAACTTGCCTGAATTAACGTGGATTCCAAATTAGTGAGATTTCAATTAATGAACTCTTACTCTATATCCATTCTAGGCTTTTCCTAAAGTTTAATACCATTTCCGTTTTCTGTTAGTCATCATCAGAGCAGCTTTGATTTCCTTCGCTCTGAACTATTTTTAAAAAACAGTATGTTCTTGGTAAAGTTAAAGCATCTCCCTTTTTCCCTGCTGTCAAAGTTTCCAGGGGACATTCCCTAAGCTGGCGCATCATAGAGGACTGAAGGGAAAAAAAGCCTTCAAAACATCAACTAAACTTTTTCTATGAAACTTCTGAGTTCAGGCCCTGTGATCTGGGACGGGGGCTTTATATGTAATCCAATGGGTGGAGGAATAGACAGACAGAAAGGAGACAATGTCTTTGAACTCAAGATTCCTTTGCAGCTCACTGATTTCTCTCCATTTTCATCAGTTACCTGACAGTCCACATCAGTAAAGAACTATGAAGATTTGAGCAAATATTAGCCTTTTACTCTGTTCCCCAACTCCTCCCCTACCCCAAAGATTCTTATCATACATCGAAAAAAACCCAGGCTACATCTGTGCCTTTGTCAATGTTGATGCATCACTCTCATCTCTTAGTACTTAATATTGTTCTAAAATTTTGTTTCAGACCCTATCCTGGGCACACTTTTGGGGATTGTTACTATTGCAGCAGGTATAAAAATATTTGATCTAGTTAACCTCCCACATCTTGGTACAAAAGTAAACGAAGCTTACAGTGATGGTTTTGTTTTTCCTTGTTGGTAGTGAAAAAAGCATCTGGAAAGAGTTTCATGGAGAGGGCACACAGGATTCCAAGTGCAGCATATTTCACAGATTTGGATTCTGAAATACCCTGTGGCTATGGAAATTGGGGGAGATAAGGAGTTACATTCCAATGCAGCTTATTCAGCCAAAAGACATTTTTCATAGGTGAGACTCTTCCAGTAGGCACACCTTATTTCCTTTCTTTTCTTTAAATAAAATAGATTGGCTGAGAATTTACTCACAAGAAACCTGGTGTTAAAGATGCTCAACAGCAAAGCTAACTACACAAATGTGTGTACAGGATATAGTCAGGGGCCTCATCAGAGATCCTTGTCCCATTACTTAATGTTCCAGGTGTTCTTAGATCACATAAAGTTTAATGGCTCTAACTGACATCTATGGAAGGCTTAAGCCTCAAGGGCCACAAATCTGTTTGAACATGATCACTGTTCTAAGTGATATAGTACTTTGTTGAAGCTCAATGTCAGATACCATCCTTTGTCAGTTTTGCCCAAGTCATGCTGCCTTTCTTTTGAACTGTAGAATCCCATTTATGCTTTAAGTATCTATAATATGAATTTTCAAAGGAAATTAAGTAATACCAATGACAATAATAATAACAAAAAAACCCCAGAAAATAACATGGGTGGTTTTTTTTATGTAAATCCACAAAATTTAGAACTGTAATTTTATTGATAAAGGGAACACCTCACATGAGGCAACCGATACTAATAGAGGCTGGCACTTTCTCATCTTAGAGAGATGCTTAGATCATATGATCTATCCAGGGCTAAGGAATAAGTTGATGCAGTTGCTCAGCTTAGAATTCAGAAATAACCAATTCAGATCCCTGAGTTCAATCATGATCAAAGTGTAAAGTTTAAAATCCAGTATCTTTATCATTCAATAAGCCTTTATTAAACACTATCTATGAGCTAGGGACTACTGGATACCATGAGGTTTCAAAGACAAAAAACAAAGATTAAAAAGAAAGGGAGGTACCTCAAACAAATAAAGGAAATCTTTCTGTCTCAATTGGCTCCTAGGGCTAGTCAGATTTCCTCTGTACTTCCCCACTTAGGCATTTTAGGTACTGTTAATTTAGATTCATTCATTTTGAACAAGCCTGAAGCAGCTGTTCAGCAACTGGCCTAACATCTGGCTTGAAAAGTGGTTCACTCAGTAAATTCTATAAACACACTGATTAAATACTACCCCTAATTCACCAGATAAACCATTGTCCTGTAGCCTGGTAAATGCTTCTACGGAAGTTCCACAGGCTTAACTTCATTTTTATTTTTTTAAAATAAGGATGTTAAGAGAGAGGAAAGCTAGGTATTTCTCTTTCTCTCTCTCTCTCTCTCTCTCTCTTTCTCTCTCCTCTCTCTCCACACACACATATACATACATGTATGCATATATATACAAATATACACAAATATATATGTATGTATATATAGATATAATTATGATTTTTTGACAATCAATGAAGTGATTGCTTATTTTTCCCAAGAATCACAAAACAATCCCAACCTCCAAAAAGTGGGTAAATGTACTTGCTATCGTTTCTTGTGGGAAAACCATCACTTTGTGCCATATTCACTTGACTAGTATAGAAACAGACCATATCTTAAGAAGATTTTTAAAAAGTCAAAATTTCCCTGCAACATCTCAATGAAGGAAATTAATACATTATGTCTGTACATGTCTTAACAATTTTCAAAGTACTTTTATATATACTAATAAATTGGAGTGGTATTGGAGAAAGAACAATGGATTTGAAGTCAGAGAAACTGGGTTCAAATCCCTTAGCTGTGCAATCTTTGTGACTTAAGCCAATTTCTCTAGACCTGTTTCCTCATCTACAAAATGAGGGCATTGGGTTATATAACCTCTAAGATCCTTTCTATCTCTAAACATGTGATCTATGATCCTCTTAACAATTCTGTGAGATGGGTAGGGCATCATCTTTGTTTTAGGAGAATGAGGCTCAGAGAGGTTAACTGACCTTCCTAAGTCACAGCTAGTAGACTACTACTAGCCAGGCCCTTCTGACTCTCAATCCAGTGCTCACTTCACCACAGTGCCAACAGGGACAAAGTTCTGTGATGGGAAGGAACACTGTTGTATTCAATAACATAGAAATTCTTCTCTCACTATCTCACACATGCAAGAGGATAATGAACATTCGAAGAAGCTCTGATTTCCTCAGTGTAAGGAATTTCCTGTTTGGGAACTCACTCCACCAATGTGAACAGAAGATCAAAGCTGTCTGTGACTTGAAGACCATAGATTTAGATCGAGAAGGGAAACATGGAAGTGATCTAGTGTGACTATATTGTTTTACAGCTGAGGACAATTTGGTACATGGTTCCTGGGGAAATTGCCTGAACCACAGGGAGTTGATTAGGTGACTTGATAAGAGTCACTGAGCTAGAAAGCACCAGAAGCAGGATTTGAATCCACATCCTTCTAACTTCCATAGAAAACAGCAGTCATAGTTATTGCAGTCACAGTCATAGCTGTAGTAGTAATTGTAGTAGTAGTAACTGCTGCTGCAGCAGCTGGCATTTATATAGTTTAAAATTTGCAAAGCTTTTTCCAAATATCCCATTTGAACCTCACAACAGTCCTGGGAGGTCAGTGCTTATTATTACCTCCATTTTACAGATAAGGAAACTGAGGCACAGAGAAGTTAAGTTGCTTGCCCAGGGTTACACATCTAGTAAGTGTCTGATGCTGCATTTGAACTCAAGTCTTCCTAACCCTAAGTCTTACGTTCTATTTACTATGCCACCTAGCTGCTGTTTAACCATTTAACTGAAATTACTATAGATGAGCAAGAAACAGAAAAGAAGAGACAGAGATAGAGAGAAAGAGACAGAGAATAAAAGAGAAGAGAGAGAGAAGAGGAGAGGGAGAGAGATGGGGGAAGGGAGAAAGAGAGACAGGGATGGAGATGGGGGAGGGAAAACAAAGGAAGAGGGAAAGGGAAAGAAGAGAAGAGAGACAGATAGGGAGAGGGAATAAGGAAAAGACAGAGAGAGAGAGAGAGAGACAGAGACACAGAGACACAGAGAGAGAGAGACAGAGAGAGGGAGAGAGGGAGAGAGAGACCTCTGGACTGTAGTAGTTCATTAGAAATGACTGAAGCCATGCAATCCTTCTGCTTCACTGTTAGAAGGGACACGTTCAGCCTCATCCATATGGTGAGTGAGACAAAACTGTGAGCTGATTTCTCTGTCAAAGGGGATGTTATTAATGTCTCTGGGCCTGAGAATGTTCACCTGCCATTTGTGTGTGTTTCTGCATGTGTATGTACACATGTGTGTATATACTCGTGATTCATCAGGAGATTTTTATATTATTATGATGACTTTAGACTTAACTGTGGATTTAATTATCAATGAAGAGATATCTAGGCATAACCCAAGAACCTACGTTTGGAAACAAACTGCAAACACTGTACTGTAAATCCCTTTCTTTATTAACTTTTAAATTACTATGATACTATGTATATATGCATAATATATATAATAACAAACAGCAGTGATCTATTTGAAAAGAAATAGTCATATCTTTAAGCAAATGTTTACTGATGCCAGCAGTCACATGCACATGATATTTTACACACTGATAGGAAATGTGCAGAAGGGAAAGATTAGCTTATGGAGCTTCCTTGAGAAAAACGAATTAGGGTTAAGAATTGAAACAAGCTACAGAAAAGCAATTGACATTCTCCTAGGCCTCCTATACTCTAGAATCATTATGTTTACCTCTGATGAAAGTAAAAAAGAGGTTGCAGTAACTTTATTAGAGTAGCGTTTCTCTCGTTATCAATTTTCTACTTAAATCCAAACACAGGAAGATTAAGCATACTAAATGGGGCCAAGTAGTCTCCCCTTCACCTCACAAGTTATTCTCTGCCTACATAGTTCCCTTTAAAGCTCAGAGGAGCTATGCTTTTACAGGCCATTCATTGCGTGGAAGCTGTATTGTGAATTTGTCCTTATACCCATAGATGGCTAAGTTTCAGTTGCCCTGGCAACTAGGATAATAATATCTTATTATTGTAACCCTTTGGCCATGGAGCTCAGACCTGTTTTCAGATTAACATTCCTTTCATTTTCAGATTCCCTAGTGGAAGACAAGGAGTATAGTTTCATCTCTTGGTATAGGCTGATAGAGAGAGTGAGAATTCCAGAATAAAAACAACTTGCGTAAAGAATCTAGTTTGTCACTGAAAGGAAAAGGAGGACTGGATTTCAATTCCCAGTTCTATATTTAAGTTCAGGCTTTAGCCCATGGTAACAGCCATATAATGGCTACTCTTGAATGTCTGGCTCCATGTATCTTTCTTTTTCTCAGTGTCTTTTGGCAGTGGTACAAACACAAAGGGCCAAATAATAAGGCAATCACAAGGACAGGGTGATGGGAGAGAGAAGGAATGGTGCAGAGCAGGTTAGAACCTATACTAAAGGTCTTAAGCAGAAGTGGCAAACATGCAGCTGGCAATACTCTACAGTGCCAGGGAACCGGATTAAAATGTAATTGGGAAATATTTAACACAAAAAATAAAAATACAATCAAACATTGTTAATGTTAATATGTGGTTTTATAATACAACATGGAACTTGCAGTTATCTTTATGTATAGTTTAGTGGTCCTACATTTCTATTTGATTTTTGACACCAATGCCTTAGAGAGTCTGTATCAAGAAGCAGGCATTATGAAATCACATTAGCATCCTGACATCCCACCCACAGACGTTAGTAGGTTCCAAAGGAAGTGTTATCTAAGCAGCTTTAGGAAAAGAAAGCCCCTTTGCCATTCCTGCTCCACCTGCATATCATTTGCTCCAGGGCCGGATCTGAAGTGTTTTTCTTCCTGTTTGCAACATCTAACCAAATATGGAGGCCAACTTTGGCTTCATGTTGCTCCCCATAGGTTCTTTCCTACCTGCTAGATCCCTTCTTACCTTCCCCCTCTGCCCACCCCAACACATTTACACTCTAATATCATGGGCCTTGTCTTTAATTTGCCATCTGTGAGTAGTCAGAAACTCATTGGATGAAAGATGGAAAATTTGAAGGGATGGCAGGAGTCACGCAAAGGTGGCTGCCAAAGTGACCCCATAGCGGTACAAGACTGAAAAGCTTCAAAATCAGAATTTTCTAATTCTTGGATTTAAAATGGAGAGGTTTTCTTTTCTCTAAAGGAGAAATTGTTGAAATTTCTTAAGTATGTGGTAAAAACAGGCATATATAAAACAAGGCCCCCAAGTAATAGAAGAGAAAAATCTTGTTAGAATCAAAACATAACACATTTATATGAAATGACTATAAATAACAAAGATGCGTTTCAAATTCATTTGCACTGTGTCAGCCTCACTTCAGAGAAGAAAGGTTGAAAAAATGCTCCTTTCAACTTTGAAGTTTGGCAAAGTCCTAGCTCTGGGGGTCTCAGATATGCTGAGGAATGATTGTATGACTCTGGGTAAGCAATTTCTCTGTGTCTTAGTTTCTCCATTCTTGCAATAAAGCTTTTTTTAAAGTACCTTATAGACATTACAAGGATAAAAAACTAAAAAATGAAAAATGATGGGGTGATTTACTTTTTAAAAAATGATACTCATTTGCACAAACTAAAACTGGCTATCACTTGCCAAATATATCTTATTGTTCTCTAGAAAGCACATCTTACTGGGAGCAATGAAATCGGAGAGATTTAGCCAAATAGGTGTGGCTAAACAATCCTCCAGAAATGCAACAAATGAAAATTCACCTGGAGTGGTATAGGTAAACCACCCAAGAGTTCATCCCATTTTCTCCACATAACTAAAATACACACACACACACACACACACACACACACACACACACACTATCCTGAATCAGCAAGGTTGAAGATCTTGGGAAACCATTCGTCTTCTCTTGTTAGGCAATAATGCTCTATTCCCCATCTACCAGGCAATCAAAACCCCCTTTTCCCTCAAGCTTCTCCATCTTGCCATCCTGTGATTAGGAAAGTGAATTAAAAAAAAAAACACAACATCAAGACTTGTGGGCTTTTTGTTCCTCTCCTCTGAATTTATTGATTCTCTCACACTCCCCAAAGATCTGAGACATTTTATAATCATGATTGTAATTGAACGCCATCAGGGGTTCAAGGGGACTTCCCTCTTTGACATTTAAAGAGACAACAGACATCAGTTTAAAAGCTATAAAGACCCTATAGTCAAGCCAATGTAAGCCATACATAGATAGAGGTCTCTGCCACTCTGACCTCCAGTTTTTTTAATTGTGGCTATGGGGGTCCTGACATGGCAAAGATGTAGAAAGAATTCCCCTCATACCTCGAGGAGCACATTCAATTATCTGGTTGTCAAGATGACATGAAGAGAAGGAATGCTTCCATGAGTGAATCATTCCTGGGAAAAGCAATTAAAAAGGCCTTTAATCAAGGCCTGCTGTTGTTAACAAGACAGGTAATGAATGGATCAAAAGTGCTGGTAAAGGGTTCCAAATCTCTTCATTTCTAAAACCCCAACTTTGAATCACAAAAAAAAAGGAGAAATCTCTTTATGGAGTGTGATTGCTTAAAATATAGGACTTTAGGCTTTAAAGTATGTCTTTAATTAAAAAGACATTAAAAACAATACAAAGACCACTGGGTCTGCCCTTTTGTCTTTCTTATTGTCAATATCCTGCTGTCTCCCCACCCTCTACTTCCTTCTTTTTGTCCCCACAATGGCCAGTTGCACAGACTGTCTCTCAGGTTGCCACCTATAATAGGAGGGGGGTTATTTTTTTGCTGTTGTTTGGCTAAGTTTGAATTAAGATTCCATATACTTTCCTGCAATTTTGCTACTGCTCTGCCAAGTTGCATATGTCTTATCTTTTCTGATGCCTGTCCAATCAACCAAGTTTTGTCTGGAGCTAATTAGAGGAAGAGGTTTATGAATAGCTCACTCAGGCTTGTATCTTTTGTGAGATCATCCTAGAGGTGCAGAAGGATAAAAGATTACATTTGCTATTGTCCAACATGTGATGCTATTGATTAGTTCTGTATGTGACAATTCTTTTAAAGTATTTTTGTAATATGCATTTCATAGGGAAATGTCTTAAATCAAACATTGCCTAGATGATGATTGGGATACCAGGTCATATTGCTTCAGGGATTTCAAAACCCAAAGAACTCAAAACTCTTGGTCAATCTAAGCCAAAACTTCATCTTGCCACGTATAGGAGTAGGGCAGGGAAGCACTCCCAATCTCGTACATTAAAATCTATCTCATCCAAGAAGCAGGCAGAGAAGAAAGTTTCAAGAGTTAAAATGGCCCTGCACATACTAGAAGCTCAACAAATGTTTGTTGGACTGAATTTAATCAGCGTAAGCCAAAAGGTTGCTGGACTTTGTCTTAGCCCAACAACCAATGACCCATTAATTTACCAATCTAAATAAAATAAGCTGTTGGGAGAGATAAGCAGGATTGGCTGTTGGTCTGGTTACACAAACTGTGTCCCCTTCAATTAAGCTTGTGAGATTCAAAGCAAACAGAACCAGTTCTCAGTTGGAGTGGCTTCAAGCAAGCTTTACTCAACAGCTTTCTTAGTTAAATTAATATTAGTGTGTAACTAGATTAGCAAAACACTGAAATGTGGGGTGCTTAATTCATGGAAGGGCTAGTGGGCCACCTGCTAGATTTTTCTATTATTTAGAAGTGAGAGACAGGCCTGGGAATGCTCTAAGTCCTAGGAAGTTTATCTCACCTATTCTGTCTTCCTGGTATACATCCAGCACAAAGTCAACCTTGTCACAACAGCCTTAAAGTGAATCATAGAGTTAGAGCCAGAAAAGATGTTAGGGGTCATCTGGTCTAATCCTCCATTTTACAGATGAGCAAAATGAGATCCAGCAAAATTAAGAATATGGCTAAGGACACAGGTTGTCAACGATAAGGATTTGAATCTAGGCTCTCTAATACCCAATCCAATGGTCATTGTACTCTGCCATCTTTCTATCAAGCACTATACTCTTTGTTCCAAAATGTCTATATGAAAATGGATTTCTCTCTTAATTGCTTTTTTAAAAAAGCTAATTTTAAAAGAGCCCATTGAAAGTATATGTTGTTACCATTTATACCAGCCCTGAAAACGAAAGGAGAGTCACCCAGTTTTTGCCTTCAGTCTGCCAAGGATTTTTTATCCTGCCTGGGACAGATGCCACTTTCCTTCAGTTACTCTACATGCTTCTACGCATATCATTTCCTCCCTTGTCTCATGGAACAATCGGGCTGAATTTCAAGAATAAAGGCTCTGATCAAGGAACACAAAGACAGGTCAACTAATAAACAAAGCCATGTCTGGAATTTGTGGGCATAGGCGTGGGTGGGTCACTCCTTCCTATTCTCTCGCACGAGCTCAGGCTCACGTCCACCACATACACACATACACACACATACTCTCTCTCTCTGTCACACACACACACACACACACACACACACACACACACACATATCTGTGAATAAGTAAATGTGGCTGCTGTTCCAAGCTTACAGGGAAACTCAAACAAGAAATCAAGGCTGCTGATATGATTCTTATTCCAAACAAGAAAATGTTTAAAGGAGCTCATGTTCTAGACTATCCTCCTTCCTTAAGTGCTAATATGCAAGGATGGAACCCATTCTGGAGCACCACAAAGGAAGACACCAGTTGAGAAAGACCCTAAAGCATCCATAGGCTTCCAAGATTTGCTAATAATGGGTTTTATCTATTACAGAAAGAAATACTCTTCCCTGCTTCTTACCCAAAGTGCCTAATGTAGGCTCCCACACAAAGCGTGAAAGGGCAGAGGGGCCAAAACACCTATGGGCTTTTCACCTGGATAACTATCATTCAGAATTGCTTTTATATCTAAAGGAAAACAACACATAGGGCCACTAAGCAGCTGGGAAAGTTAAGTCCAGGAAGAAAAATATGCCCTACAGCCTAGCAATGGTGATTTGTTTTCGAGCTGCTGCAGGGATTTTTTCAAAGTGATCTTGTTAATGCTCAGAGGGAAACTCCCTTTACCAAAAGGGAAATAAACTGAACTCTTCTTGAAGTAATGGGAAAAGCACAGGACTTGAAATCAGGAGAGATCTGGGTTCAACACGTAGGAACTATGTGACTGTGGGCAAAAAGCACACTCAAACTCTTCGAGCCTCAGTTTCTTCATTAGTAAAATGTGGATAATAATTCCCACAGTACCATCTTAATGGGACTGTTTGCTGTCAGGATCAAATAAAATAACACACAAAAGTTAGCAAATCTTAAAGTGCCATAGAAGTGCTAGTTATTAGTACTTAAATGTATACATAGTATCTCCCTCCATACTAGAGGCAGCTAGGTGACACAATGGTTAGAGCTCTGGACCTGGAATCTGGAAGACTTGAAGTCCAATCTGGCCTCAAGACACTCACTAGTCGTGTGATCCTGGGCAATTCACTTCACCTCTGTTTGCCTCAGTTTCCTCATCTGTAAAATGGGGATAACACAGCAGCTATCTTCCAGGGTTGTTGTGAGGAGCAGATAGGATACAGATGTACAGGGCTTTATAATCTATCAACACTAACATTTATAAATGCTAGCTATTATTATTGTGTTTGTCTTTGCATCCTCAGAACCTATCATAGTATCTGACACATAACAGACATTTAAGAAATATTTGTAAACTGATCATCATTACTAGTATTGTTACCAAAGCCATGGTCTACAACTGCCACAGCCCAGGCTCTACTTTCCCATGATCCTGGTCATAGGATCAGGCTTCACCTTTTTTAAAGAAAGCTTTTGACAAGATTCAGCTGGGCAGAAGATCATTTTCTAACCGAAATCACTGACAAGGCCTAAGGAAGAAAAACTACTTAATTAAAGAATCATCACTATACTTTAGAAACTTCTCACAGATAATTCTAGACTCTCCAATCTAATGAAGGGAAGAAGTATAAATAATTCTCAAACCCCTTACATTTGGCACCAGAATTTAGGAAGGGAGATAATGAGACCTATACCTAATGAGCACAAAAGGTGTGCTCACACACTCACTCCTTTTGAGCCTCAACTTCCTCCCAGCTCAGCCACACAAGTGATAGCCTGGGACCCAGCTGTGCAGTTAAGCAAAGAGGACACCATATTATTGATGAAGAAAAACTCCAGCTGTGAAGGACCCAAGGCTGACTATATTTCCTGTTTTTTCCTGAGGTCCAAAGGAGGTTCTACTACTTCTGGAATTTCTGTAAGACATTGGAAGCTCAAGTATTTCTTAAGTATTTAGAAAGTAGGGATGTCATTCCTGTTTGCATAATTCATCTAGGGTCTCTTAAGTTTTCAGTCTGCTGCTCATCTGAGACATGGTGCTTTGGGAAAAAAAATTAAAAAAGGATTTGGAGTCAGGAGCTATGTTCAAATTCTGACTCTACTGTTTCTACCTGGGTAACTTGGGCAAGAAATTTAACCTCTCCTTGACTCAGTTTCTTTATCTGTAAAATGATGGAGTTAGATTATATAATCTTTAAATTCCATTCTCACTTGAAATCTATGATCTTATGATTATAGATGGTGAGGTCTATTTGTTAAATGATGTTCTTGCCTATTCTGTTCAGACACTGAGAACCTAGAGATAAGTAACAGAGGCCCCATACAGCAGTTTCTGGCTCTGTCACTGATGCAGGATTTACAGTGGATAACCCAGTTTATTTTGCCTGAAATGCCAACTTTAGCACTGCTCAAAGGCATGTTATAGTCATCCATTCAGACTCGCAGCTTATTTAGGCCCATATTTTATTATTCCAATAACGGTCAGAATTTCCTAACCAAAACAATCTACAAGATTTCATCCCCTAAATGATCACAGAACCAGCTGTTTTATAGACAATGATAGAAGCAGCAGGAATAATAGAAATAATTGCAGAGCCTCAAACAGAAATTTTAGCGTCTATGACAAGGAAAAAGAAAGCACCTTTAAGTCAAATGTTTAAAGTAATTTCAATTGTGGGAGGAGACTTGGTAAAATGAGTTCAAACTCTGGAACATGAAACTTACTGGGGACAGAAATCCCCATGGCGAGGAGCTAGAGAATACATAATCCTCATAATCAGAAACCCTGTAACTTACTTGTAAAACTTCACTTTCCTCATTTATAAAAAGGGGGCCGGACCAGCTGGTCTCTAGGGTTCCTTAAGTCTATGATACCATAACATTTCATACTTGCTTATCTGTATACATGTTTTTCCACTAAAGAAGAGCTAATATGTAACTTTCTTGAGGGCAGGGGCTATTTAATTTTTATTTTTGTATTACCAGTGCCTAGCACAGTGCCTGGCACATAGCAGGTGCTTAATAAATATAACCTTGTCTTGAGGAAAAAAAAAAAAAGAAACCCTGGAATACCATAAGACCACTTCTGGTAAGAAGAAGGATCAAGGTAGGCTGGGATCAGGGCATAACTGAGGGTTGGGAGGGATGGGGAGAAAGCATCATCTAATAACATACTACATTCACCAATTATTCTTGCTAACTAGGTGCTAAACTCAATTGTTCCTGATGAAGGACCAAAAGTTTTATTTGGTGTCCTGAGGCACCTAGGCCCTTCCTAGTTACAGTCTGGAACAACGGTAATACTGTAGTGTTATTTTATTGCTAACACACAAGTCTACTATAACCTTGTCTGAGATCCTTGCTTAATATTTTACGTATTTAGATCATTTCTAATTATGAAATGTTAAAGGTGCACCAAAATATAAGTGTAAAAATGCTCTTGGGTCCCTCAAAAGGCATCAGTTGCATTTTAGAGGTAGGGGAAGGGAATGTTTTTGTTTAAAATAGCAATTTTTGAGACATTGCTGCCATTAGCAAAGAGGAATATTCATAGTTTGGTCCAAAAGACTGATGTTAAACTCCTGGGTAATTCAGACTGGAAGAGGGTATGGAATGCAATTCACCCAGACAGATAATGGCCCCAAACCTTTCAGCAGCAAAGAGCTGGTATTAGCTTAGTGTCATGGCATAATGAGCATAGCAAGAATTGGATACAGAATCAGCAACATACTCTATAGTCCACAGTTCAGAGATGTTGTTTCATCTTATTTTACATTGGACAAAATCTTATTGGATTTCAACATGGAAATCCTTTTGCTTCATCATATTCTTTGAAGTCAGTGAGAGAAATGGGTGGGCAGAGAATAGGCAATCTGACATGAGAAGAATGTAAGCTCCATTGAGGAAAGGATTTTTTTTTTTGCCTTTGTGCCACCCCCACCCCCCAGCACCCTAGCATAGTGATTGGTGCCTAGTAGGCACTTCATAAATGTTCACGGAATGGAACTCTGCTCTTCTTTTCTTCCTTGCCACAAAACTTGGCTTATATTTGTCGGTATGGACAACTTAATATTCACAGTACATTTACTCTTCAGTGTCTACTTAGAATTTCATATTTCAAATTCACTTTCAAACGTAGGCTGTCTATACTGACTTGAAACCAGTACAATTTCAGAGCTCACCATTAGCAAACTTCTGAGTCCAACCACTGTGCAAGGTCAAGGTGATACTCAGAAATATCCATGCTAAGAGGAAACCAAACATAAATTCCTGGGGCTTCCCATACATGCCTGAGGCTACTCCATGGCAATGGTAAATAAGAGAATATATAATCTGGAGGCCACAGACTGAGTTACTAAGAGGTTAGAATAAGAGATCACTCTTGGATTTCTATTATTTAATTGTGACTACACTAAAGTCTCACTTCCACACCTCCTTGTGGCATGGAGGCAACCAGGGGTTCCAGAAGACCATTCCAATGGCACATAAAACTCTAGCAGGTCCTCCCAAGTTAGGAAGGCCAAGTGATACACTGTGTGCCCATCACTGAAGATCAGCTGACTAAATACAGAGAAACTCACTATCAGAAGATTATCCATTAGGTGGTGGCATTTTCTGTTTGTAGCAATTCACTGCCTCAGTTTCCCCATCTATAAAATGAGGGGGTTAGACCAGATGGCCTCTGATGTCCTCCTGGCTTTAGATCTATGATTTTATGATCCTATGAAGATCATACCCTAAAGGAGGAGGGATTGAGATCTAGCTTGAGAATTATATATTTGGAGCTGAGGGAGAAAGAAGCAGGAGGACTGATGGAAGCAGGTCTGCTTCAGGCCTACGTTTCCTGTGACTCTAAGCACTACTCCCTCTGCTCGAAATAGACTCTCTGGGCAGAACCTCAAGTTTCACTGGTTTTGAGGAAACTTCTTATATGGATTTATAAGTATTCCCCTCACTGGGATCCACCCTGACTAACTCCATAGAAGGGCTTCACGTCTGTCTCCATCATTCATCACTGTCCACAAACTTATGATAAGGGGTTGATATGATTGGACCCAATAACATTTTGGGGAATCTGCTGCAAAATATCAAAATACATTAAGACTTACTTTAAAAAATAGATGATAATAATAGATAATATTTATATAGCACTTAGGTGATAAAGAGTCAGGAATAGCTGAATTCAAACTGAGCTTCAGATACCTATTAGCTGTATGATCCTGGGCAAGTCACTTAAATGTCATCTATCTCCATTTTCTCATCTGTAAAATGAGGATAATAATAGCACCCATCTTCCAGGATTGTTTGGAGAATCAAATGAGATAATATTTGTAAAATGCCTTACAAACCATAGAGTACTACCCATGTATGAGCTATTATTGTTGTTGTTTTTGTTGTTAAGGATTTGCATAGCAGCTTTTATGCACTATCTCATTTGATCCTCAGAACAACCTCATAAAATAGGTACTACTGTTAGCCTCATTTTATAAATGAGAAAACCGAGGCTAAGAGAATTAAGTCACATCCCCAGGGTCATACAGCTTTTGAACCTGTCTTCCTCATGACAAAATAAGCATGCTATCCACCCTCTACAACACATTGACTGTCTTTGGCCAAAGCTTCCACAATTGTCTTAATTAGCACTTATTCTCACAATATTCTTGATAAGTAGAAATATGGATTTGAGTTGACATGAGAAGCAATGGGGCTCAGTGAAGCCAAGGAAAAGATTCAGGGCTCTCGACATCAATTTATTCTTTAAGGAAATTTCAACAAAAGGAGTGAGGAGATGTAACTCAGAAATACTAGTAATAACCACTTGAGGAGGCAAATAAATAAATAGCTCTTAACTTTCAATCATTTACTCACTAACATGTTAAGTATCCACCTTTCCTCCAGGAATGAGTTCCCAAGAAGAGAATCTTCTCCCCAGACAGGAATTGGGAAAAGGTCATCACTTACATCATCAACCCAGATGAACCTGAACTCATCCATTTTCTCACTCCCGGCTGGATTATGTTTACACGATCTACTCCATGTAATGTAATGAGGCTGGATTTGTTTGTTTTCTGTTTGATTCCGTGGTTGGTTAAGAAATGGAGTACCCTTTTTAAGATCATTGAATTTTCCTATTGTAAATGTAACCAGATATACTGGGGCATTTGTCACACAGGGCACTAAATACTGAACCGCCATTCACTCAGATTTATGCCCAAGATGGAAAGATTATGTCCATATCCCCCTGTAATTTAAACAACAATAAGACAAATGCATAATATTTTCCATGAAGAGTAGGTGGCATTCTTTCTAGTAGGTCTAGAATTGAGAGATTTGTTTTGTTTACCCCATTGGATTCTGAGCCAGAAAGTTTGTCTACGCAGACCAAATGAAAAAGAGGATCAATGCAGTTTCCCTGCTGAGATTTCTACCCAATGACCTAAAAATTCCTTGCCTGTTTGGCCCTCACCAGGGATGAAAACAAGGCTTTTGGCTTATCATCTCAGCAATAACCTAATATGGTTACTCTTGCTGTGTAAAGAATACTTAGTCTCTGGTCAAATCCACACACACCCATGCACACCCACAAACAAATGTTGCTCTTTGTGGGGTGGGGAGTAGGGCAATAGGAGTGATGTCAAATTGCTGTATTTTTTTTTCCTTGAACCGCACATGTATCTCCTGGGAACGCCTACTCTCTGGCCTTTATTAGCTGTCAGGAACCATTTCTTAACATTGTTTGGCTTATAAAGACAGCTTAGTGTAGGGGGAAAGAGTTCTGGACTTCAGAGTTAGATCTAGTTTTTAATACTGCCTCAGACACTGACTAGTTGCATGACTATGGGAGGGAGGAAGGGAGGAAGGAAATGAGAGAGGGAGGGAGGAAGGAAAGAAAGAAGGAGGGAAGTATGGAGTAAAGAAGGGAGGAGGGAGGGAGGGAAAGAAGGAGGGAGGGAAGGAAGGAGGGAAAAAGGAAGGAGGGAGAGAAGGAAGGAGGGAGGGAAGGATGAAGGAGGAAGGGAAAGGGGGAAAAAGGAAGGAGGGAAGGAAAGAAGGAGGAGAGAAAGGAATGATGGAAGGAGGGAAGGATGAATGGAAGAAATGGAGGAAGTAAAGAAGGGAGGAGGGAGGGAGGGAAGGAAGGAGGAAGGGAAGGAAGGATGGAAAGAAGGAGGGAAAAAGGAAGGAGGGAGAGAAGGAAGTAGGGAAAGAAGGAAGGAGGGAAAGAGGGAGGGCAGGAGAGAGGGAAGGAAGGAAGGAAGGTGTTCTCTAAAAGGCACTGAACTTAAAACCCAAAATCAACTCTGAGGACTCCAGGCTACACTGAGGTTCAGTACTTGGAAACCCTCTTTGAGGCACCTTTACTTCTTGGAGACTCTGGAACAAAAGTGGCTGCATCTCTCTGCTGTCCCCCACCCCTCACACTTCTGTCTCAGTGACCTTCCTCCCATCCCTTCCAGCCACTGCTCTACCTCTCTAGAAACCTTTACACTTTAAACTCTTTCTAAATGAGGTATGAGTCTGGGCCACAAGCCATTGAGTTTGGAGAAACCACATAAATATTCCACTCAAGAAAATCTTCCTCTTAGGAATAGAGTCAGGGCCCACGCTCCATCTTCAGCTTTTGTTCAGATTCTGTAACGAATAACCCCGCACTTATTTCACCCTCAAATAGTTGCGACAGAAACTGATAGCTGATGCTTTTCATTAAGCCAGTCAAGCAAGATTGCTTACCAGGTTTTACTCCTTCAACAATCTTACTAATTATACCCATTCACTGTTCCTTTCATACAAAAAGAGATTTCAAATTTTGTCTCTCAGCAACACACACACACCACCAAGAGACATCTGCTTTATGATGTAATCTTGTCTCCTTTAAAAAAAAATATTACCCAGTGAAAACTACTCATGGGCCAAAACACACAAACTAAGCAAATTATGGATTTGAGAATAGGGGATGGGCTGGCTGGGAATTGTGGGAAATCAGGTCTAGTTGTAGTGGTTTGGTGAGGTATGGGTGGCAGAAAACTATGAGGACACAGGTAATGGAAGAAGGTGCTAAGGAAAACCAGGAAACAATCTTTAATTTCTATTGCATATTGAAAAAAACTCTTGGCCTGTAGAAATCTGACAGAATTTTTACATAAATATTCCCCACCATTTGCCGTTATCAAGTATCCTTAAGAAACAGAGTTAATAATCACATAAAGCTTGGTTTAACTCCATTGGATACCCCATAGAATGAGCATAGAAATGCCCAAGGTGACCTGGGCACAACATAGTTTGCTATAATAATTATAAGGTTAGACTTAGATGTAGTAGCAATAGTTGAGCCCAACTACCAATCACATAAATCAAATCCCCCAAGAGCAAGCTATTAATGAGTTTAAGCACAGGAAAGGTTGAAAGCAAACTTAACATTGAATCCCACTGCCAGCTGAAAAATTGGAGTCAAACAATCTTGCTGTAAATAATCATAATTTGCCTTAATGGTGGAGCCAAGATCTCAAATCCAGATCTTTCAACTCGAAGGCCAATGTTCTTTCCACAATCCCATGCCTCCTCTGTCCTATAACATGATTTTCACTAACATGGGATTAATTTAGTAATCTTTGGAAAGTACTTTCCTCCTTACCTCTGCCCCAAAGAGTCTCTCTCTTCCTTCAAGATATAGCTAACACGCCATCATCTACATGAAGCTTTTTCTGATCCCCCAACTGCTAGGGCCATTCCCCAAACCATCTTGTATTTAACTATTTTGTGTATATAATATATATGTGTATTAACTTTATATTTATGCTGAATATAAATACACACACACACATACAAACACACACACACACACACACACACACATATATATATATATATATATATATATATATATATTTATATTTATATGTACTTGTCTTCCCCATTAGAAAGTAAAGTAAACTCATTAACAGATAGCATTTATATAGGCCTTTAAGGTTTGCCAAGCACCTTGCATACTCATTGGGAGTAGAGATGTTTCATCCTTTTTTCTTGTAACTGCAGCATCTAAGACAGTAATGGATATATAGTTGGTGCTATATAAATATTTGGTGATTAACTGACAGGGTGATTGAGTACTTAACAGTAGTCATATACATCAGTGAAAACATATAACCTAAAATGAGATGTGCATGAACCCAGTTCCATGGTCACACCAAAGAGGAGCCATCCAAAGTCTGGAGTAGGACTTAAGCACACTGATTAAAACAACCTAGAAGGGCCCTCTGCTTTTTATTTTCTTTACTATTGGTAATATATGCTATGTTTTTGATGACAGTAAGTGGAGAACATCTTACATGCTGCCTTTATAAGACATCATATCTGCAATGTTACACCCAGATGCTTCCTTCCTACAGGATAAAGGTACAGGTTGTTTCAGGTCAAGATGCATGCAGAATTAAGTATTAATTTTCTTAGCTATGATATTTTATATTTCACTTCTTTGGAATTGCAAAAATCACTAAATGGGGCTTGCATTTAAATCCCATATTACAACAGAAAGATCTAGGGACCACTGAAACATTATAGGCACCACTGTACCCATACTTCAAAAACCTGTTCATGGTTGAAGGCCAAGCTGTGAGGTTCTTAGCTCTCCATTCTCCTGTGCTAGCCTAGTTCTTCAGTCATTGATTGAGAAAGCAATCATTAGATAACAAACCAGAGCATCCTAGAGGATCATGCATTTAGAGCAGGAAGGGATCTTACAGCCCGTCTAGTCCCACCCCCTTTATTTAAGAGACCCGGTCCAGAGGCCCAGAGAAATTGTATGACTTCTAGAAGGTAATATAGGGATAATAGATATAGACCTGTGTCATCAGAAGTCATCCAGTCCAGCTTATTATTATTATTATTATTATTATAAATGAGGGAACTGAGGACTAAAGAGGTTATGTAACTTGACTAAGGTCATGCAAGTAGTGAATGTCAGAAGCAAGAACCGAACTCAGGACCTCTGCCTCCAAAACCAATGTTTTTTCCCTCCTCTATTGCAAGTTTTAAGCTCCAGTTATCCTCATGTAATGTTTCAAGAGACTAAGACATTTTTAATGGCTGCTAACATAGTGATACACACTTACGTCTTATACTGGACAACTAACAGAAGGTTGTACATGTTATGACATTAAAGAAACAACCCAAGTCACCCACAAACATCATTCTCATTAATGATGTTACACTGAATCCACAACCGGTAAACTATACATGACAATATATACCACAGAATGCCAGAGAAGTTGTTTTCTATATTCTTTAAAGAAAGATGTTGGGAGTCATAGCTTACAGTAAGTATCCTAATCCTACTCCTCTTTACTGCACTCTCTGTTCTGTTCAATCTGACATTAACACACACATACGTACATACACACACACACACACATATACTACCATGGATATTTACATATTTACATACATATTGATATTATGCATGCACACACATGTATTTAGGCATGTAGGTGTGTACATATGCATATACACACATATGTATTGTGCAGACACATGCACGCACGTGTACATACATGACATCCATACTTTTGCACAGGTGGTCCCCCAAGTCTGGAATGCACCCTCTCCGTGTCTCTACCTCTTTGAATTCTAGCTTACTTCAAAGCAAAGCTCAGGTGTTATTTCCTCTGTGACCTCTCCTCATCTCCCCAGATGTTGGCTGACACTCTTCCAGTGGACTCACCTGACTCTATGACCCATCCCACCAGTAATTCTACCAGTAAGCTCTGTAAAGACAGGACCCATTTCAGTTTTGCCTTTATATCACCAGCCCTTAGCACATATTCTGGCATATGATAATGGATGAGAAAATAAGAACTTGTGATTTCATTGGTTTGGGGAACTCTCAGGGGAGAAATTCCCTCTACTGATGCAGGTAGTTAACATAGCTTTGGAGAATTGCCTAGAGCAGTGTTGTCAAACTCAAAAAGAAATAAGGCCACTCATTGGCCATGTATAGACTTAGTTATAAAATGTAATGTTATTTTAATTGTATTGTATTTTCTTATTTTGTTAAATATTTCCTAGTTACATTTTCATCTGGTTTGGGCCCCATTCAGGAGTGTTGCGGGGAGGGAAGTGTCTGACACCTCTGGTCTGAGCTCTGTGAGGTTAATTGCCCAGAGTCAGACAGAAAGTAAGTATCTGAGGTGGGACCTGGCTTCAAGGTCCCCTCTCTCTCCACTACATCACCCTGCCTCTCACGCATAGTTATTATTCAGTCTCTTTCAACCATTTCTGACTCTTCGCAACCCCATTTGGGGTTTGCTTGGCAAATATACTAGTGGCTTGCCATTTCCTCCTGCAGCTCATTTTACAGATAGAAAACTGAAGCAAACAGGGTTAAGTGACTTGCCCAGGGTCACACAGCTACTAGCTGTGTGTAAGTGTCTGAGGCTGGATTTGAACTCAGATCTTTCTGACTCTAGGCCCTATCCTCTATCCATTGTGCCACTTAGCTGCCCCCCCCATGCATAGAGTAGGCACTTAATAAATGTTTATTGGGCTGAATAACCATATAGTATCGAACAAACTATGCACATTATGACAGGACCACAGTCTCATGTAACTCCTAGAAAAATTTGGATTTCTTTTACAAATTTGGGGCGAGTCCCATTGCAATACAACAAACAGTCTATGTATAGCAGCCTTGCAGATGCTATCAAGGCCTTATGCAAGATCTGTAATGGTCGTGGCATATTGCACCAGGACAGACAAGACTGCAGTCTAGACAAAATGCTAAATTTTCTTCATGTTGATCAGTCAGTGTGCCTAATTAGGAACATGTGAATTATAACTGCTGATCATCAGTGTGACAGGCATTCTTGTACACCTCTAATCTTAGGAGAAAATAGTGACAGACAAAGTTGAGCCTGGATCCTGCAGGTTTGAGAGGCTCTATTTTTCACAAGGACTATAAATATTTGTTACAACCAGGCTCCCTAATCAGTGCCTAGCATTTACTTAATATACCCCCAGTTTTCGCCTTCAACCAAGTGATTTGTCAGGGTCCTCATTTATAAAACAAGTTTCATTACCCAAACAAGACAACACTGTCTGAATGAAGCCATTGCTGGGTCATAAATTGAAGCTGCTCTGATATTTTTATTCATTTATAAGTGATGTTGGATAGGGTCTGCCTGATTTACTTCTGGTTTCTCTTGCCCAGTCTTATTTATGTCAAAGTAAGTTGCAGTAGAATTCATTAGGAGCTGAAATGCAATTTGAACAATTTTTATCAGAACACAGTGATTTAATCATTTCTTTACTTAAGCCCCTGTAGCTCTTTTCGTGTTCCGTAGTGAACAGAACACTGGCCTTGGAATCAGGAAGGCATGTGCCACAGTAGAAATAGTGCCAGACTCAAATCCAGGAATGGAATCAGGAAGACGAGTTAGAATCCTGCCTCAGACCATTAGTGGCTTTGCGACAGATAACAAATTATCTAACTTCTCTCTGCCTCAGTTGCCCTAAACATAAAATGGTCATAATAATATCACTTCCCTCACAGGGTCGTTATGAGGATCAAATGAGACTGCACATATAAAGGACTTTGTAAACCTCACTGCATAAATGCTAGAAGATAAAATAAACACAGGCTTGAATCCAACCTCAGGCACTTACTAACCTAGACTTCTCATCTATCTGGATCTCAGTTTTCTCATTTGCAAAGGAGGGGATTGGACTCAAAGACCTCTAAGCTCCCTTCCACCTCTAAAGTCTATGATCTTATGAGCTATGATTATGTCCATATCACATGAGCATTTTATAAAATTGCCCATCTTTGGCAGGGAGGGAAGGAGTAGACACTATTAAAAGAATCTCTCCAGGATTCCTTAAACCATGAGCACCAATCCACAAAAGGTTACTGCAACAACTATTTCCCATTGGCATAGCTTGTTTCCTCTGAGGAAAACCAACTATATTTCACCAAAATGATTTTTTGAGTTAAATTCTTTGCAGAGCTGCACACACAGTCTGACCCTGGCAACATGGAGCTATCAAGAGCATTGTGCCTAATTTAGCCTGCTGCGAGCCCTACATTGCTGGCTGAGCCCTTGCCTAACTGAATTACCTGATTTTCTACTGGAACAACCTTCCTTAAGTTATAAAAGCTGGCAGCAAGTTTGCAGAACATTTCAGAAATAAGATTGCCTTAGTCTTTTGCCTGGCACAAAGAGTTTCATCCTATCACGTACATTTTTTTTCAGGTACTTTTGAGCTTCCTCTTTCAATACTGGGGTAATGGTATGAAATTTTGGGAGAAAGGGTACTTGTGTTTTAGGGGGATCTGAAAATTATATAACACCACAGTCACTGTGCTAAAATAGTTCTTCCAAATTCTCTCCCCACTATAATTAAAAGGGGATAGCTATTGATGTTTCACTAACCAATCTCAGCATCCTGCTATTTTCAGTGCAAGAAAAACAATATAAAATTTTTAAATAAAAGATTCTGTGTGATTAAAGGAAGATTGTTTACTTATCCTTGATTCACCAACCATCCAGCAATAGCTGGGTCCCTCAGGTATGGCACTCCATCCTGGTGCTAGGCTGTCCCCATAGGTGAGGGAAACTCAACCCATTATATTTAGCCTGTTCCATACCATACTTCACATCCCATCCAATTATTCTAAGACACCAGGGCCTACTTGGCATGGATATCTCACCATCTGTCCTGCTACTTCACAGGTATGCCTTTCTTCCATCTTTTACTCTTACACTAAGAACATGAATCAAATCAATATCATCATTGCATTGGGAAGAGTTTGACTACCACCCTGGAAGTTCCCAAAGTATGGTCCAGGGACCTCTGGAAGTCCCCAAGACCCTTTCGAGGAGTGCACAAGGTCAAAACTATTTTTGTCATCACCATCATCATCATCATCAGATATTTTAATTTCTAATTTGGTAAATATTGATAGATATAATCCATATAAACAAAAGCTCTCTGGGATCCTCAACATTTTTAAGACTAAAGGGGTTCTGAGACCAAAAAGTCTGAAAACTTTTATCTGCCCTCTAGCTCCATTCACAGGGCTCATAATTCTTCAAACATATCTTGAACTTCACTCCCCTAACAGCAGCTGGGTGGGGCAGTGGATAATGCCAGTCCTGGAGTCAGGGGGAACCTGATTTTAAAATCTGCCTCAGATACTTACTAGGCATATGATCCTAAGCAGGTGGTTCAATCTTTCTCAGCATCAGTTTCCTCACCAAATTAAAAAAAAAATGAGGGGAGTTGGATTCAATGTCTTCCAGTCCTTTCCAGCTTTAAATCTACAACCTTATCTGTTGCCTTCCCCCACTAGAATGTAAGCTCTTTGAGGCTATCTCACTTTTGTGTTCATATCCTCAATGCCTAGCAACAGTAGGCACTTAACAAATGCTCGCTGATTGTTTGGCCTTAAGATTTAATAAATTATACGATAAGTTAGTGAGACCATCCTCCAACCTGAAATACACAAAATTGACATCTTTGTCTAAGTATGGAAAGTTTCAGCATCAAGTAACAGCAAACATTCTCAAAACAAAGCTGATCTATTTATAGCAGCTCTTTTTGTGGTGGCAAAGAAATGGAAATTGAGAGGACGCCCATCAATCGCAGAATGGCTGAACAAGTTGTGGCCTATGATTGTGATAAAATACTATTTTGGCTATAAGAAATGATGAGCAGGCAGATTTCAGAAAAACCCAGAAAGACTTACATGAATTGATGCAAAGTGAAGTCAGCAGAATCAGGAGAACATTGCATACAGTAACAGCAACATTGTGCAATGATCAACTTTGATAGATTTAGCTCTTCTCAGCAATACAATGATCTAAAGACAATTCCAAGGGACTCATGATGGAAAATTCCATCCATATCCAGAGAAAGAACTATGGAGTCTGAATGCAGATCAAAGAATACTATTTTCTCTTTTTTTCCCTCATGGTTTTCCCCTTTTCTTCTGCTTCTTCTTTCACAACAGGACTAATGTGAAAATATGTTTAATATGCTTATACACATATAGCCTCTATCAGATTGCTTGTCACCTTGAGAGGAGGAGGGGAGGGAGAAAAAAATTTGGAACTCAAAATCTTATAAAAGTGAATATTGAAAGCTATCTTTACATGTAATTGGAAAAATAAAATACTATTAAGTGGGGAAAAAACACAGCTGATGCCTGTGCACCTCCACCCACAAGAAGATCCAAGTACTACCTCTTTCTCTATTTATTAGATTATTATATGCTATTACCATTTAGAGGAAAAGGTAGAGAATTTTTTTTCCAGCACATAGGCCTCCCTTCATGTATGCCCCATTACAGTCCTATTATGTTCTTTCCTCATTACATGAAGGTGACATTGGGTTCTTAAGGCTCTGCCAGTGAAGTTCAAGCTCTGGCAGGTCTACCAAGCTGGAAAGACTTCAAGGGTAAGTCTGGTGACAGACTGTGTTCCTGGGCTTTCATAAGGAATGAGCCTGCCAAGTTCAAAGAGACTTATCCCCAGGTTGACCTTCTGGTGATGAATTGGTTGCCCACAGTAACACTTGAAGACAAGCTACTGAGTTGTAGAAAGGGAAACGAAACCAGTCTGTGCAAGCAGAGGAATGGTCTGCAATGGTAGATCTATGACAAAACTGGTCCTTGAAGACTTGACATATTTACACTAGGGTATACCAGGGAAAAATGTGCTTGTCCCAATCAGTCAATAGAGAATGAAAGGTTTGTTTCTTTTAAAGTATATTGAGTTGGGAGAGAGAGAAGACTGCCAGGAAGATTGTGTTCACTCTATTGCCCCCATCTGCATGTGAACCAAAAGTTTCACTGCCCTCATTGTTTTGGGGTGTTTTTTTTAGTTGTCTACACTGAGGAGAGAAAATAGACTGGTTTACACAAAGAAACGGGAAACTATCCATTCAACCTAGGTAAAAAATAAGAATGAAATGGATTAAGTTGACATGAGCACCTCATCAGTCCTTGTCCAATGGGGGGGAGAAAGTAGCTCCATTAAGCTAAACTGAATCAGAGGCTGAAATCTAAGAAGGGAGCCAATTTTTCACACTTTAGGTCACACGATGCAGGGCTCTTAGGGGATGATGGAGTGAGAGCCTAGGACTGGAAAATAAGACACATATAAAGCTTGAGGCTTGGCCAGCAAGCCACAGAAAGTTAATCATATAAACATCTAAGGGTAGAGAAAGATAGGATATCCAAAGACTGTGGAAATAGCTAGCAAATAACCAGAAGTTCTGTAGGAGTTGAAGGCGAAGAGTTAGGTAAGTCAGAATTAGTTCTGAGTGAAGCTGGCCTAGAAACTTACTAGTGCTGGTAATCATAAATTGCTGGCTAGCTTGGCAGGAAATACAGGTGTGGAAGAAAGGGACAGTGTCTGGCAAAAGCATCTCCCTAGAATAAGTGTTATTTGCCTAAGAACTTTTCAAAAATATATATATTTTGATAACTATATTTTAGCATACTTGATTTCCCTGGTAGCCCTAAGGGTTTCATTTTACATTTTATGCAATTAAAAACGTTATTCTGGAAAGGGGTCCATAGGCTTTACCAAACTTCCAAAGGACTTCTCAGCACAGTAATGATTAAAAGCCCCTACTCTAGAAAAGAGTTCTATTGCAACCAAGCAATTCAAAATAACTGGGGGAGAGTTCTCCAAAATAATAAGCCCTTTCTCTTTCATTTCTTTTTCAGAACCTCTTTGTCTCCTCTGGCACATCCATGCTCAGTTAATTGTTTAAAGCATAAAACCCCCAAGTACAAAGTCATCTTGACAGCATAAACTACATACAGAAGAGGTAAGCTGTAGGGACACAGCAATTTGAACTAGCAATAATATTAACTAATACTTATATAGTATTTTCAATTTTTCCAAATAGCTTATGTTCATTATCTCATTTGATCCTCACAACAATTCTGTGATGTAAGTGCTCTAGCTATTATCATCCCCATTTTCTAGATGAGGAAACTGAGGGCGGAGAGAGGTTAAGTGAGTTGCACCATATCACAAAGCTAGTTAAGTTTCTCACATGGGATTTGAACCTAGGTCTTCCTGATTCCAAGTCCAATTTACTGCCTCCTACACTACCTAGCTACCTAGCATGATGAAACATATTCATTCCTTGGGCTCTGGAAGCCATTTTCATGCTGCCATGCATCTGTGCTTCAGCCTCCAGCTCCAAGCCTGGGATCCATGTCTTCTGATTAATGAGTATTTACCAACTGTAGCCTAGTCCCACATGTCCTCGATACATTAGTTGTTTTTGCTGAACTATTTTTGGGTGTTGTTTCTTTATTTTGCATTTTTTGTCTTGAAAGGAAGGCTCACTGGAGGCAAGGCAACGTATTTAGAAATGAAGGTGATGGAAAACATAAGGCACCAATAAAAAAAAAAGAAAAGAAAATATATTGCTGTATTACTGGAAGGTCTCACAGACTGTGCCTGCAACTTAATGCAGTAAAAGGTAAATCCACAGTGGAAATAGAGGTAAAGAAGACCAGGCAGTCAAATCACTAGGACCATTTTTTTTTAATTGAACTTCTCCTAGTAATGAAAGACACATTGGGTGTCTACAAAACTGCCAGTAAACATTTAGTAACATCTACAAATGACAATAGCTTTAAAAATTTTTGCAATGACTGTCATTTGACTTCTTAGAATGACATGAGTTGTTGATTATACATTCATCATTCTGCAAAAGATTTGAAGGTAAGACGGATCTTACGTTACAGTTGTTAAACATTTACCAACACTCCTGCTTGGCACCAGTCCTCTACCCATAATGTCACACTGCTTCATTAGTTAAAAAAAAAAAGATTAACTCCTTTCATCTCATAGGAAAATGCTACTACGCATAAAAATGAAATTAATGAGATATATAAAATGGAGAAGAAAGAAAATAAAACTAATCAAACTGTCTTTGTAGGAAGAATTTTGCCCATCATTCAAAAAAGCCCTATTCTAATTAATGCTCCAACGTACAGAAGTCAAACACCATTAGCACAAACTCCAAGGAACTGTCTGAATTCTTTGGATGGTTGTATGGGTATGGAAATAAGTAAAGGCTAGGCATTGTTGTTACATGAAGATTTTCATTAAAATAAAATTTGCTGTAGTCGTCAGGATCTTGGGACATCACTGTGGGGTGGGGAGAGGAAAAAGACACAAGCATGTCTGTACAAGGGGGAAGATTTCCTCTTCACTTCTGGCCACTAGGGCAGCTGGAAGGGGAAGCCCACATTCACAGTTCTGAGAGTTCGAGGTGGGGGAGGATGGGAGGTTTGGGTGCATTAGATGGGGAAGCAACTCCAAGGCTTGTGTGTATATCGATTGGTTGTTGAAGGCTGACTTGTGTGCCCTGAAGCAAGCCAGCTTTCAAGGGGAGGCATTGGTTGGAATGAGAGCGCACTGGGTGTGCATTCATGTGAGATTAGGGAATGACAAGAAGAGGTATTCATTATAAGGGTGGTTACAGTAAGCCTACATTCAGAGTAGCTTGAGAGCTGGTGTGGGTGAGTGCAAAGGCTGTCATTTTTGTCATGTCCGACTCTTTGTGACTTTATTTTGAGGTTTTCTTGGCAAAGAAACTGGAATGGCTTGCCATTTCTTTCTCCAGCTCATTTTACAGGTGAGGAAACTGAGGCAAACAAGGTGAAGTGACTTGCCCAGGATCACACAGCTAGTAAGTGTCTAAGGCCAGATTTAAACTCATGAAGATGAAGATGAAGAGTAGATACACTGTACCATCTAGCTGACTGTACAAAGGTTTAGGGAACCCATTTGATATTAATGAGTTAAAGTGACACAGAGTCAATGCACTCAAAATGCATACTGAGATACACATTTTTTGACATGGCCAATGTAGGACTTTGTTTTTGCTTGATTATGCATATTTGCTACAAGGGATTTTTGTGTGTGTGTGTTGTCTTTTTTTTTTTTTCAAGTAGGGGAAGGGGAAGTAGAAGAGAGAGAAAATAGATGCTTGTTAATTAAAAAATAAATAAATAAAGTGGGACTGTGTGCGGGTAGGGGCTAGAGTTGCCTGAGGCCTGCCAAGAAGTTCCTATCCTACCTGAGTGTTATATAGTGTACAGGTCTAGGGCTTGTGAGAGGTTTCTAGTACATCTTTCCCTGCCCCCCTCACAGGGTACACTAGTGAAGCATGAACAACGATGAAGGGCTATAAAATCAGATCCTGTCCAGTCCAGTGTATCTGAAGCATGAACATCTAAACTTCTCCAGGTTTCTGTTGCAAAGGATATTGTCTGGGGAAAGGGAGGGAATGGGGCAGGGATTGGTTGACCTAAAGGCACTGGGTGAGTTACTAGTGATGGAGGGATTCTTCACCTTCAGAAACACAGCCCCAAAATGTCTTTTTGTTTATGAGCTTTCTTTTTTTTCCTGCTTGGTCTGTAAAAAATTTTTTAATGTATTTTGGTAGCTGCATTTCAACATAATGAATTTTGTAATCCTATGTATTTTATTTTATGCATTTAGACATGTTGTTCTGAGTGTCCATAGGCTTTACCAGATTACCATGTTTTGTAAGTAACCATGACAATGAAATGGTTAAGAATCCCTGTAGTGATGGGATTTTAATTCTTTTTGGAATTTAGGGCTGAATTTGGAGAGGCTGAAAAGCCCCTCCTTTTCTCTGTGTCCATCAGGTGAGAGGACAACTAAGAAATGTGACCTGAATTACCAAAGATGCCATCTCTACCACTCCAAGTTTTCTAATAATTATAATCTTCTACTCTACTTGTGCTGTCTAAACTTGGCAGAATCATGTGATGCTATTCTCATGAAAAACACATATCTTACTGGGGGTGCCCAAGGTATGACACAAATAGGCATACAAGGAAAAGGGGGTCTTACAAGGGGCTTGTGTTGAACGTTCTGTAATCTCCCACATTTATTTCAAGAGTGTTCTAACATTACCTCTTACGTTGACAAATACGTTTTGAGGAGACTTGTCCCTGGATGTTCTAAGTGTTAACAAGAGGAAAAGACCTTTGCTAGAATTGAGAGGTGCTGAAGCTGAGTGGAATCCTCACAGCCGAATAAGAGGTGCCCTAGGGTGGATACACAGTGGTCCAAGTAAGTATGAGTCCCACAACTGGGAGTCCTGAAGGATTGTGCCTGCTTCTAGAGTAAGGGAATTGAACTTTAATTGGAGGGTAACTGCTTTGGGAAAAAGTGACTGCTAAGTTAAGGTGGAAATTGCTAAGCCCTGCCTGAGTTGGGGTACTGTCCTCAAACAGCGATACTGGAGCTCGGTAAGCAATGATGAGAGAGTGTGAGTAGATGTTTTATATTTGAACAGCACATTTCTGAATCCTTGTAATTTCCCTGATGGAAAAGAAGTCACCCAAGATGGCATGATGGGAAAGTAAATGGATCTAGAGCTTGGAATATGTTTACCGAGTACAGTGGAAAGCACACTGATTCTGGAGTCGAAAGACCTGAATTCAAATCCTGTCTCTGATACTTACTCCATGCATGACTTTGGGCAAGTCCATTCACCTGCCCTGAGCTTCAAGTTTCCTCATCTATAAAATGGGAGTAGGAAATGAGTGTGTGGGGGGGGTAGGGGGATGAGGGGGGAGGGTTGGACTACATGACCTTCAAGTTCTCTTCCAGCTCTAGATCTATAATTCTACTAGGGCACTTTGGACAGGTCTGTAACAATGGCCCTTAACCTTCATAAATACAGCCCCAAAGTGTTTTTGTTGTTGTTTGTGAGTTTTCTTTTTTTCCTCCCCTTGGTTTTGTCTTTCATCCAATTCAATTCAACAAATTGTGGTAGTAGCTTGTAAAATCTTAGCCCCAGGCCTAAAGTTTAAGATGATAATTCTCCTAGACTAGACCCTTATTATCCCAGTGGGAGCAATGCCATTCATCAATGGCTGACTCACATTAAAAAAAAAAAAAGAAAAAGAGGCTCATGAATGGCAAAAGACCTATCAGAAAGCTGACCCCTTTCATTTCTGCTAATATGGAAACATAGACCTTTGCACTTAAAACAAGATAATAAGGCTGTGAAGAAGAGGGCAGAAAAGCAATTTATCCTTTCTCTGTTTTGCATCACACATCTCCTGTTGTGAATTCTTGTTTTCCATATGATCATTAATCAGAAATTCATATTAACTATGCCCATTATTATGCACAATCACAAATATTATATAGTTCTAACCTTGCATTGAAATCACCATTTAAGCCACAATTTAGCAATCTTACCGGAGTCTGAACAACCCAGTTTGCAAGTGAGAACGCTTGGTGTTCAGTCCTGGTTTGTTTGTTTTTAATCACTAATACGTCCTTTTGGAAAGGTTATCATCCAATTTGTCCCTCCCCTAGGAATCTTATTGATGCTATTTTTAAAAAGATTTTATCAAAAGCTTTGAATAATGAAAGAAATATGAGTAGAGGCAGTAAAGCAAGGTCTAGCACAACTTTTGCCATTGCCTCATTGTGGATCCTTGGCAAGTCACGTCTGTTCAATTAAAAAAAAACACATTTATTAAGCACCTAATATATACGGAGTCTTGTGTTGGGAAGTAGGGGAAGAGATAAAGATTAAAACAGCCTCTGTTCTCATGGAATTTAGGAACTAATAGGGACAGAGAGACATAAACACAAATAATTTCCTCCTTGAATCTCACTTTCTGTAAAATGGAGGTAGGGGATGGTGAGAGAGAAAGAGGGAATTTGAATTGGATGATCTCTAAAATCCTTACCAGTTCTAAAGTCTATGATTCTGAAGTCAAATAGCTCAAGAAAGAGATGAAAGTATATGGTGCAAGGATAAGCAAAATTTGCCAAAATTTTGTTGTTAAACTTCACTGCATGATTAGCAAGGAAGGCTTCTCATTTTCTGGCAAGATCAAAAAAAAATATAGATAGATAGATAGATAGATAGATAGATAGATAGATAGATAGATAGATAGATAGATTTACCATGCACATATGCTTTGTAGTTGGAGGGGTGAGGTTCAGGGTTGCAGTGGTTAAAGACAAACAATTTCACTGGAATAGGAAGGTGTGGGTTAGGAAATTCCCTCTACCAATGCATAGTTGCAACTGTTCTGGAACTTAGAATCTTTGAGAGCTGCCTGGGAAACAGAGAGGTTGAGTGAATTGCCCAAGGTCACCTAGGCATTATGTGCCAAAAACAGAATTTGAACCCCAATCTTTCTGATTCTGAAGCAAGCTCTCTAATCACTGCCCTGCATAGACTTTTTATTCCTGTTAATGACTTCATGTAACTGGATTGCTAGGATAGTCAAAAAATCACCACCATGCCAAGACTATCTCCATTCACTGTCAGTTTGGTTGAATGGATCTGATAAAAGTAATTTTTCCCTCTGCAAACATTAAAGCCGTTTGCTACTGTGTGGGGATATTCTGACCTTCATTTTGATCTAGATTGAAATGTAAATTAGTTGGAATACTCCAACACAGATCATTCTATCTAAAAGAGGAGTTGAAGTCCAAGACTTCAGTGTGACATGGCTATTCATAACAATTCCTTTTATAAAATAAAGGAATTGGTGGGGTGGGGGTGGGGAAAGCATTTTGGAGGAAAGGTGGGAAGAACTGAAAAGAAAATTCACAATACTGGGGAAGAAAATGAAAGGAGTTTATCAGACACATGCCATTTTATGATTCTGATTTTTGGTCAAAAGCTTTCAACCACACCTGGATTTCTAAGCCTCAGTTTCCTTATCTATAAAATAAAGGGGCTGGACTATATGGCCTCTGCAGTCTCTTCCAACTCTAGATCTGTGATCTCATGAATCCTTTGGCTCATCTTTGTTTTATAAATCTTTCTTAAGTTCAAAATGCTAACAGGAAGGGCATGAAGCCACAATAATTCCTCCAAAAAAAGCACAAAACACTGTTTTTAGAAAGAAAAAAATAAATATTCACATGTTTTTTAAAAACTTCACATTGAACTTAAGTCTGAATTCATCCTAAAAGATCATTTCTTAGATTAGGATTCAGGACGTCTTGTCCTCCCCCTTTTTCCAAATGGATTCCCTTTCCGGAAGTCCTGTCAACTTTTTCAATTTGGGGAGTGACAGAACATAAACACAGAGGAGTGAGGAATGCCAAGCTCCACAGATCATTTCAGGAGACAATACAGGGTTTTTGTACAATCAATAAATATATTGGATTACTGTCTACAAAATCTATGGTCTGTGCCAAAGTATCAGGCATCTGACCCCAATTTGGCTAAGATACCCTTCAGGCATAAAACTCAATATGGCATTTAGGAAATTGTACAGAATGTATCCACTCTTCATAAGTGGAGCAGGATATAGGAATAGGTAACTTGGAAGATGTTTTTTTTTAACTTTTGTCTGTTAGTTCTTCATCTCTTAAGCTATAAACTTTGAGGTCTTCAAATATAGATAACCATCATTGATAGTAAGAACCAGATGAAGCCAAAATAATTCCTGTTTTCAAGACCAGGAATGATAGAGATCTAAATAGGAATCACAGAAATCTTAAGAATTGAAATAAAACTAGAGGACCTTTTTAACCCTTTCTTTCTCTTACCATCTCCTCAAAAAAAGATATTTGAAAGATGGGGATAAGAATCCCCTCTAGCACTGCATAACACACTTTAACAAGAATGCTTAACATTACTTCCAAGATCAAATACAAAATCCTCTGGCTTTTAAAGCCCTTCCTAACCAGGCTCCCTCCTACTTTCCCAGTCTTCTTACTCTTTATCCCTTATTCCCTATTCTACAATTCAGTGGCATTGACCTCCTTAATTTTCCTTAAATAAGACATTCCGTCTCCCAGCCCTGTGCCTTTTCACTTGGGGCCCCCATGCTTGGAATTCTTTTCATCCTCATCTCAACTTCCTAGATTCTCTGGCTTCCTTCAGGTTCCGGCTAAAATGTTGTCCCCCCCCTTTTTTTTTTTTAAATCCCTACTGCTTGGCACAAGGGCTGGCCTGCTTAATAAATGCTTGTTGACTTAACCTCAATACTTCAAGGTAATTCAGAAAAAAAAGCATCAGCCCATTTAAATAAACTATAGAGTACTATATCTGTGCATATGTATAATCATTGTCCATCAGCAACATTCAAGAGGACATGGCATTGATGGAACAAGGCATGATTATCACTGGTTCTTAGACTGATAATCATGTATATCATAAGGAAATCATGTATAGCTCAACGGCGAAGGGGAGCTTAGCTGGTTAAAACACTGTGAATGATGCCAGGTGCTGAATTCCAGGGAGGGTCTGTTATTCTTGGTATGCTTGATTACTGTGTAACCTTCTTACTTTGGCGAGCTCCCTTTGGTTACAAAGGAATGGCCAAACTCATCTATCCATACTCAGCTGAATGTAATGGTATTGTGCTGGGGTTCTTAATCTGGGGTCCGTGGACCTCTAATGAGGTCATGGATAAATTTCAAGGCGTTACAGAACTTAGAGAGGGAAAAAAGTTACATCCTCATTCCGTTACAATTAGTTTCCTTTATAACCTTGTATATTTTATTGTATTCCTTAACTGTATTATTTTAAGACAAGTCTATAAGCTTCACCACATTGCCAAAAGGGTAATGACACAAAAATGCTTAAGAACTCCGAGGTTTAGTGAAATGAAAACAGTGCTTGTTTTGCATCAGGAGGCCTGGGTTCAAATTCCTGCTACTGATTTACCTAGATAAATCTTTAAATCCCTGTAAATCTCAATTTTCTCTTTTATGAAATGAGGAGGTAGCATTATATGATCTCTAATGTTCCTTCCTGTCCTAAATCCTCTAAAACATTATATAATCAGCAGCATCTTTGTATAAAAACCTCATGTGCTCCAAAGGCGCTACCCTTCATATAGATAGACCATGCTATTTCCTTTAATGAACAAGTTCCACATTTAGGCATATAGATATTTTGATCAGATCTGATAGGATTTTAGCCAGCCTGCTCTATGCCAATAACTTTCTTGGGTCATTAGTAGGGTGCTGTATGTATGGCCTTGATCATCCAACTATGACAGGCAGTATAATATGGTGGAAAGAACACTGTACTTGTGCAGAAGTCCTAACATTTACTTGGTGTGTGACCTTAGGCAAATCATATCACCTCTCTAGGCTTCAGTTTCTTCATTTGTAAGATGAGGGGGTTGGAGTAAATAATCTCTGAGGCCCCTTCCAGTTCTAACATTCTATGATTCTAAAACATTTACCTCTTCATGAACCTTTTCTTTCATCAATAAAATGGGAATATTACTACGTACACTACCTATCTCTGAGAGCTATTGGATGAAAAGGGCTTTTTAAATGATAGCCTAAAAATGTGACCTGTTATAATAAATGTGGGACATTAGATGAACAGTCCTACAGAGAACCCAGGATGTCAATAATTGTTAAGTGATTGTGTTTGGTAAGAGCAATAAGGAAAGTAGTGCTACAGCATCTCTCTTCTTTAAATAGGTCTTAATGCAATGCAATTTTCAATGTTAATGACAGCAATATAGAAACTAGGCTTGTGGTCTATCAAATCGTTTCTCTGAAGAACTTCTCCACTCCAGTGCAATGCCACTCTAATCTGATGTCTTACAAATTCAAAGAAATTATTTATTTTGAAATCATTTTTTAATCTTCCAATCTTAAGAAAGTTAACAAACAAAATATCAGCATTGATGGAATGTTGGCACATAAAAGCAAGAGATATGAATCTTGCGATAGCACTTAAATCATATTTCTTGAGGATTTTCTACTGTAACAAATTGAAGTAGAGCTATCTAGTTAGGGTCAACATCAACTCATGCGCAGTATAAATATATGAAAGCAGCTGACACACAAGAACACTGTAAGCACCAAGTGGGTAGACTTCATGTCAATAGGAGATTAAAACGGCATTTAAAGTGATTGAGCAAGGCCCAATTTGACCTTGTAAACAGATTTCCAAAATCATTAGGCTTTCAATTAAATTCCATTTGTACTGTGAAATTTTCTTATGCCCTGCCAACGTTGACCAACATTATCCTTATGCCTAAACAGTTTGACCTACTGTTGTTCTCTATGCTGAATGACTGAGAGAGGCCAAGAGTCACTCCCACCATTAATCAGAGTTCTCCCACCAAGGCATTCTACCATGAAAAACTGAACTAAAGGGACAGGCTAAGGTTGTTATATTGCATTACTCAATAGGCTGGCTGACTCCTCCCCATTGAATCTATCTTAATTCCTTTTAATCTCTGGGTCTAAGGATTTGTAATTATCTTTAAAATTTAACTACCAGGAAGTGAACCTGTATCTCCCACATTCTTAAAACAAACCCTTGAGATGTTTGAGCTTCAGGTTTTCATTTCTGATAGAGAAAACAACATGCTTACCTGTCCATCAAGATAACCTCTGAGGAAAGAACGGTAAACAGCTGTAATATAAGAAACCATAAGGTATTGTGGAAAGCCCACTGGATTTGCAGTTAGAATCAGAATCAGAATCACAGAATTTCAGAATGGGAAGAAAGCTCCTCAGCTATCTAGGCCAACCCATACTCTAAAAGAATCCCCTAGACACCACACCTAGCAAGTGGTCACCTAGCCTTCCCTTCAAAACTATCAGTGAGAGAGAATCAACTACATCTCAAAGGGGTCCATCTTGCTCTTGGATAGATTGTTAGAGATTTTATTGGGCCTAGATAAACCTCTTTGCAAATTGTATCCATTGCTTTTGGTTCTGCTTTTTGCAATCGGACAGAGTAGCTCTAATTCCTTTTCCTATTAGACAATCTTTTAAGTAATTAAAAATTAGTGCCTTCCCTCCAGGGCATCTAGGTGGCACAGTAGATAGAGCACTGGGCTTAGTGCCAGGAAGACTCTTTTTCCTGAGTCTAAATATGGCCTTAGACACTTACTAGCTGTGTGATCCTGGGCAAGTCACGTAACCCTGTTTGCCTTTTGCCTCAGTTCCCTTATCTGTAAAATGAGCCAAAGAAGGAAATGGGAAACCACGTCACTATCTTTGCCAAGAAAACCCCAAATAGGGTCATGAAGAGTCAAAATGACTGAAACACCTGAATAACTACCATCTCCCTTCCACCACCCTGAGTCTTCTCTTCTCTAAACATTCCTTCAATATAGCTGCATATGTCATATTGTCAAGGCTCTGTCACAGAGTCAGAAGACCTGGATTTGAATCCTGGTTCTACCCACTAATTTCTGTGTGTCCTTGAACAAGTAATCTCACCTCTCTGGTCCTCAACTCTAAATACTATTATGCTATGATCCCATGAAAGAGAGATCGTAGCAGAATCCTAGCGCCTAGCAAAATTTCTGAAGGTAGAGAAAGATCTTCACAAGAGCAAAAGCTGTGTCTTATTACCAAAAAACTCAAAATGTATGTCGCATCCAAGAAAAACTCAGCGTGATTTCACAATCTCTACTCATATTGCTTTTTCACTGCACCAAAGGAACTACTCAAATTTCTCAGCATCTGAGAGGAAGAAGCTTCTTAACAGTTTAAAGTGGCTCTCCAGTATCAGAGTTTGCTGGGATTATCCTGTTTCTCCAATCTGCTAGCACATGCAAAAGTGATTAACCAGAAATAAAAAAAGAAGGTCCTGTTAAATCCCATGAATCCTTTTGACAAACTCTTTCTCAGAAGGGTCTGCACCCTGGGAAATACCCAGAGCAAAAGCATTAGGATATTGAACCCATTAAGATTCTTCCGGGATGCTTCTGACAGTTTGGAGAACTTGAATTGAAATGTCTGGTGTGTGCCTGCTTCATAATTCTTGTCTTAGTTAGAAGATGACTTCAAGTCATCAGTGTTCTCTAGATTCTGATACAAATGTTTTTCCAGCACCACTCGGTAACTATGATCCCACAACAGCTGGTAGATTCAGGATCTGATTTTGGGTTTTTCCCCTACATTAATTCTATATATCCCAGAGTCAAAGAATGATTCTTTGACTGAGGTGGGGATAAGATGATTGTATCTAAATGGTAAGAAATAAACGTTTCATTATATTAAGTTGTTGAGTATGCTATTGTCTGTAAGATAAAGTACAGCCTCTTTTACTTGGCATTTCACTTCCATTCCTTCACAGTCTGGCTCCAGTCTCCCTTTCTAGAACTGTTTCACAGTATTCCTCTTCAAGTACTCTATGTTCCAGCCAAAATGGCTTACTTTCTATTTCCTGACCTCAGAATTCTACCTCCTAACATTGTACTTTGCACAGAACTGCCTGGAGGTGCCCTTGCTCCTCACCTCTGCCTCTAACATCCTTAGCTTCCTTCAAAGCTCGATGTAAAGGACATCTGCAGTGGGGAGACTTCCCTGATTCCCCTGGGTGTTAGTGCTCATCAAATTGTCTTCTACTTATCTATAGAAATGTTGTACCCTCCAATAAAAATATCACCTGCTTGATGACAAAAACTGCTTTTAAAAAAATGCTTTTGTCTCTTCAGCTCCTAGTATAGTGCCTTGTGCTCAGTCAACAAAACCATTCGTTAGGCATTTAACATGTGCTTGGCATTGTAGGGGTCTAATAAATGTTTGCTGACCTAAATATCTTTCACATTTGGCTTGGTAACAACCATTTCAGTGAAGTTTCTAAAATAAAGTGTTTGAAAAATAAACATGCAGCATTAATTTAGCTGCTTTTTCCCCCCAAGAAATTCAAATAGCATTTGAAATATTTTTCTGATAATTTCCCAAAATGTCCTTGGAAATTTGTTCTACAGTTTTTGCTGTTCAGAGGGGCGTCATGTTGCAGAGGGAATGGTATGGGTTAACCTAGGTGGCTTATGAGACCTCTTCCAACACTGAGAGACTTTGATTTTGACACAATGACTCTCCCGCTCAAGAATCTTCAATGTCTCTCTATTGCCTCTAATAGGAGCAGTGTGATACAGGGGAAAGGGTACTGGCTCAACAATCACGCATGTGGTTTGTTCAAATCTCACCTCTAACTTACTAACTACTCAAAACCCTTGAGAGGTCTGGCCTCCCTCTGCAGCATGGAGGGGAATTTTAGTTACATATACTCCTAATACTTCAAAAAATAAACCTCAGATTGCTCGAGAACAGGGGTTCTTAAAATAGGGTCCATGACCTTTTAAAAAAAATATCTTGATAATTGTATTTCAATATAATTTGTTTCATTTGTAATCCTATATATTTTATTTTATACATTTAAAGAATTATTTGAAGAAGGGGTGCATAGGCTTTTTCAGACTTCCAAGGGAGCCCTTGACACACAAAAAAGGTTAAAAATCCCTGTTCTTATGCTCCTTTATAGGCAGGCTTAAAAAACCTACACATCGACCAAAATGTTCCTTCTTTCCCACCATTTTCATTGTCACAACGGCTAACTGTGGCAGTTGAAGATTCATTTCCTATGTGTTAAATTCCATTTTTATCACAATTCTTACTTTCGAGCAGCCTTTTTTATTCTCTTAATCTAGCATAACATCCTTTGGACCCTGTCCTGTGAGTCTACATTGCTTTGCAGAATGTAGAGTAAGAATGCTACCTATGTGAAAACACATATATATGTACATATATATATATATATACATATGAAATATAGAATCTGATGAAATGTGGCTCAGGATGAAGGTGTTTAATAATATTCACATAACTGAAAATAGAATTAAAATGAACAAAATCCAAAATCCCCGAGTATTTATCTGCTATAATGCATTCCTGACCCCTAGGTGTGTGTACACCACACTCTGTGAGGATGGATTCATACAGATACATACAGAAAAGACAAATAATCCAGGCTAATTTGCAGTACTGCACTAGAGTTACCACTGACAAGCAAGGGGGAGAAAACAACGCCACAATTTCAGAGGGAGCACAGCGAGTCTGAGAGGTTCACCTTCTCTAAAGGGGAAGGTATGACAAATCTCCATCTTTAAAGGGAACCCCACACTTTAAGTCTTTTCAGCCCAGAAGGGCTGCTTCCTGTGTGCAAAAGACCTTCTCAGCAGTCAAGGAGAAAGTGGCAATGGGGCCACTCGCTGACCCAAATTTGTCAAATCCTAGTGGGAAACCAACTCCTGCTGTCAGGTGAAGCTGCTAGACCTAAACAGACTAGTTGGATTAACTACAGAAGACAAGCTTCAGACTTGATGTCGCTAATATCACCACCAACATCTTGCCATCCTGATGGATCGAGGAGACTGGTCTAGAGTTAAAGTGGCATACTACTTGGTTGGGGATGGTCAATAGAGCACACTGTATTGTCTTTGGAAGGTAACTTCTTTTCTTGGCTATGTTAGAGAAGCTAAGGAGTGACGTCAAGGTGTTGTCTGGCCAGAATTTGCAGATAAACCATAGAACTCTTCTCCTCCATCAGGCCTGGATTTAGGCTCCTTTAATTCCTGCAGTGATACAGGAGCTTCCAAATACCAAATTATTATCAGGCGGTCTTGGGGGAACCTCTGGGCCCTGAAATAAAGTAGACAGACTTTCTATTGAAACATGCTCTGAAGCAATTGAGTCCTGTCTGTGCAAACTGCGCTAAACCCCTGGAAAACAGAGTCCTTTAACATGGCGAGTCTGAATCTCTTAAGAAAACCTAATGAAGGTCAAGCATGTTAGTGGAGTTTTCATCATGGTACTTGTCACCATAAGCTTCAAAACTTTTCCCTCCATTTCCCATCTAGTTCTTTACTAAACAAAATTAGGTTTAAGCATTTGAAAAAAATACTCACATCCTATATAAGCATTACAATTAGTCTGAATTTTCATTGCACTAGCTGCTATTCATTGAACTAAAACTCAAAGTCAAGTAACCCTCTCCCATTCAAACTATCCCCACATCTCATGCTCTTCACTTCTTGGTCTAGAGTGACTTCCACACATTGTAACCCTGACATAAACTTTTAATGTATTTCATAAAAAAGTTTATGTGCTTTCTATAGAAAGTCAACAAGAGAATTCCAAAACTCATATTCATTCTCTCTTTCTCTCTCTCTCCTCTCTCTCTCTCTCCTCTCTTTCTGCCTCCCTCTCTCCATTCTCTCTCTCTCTCTCTCTGCTCTCCCTCTCTCTCCCTCTCTCTATCCTTTGTCCCCTACTCCCCATAAAAGGTACAGAATCCATGGGAGGGCACAATAGGCCCTTCCTCACATTGGGCCTCTACATTTCTAAAATGATTACATTTCTAGATTTCTACAATAATGATGTCCATAATGAAGATCATTAGCTTTACAAAGACAATGATCCCCATGGAAGAAAAATCTGCCCAGTCAATGAATTCCTATGTACCTTTAGTTCTGGTAAATTGGAAAAACTAAAGACAGAAAGAGGCACCTTTACCTGCTGCAGGGATGCTAACAATCAAACATCAATAACTGATAGGCAAATTGGTCTGGCCTCACAGTCATCATCAGAAATGAGTGTTTATTAAGCATTCACATGGACATGACATAATAAAAAAATGTGGACATTGGCCCTGCCCTCTAGGAGCTTACAATCTAAACTAGACAATATGGTCAGGAAAAAAATAAAATAATACGGGCACATGATACATTTATCAATGGATATATTACAAACAGAAAAAATGTATTATTGTCAGGAGGAGTAAAATTTGAAAGAGTGTAAGAATGAAATGAAGAAGGAAATCCTTATTTCATTTAAGAAGACCTTTTGCTGCTGTTTTTTCCTAGCAAAGGTACTGCAGTGGTATACCTTTTCCTTCTCCAGCTCAGTTTACAGATGAGGAAACTGAGGTAAACAGGGTTAAATGACTTGGCCAGGGTCACACAGCTACTAAGCTTCTAAGGTTGGATTTGACCTCAGGTCTTCCTGACTCTAGGCCTGGTGCTCTATTCACCATAGCACCTAGCTGCCCAGTCAGGAAACCTAGGAAATATTTTTAAGGAAGTCATAAAGTTTCAGGAATTCTAAGCATAGTGAAAGGGAATGATGATACCTATGGAAGCCTTGGTCAAAAGAATAGAAAGGATACTTATTGTTCCACCAGTCACCCTCTCGTAGAAGAAACTAAAGTCTAGAGAAGTAAAAAATATTTATTTGCCCAAGATCACATGGATAGTGAGTGCAATGTTCTGCAAATGGCAGGTGACGACGTCAGGAAAAACAATGAGGATTCAGGTTAGAGCTCTGGCCATTGAATAAGATAGAGAAAAGTAGATAGTCATGTTAAGTAGGATGGACTGTGAAAAGTTAGTAACAGCTCGGATTTTAGGAAAGATAGCTGGGAGTTAAAAGGACTTTCTTGGGAAGTAATGCTACCCACTGCAGTTAAAAGAATAAGTAGATGTGAAGGCTTAAAAGAAGAAAAAAAAAGAAGTAGCTCTATTCTTGCCATTTTTTATCTGACTTGGCAAAGAGAAATAACATTTGGAGACATGAAAGTTCATAAACGTAAAGAATTTAGGGTGGTCAGACAGAATTAAGTCTCCTATGTATTGGAATATTAACTAAACTCATAGGAGCTAATGATCTACTCCAACAGTGAAGCAGAAGGGGTTGCTGCTCTTCATCCTTCATTCTGGAAGACGGCAGGGCCATGAGTGAAGACAGAGCCCTTGGGAATTCCTCAGATAGAAGAAGCTAAGTAGACTGGGTCCAGCAAAAGGACACAGTTCAGGAATAATGGATGAGTTATGAGGCAAAACAGTTGAGGAAAGTACTTTGAAAGCCCAAAGTCAGGAAGTAAAGTAATAATTGGTAGTCAATCAAGTACACCAAGTGGGAGAGAGAAAGATTGAGAATGGAGATGGGAAAATGGTTCTACTCTATGGCAAGTAATTGTCATAGTCATTAGAGTCATTAGAGACCTGGGTAAAGTGGTTTCTTTGACTGGGGTGAGGGGTAGAAGACAAAAGTCAAACAGCAGAGGATTCAGAAGTTAGAAGTGAACAGTTTAAAGCAAATAGAGTTGTAGGAAAAGGTTCGGAATTTTTTTGAAGAACAGAAGAATCTAGATTTCCAATCACTACTATTACCAAATTTCTTAGTTCTTTTTGGGAAGTCATTTTAATAAGAATGAATCATTTACATTTGTGTGAAAAATAATTAAAATATGGAAAGTCAACTCATTGCTCATTAAGCTTCTCTGCTTCCTTCATAAGAAGTCTTCCTTTAGAATGAATTTAAATGGAAAAATTCTTCCCTCACCTTCCATGTCAGATACTGATAGTTATATTCTTTAATAGGCATTTTGTTATCCCAGTTTGTAAGACTGATAAATACAGATCTTATTTCAAGCAAACCCTTGGGAAGACAATGTCCCTACATTCTCTCCTCATCTTTGCCAACTAGAAGGAACATATCACACCTCACATCTTTTTTAAAATGTTAATATTTCAGCACATAAACACGAAACAATAAAAATACTTAACTCAAAACCCTAGCAAAAATCCCCACAGGATTCTGATTAAGAAAATATTCTTTATACAGATTTTTAAGGAAGTCATTCACAGTATCAGGAAATCTTGGCATCAGAAGAGACTGAAAATGTCATCTATTCCAACCACCTACGTGATGCACCTTCTATAGTATCTCCTTTGTTCTTTGCTATTGTTGGATTTTTGCTTGTTGGTTTGTTTTGGTAAAGGGTATTTTAGTCTAGACGTGAAATGCTTGAATGTTATACTTGCTTTTCCAACATCGCTAATAAAAGTTGAGGGATTTGTCTGGCAAGCGGGGCACTGCCATGATCAACTTCATCAATAATATGATTTTAATGTAAGCCAACATACAATATAAGTACAATCATAGCATGGCACTATGAATGCCACCAATCAATGAATACTGTCCTAAGAGAGATCTCCTGATAAAAAATGTACAATAATGCCCCTATGTCATTTCACCATCGGAATAAGAATAACAATAATACTTTGCATTCAAATAACACCTTTTCGCCAAGGAACCCAAAGCTCTTTTCATATATCATTTATTTATCCCGACATTTTTAAATTCATCTAAAAAAATAGTGGGCTCCAGTCTTACACAATGACAGGCTTCAAATATTTCCCATCCAATCAATTAAACTCTATTCCATCCTTTAAGCATTCATGTGAGAAACATGAGGAAAAGTTACAAAATAACAGGAGAGCCTTATTTAAAGCTTCCATTACTTAACTCCATTCTCTGGCCCATTTTTGGGACACTGAATGTTGCTTGGCCCCCACCATTCACAGGGGAAAGTTATGAGACTATAAACACAAAACTTCTCACCTTACCCCAAAAGAACTATAAGAAACCTATACAGCAGGGCCAGTATTCTGACCACTGTGTAAGGGTATGAAAATAGGCAGAAAAGGCCTACTCTTGGTTGGTTTACACAAATTTGGAATCCAGTGGCTGCCCCAGATTACGGTAGTTCTAGTTCCTTCTTGCTGCCTTATACCTTGTGCTTTATGGATTGATTATAGAAACATGGAAATTGGGGGCCAAGTAACTATTTGGGTCATGTAATGATGGAAAAAATTACAGGCATATTTCAAAACTTTTTAAACTGTTGGCATAAAACTGAGTTAGCTCCATAGGATGAACAAATAGGAGTCCGCCTAGATAACATCTTCTTCATGTGCTATTGAGGATCTTATTCATACTTAATACCATAAAAAACTCCTCATGCTGGAATTCAAAACCACACTGTAAGAATAAAGTATCTACGCTGGTTTTATTCTATATCACACACAACCATCTCCTACTACTTCAAACGGTATTTATTGATAGAGCTAAGTGAGACCGATTCTAAATTATACACATTTCCAATCTTTTATAACTGAATGAACACAATCTGATTATACTTCTTGTTCAGCTTTCTCAAGGTAAGTACCGTCTTGACTCTGAATTCTTGGTTAATGGCTTTGGACAATGGACTCCAAGTCAATCTCTAACTTTCTGACTGTATCTCTCATGCCAGCAGGTATCACATCCTAAGGATTATGTCGATGAGAAAACAAAGAATCCATTCCATGAGCTGACTGCCCCAACAGTACTCAGACATTTCACTCCATTCCAGTCATCTTTTTGATTCTGATAAACATATCAGTTCACAGAGAGAAGAAGCAAAACAGCTAAGAAAAATAAACAACTGTACTTACATGTGTCTGGCTTGAGTTGACTATTTGTGATTCCAAAGTACTGGGGATTTTCAATGACAGGAATCTTGGTCATTCCAATGATGACAGCATCAGGGCCTCCTTCTGAAGAAGATGGTGTGTTACTTCCATTGGAAATGTGATGGAGTGGACTGGCGGAGTCATCATCATTGCTGATAACTGAAGAAGGACCTAGAGTTAGAAACAAAGATTCCCCTGTAATTCCATATGTTCTTTTCTCCCCATTCGTTACCTAGGATTTTTTTGGCAATCTCCCTCTAATCAGATCTCCCAGCAGTGGTCTTACATTCTCCTTTAATTCTTCCACTGAAAAATATACTGTTCTAGTAGTTCAGAGACCTAGATTCTAGTTTTCAATCTATCACCAACTGGCTATGTGACCTTGGGTAAGTCACTTAATCTTCTGGGGTATCAGTTTCCTTATCTGATGTGAGATTAATAGCTGCTCTACTGACCACAGTGTTGAAGTAAAGATTGCATGAGAAAAGTGATGTAGAAATATTGCTTAGAACATCAAGAATTCTATACATAGCAGACATTAAAACTAGTGTTACCATCTTTATAATAGTGGCAGTGAAACTATATTTGGTCACCATTGAATGTGATGATGATGACGATGCATCTCTTTACCTTTTTACAGTCAGTGTGAAATATTTGTGTTTATTTTTTTTTTTGTGGAATTGTTTGTAAATCATTCTCATGACAGCACTGGTATGAAACACCAATCCAATGGGCATGAACATGCCCCATCCTTAGGTTTGGTCAATCACTTGGCTCATTGCTTGGCTGTTTATTAAAGTAACACAGAGAAAACATACCCCCTAAACAACACTTAAACATTTTTACCTTTTGAGAATATTCTAAGACTGGATCATGTGTGTGTGTGTGTGTGTGTAGTTTGTGTATGCACACAGATATAGTATATGTATATGTACAGTATAGTACATATATGTAGTATATATACATACATATACATATATATATATACACACACATATACTACATATGTTGTATACTTGGTCTTGTCTATAAAATTCATCTTTTTACCACTAAACTCAAACTTAAAAGGAAGATCAGGCTGATAATAGATCATCAGAAAGGAAGGTATCTGTGCCAATGATCACTTTGAGGTTTCTAAATCATGAAGAGCTCAATGGTCCAACTGAAGCAATCCATAATGGAGCAGTGGGACGAGAATTCCCTAGAAAGGTATTATAAATGTTTCCAAGGCATGTTGAAAGGATAGGGAGTTCTTTTGAAGCAGATGACTGGTCATATCTCCTGGAGGGAGCAGACAAGTGTGGTGTGTGTGTGTGTGTGTGTGTGTGTGTGTGTATGTGTGTGTGTGTGTGTGTGTGTGTGTGTGTGAGAGAGAGAGAGAGAGAGAGAGAGAGAGAGAGAGAGAGAGAGAGAACCATTAGGATGGGGGAGGAGAAGGAAGCAAGGATGGGACAGATAGAACCATATATCTGGACAAATGCTTCTTTTATGAAGGGGATACTTGAATTCTTACTTCCTGGGTCCTAAAGCATGGTTTTCCTTACTCCGGATCTTAAGAATTCCCGCCAGCAATGGTGGGACCAATTTCTCCTTCCATTTGCTGCCTATCACCAACCCACCTATGCATATATAAGGAAGAATAATTGTAAAAATAACAAGAATTCTCTTTTCATCCTTTTTAATGGATAAAACAATAATGAGTAATCCTCCTAAGATTCACCCCCCACACTTGGGGACTATCATTCAGTTTTCAGCAATAACAATGAACTATTCTTGGCTTTTTGCATCTTAAATGAAATACACAACAAGCTGCCAACTGCACTTATAGCTGATTTGGAGAATGTATTCTCAAGAGGGTGAATTAGAGTTGACTCCATTGACACACTTCAGGTTAGTCCTGCACATTAGCCCTCCCAAAACACGTCTATAGGACAGGAAAAGCAAGCTCACTATTTGGTGACATCCTGCTGCTTATGTGTGGGAGTTGAGATTAGAGTCCTACCCAGGGATAGGCAGAAAAATGCCTTCTTTCAGGGATTCCTTCTCATCACTGTTAAATGATTTGCTTACTGGCATGACAGGCCTGGGTCACCGGAGGGTGTAAGCCCAGAATTCTAGCCAGAGTTGAAAACGAAATCAGTTTCCCTGGAAATTCCACATGTTACCGTCCCATCGCCTTTTATAATCACTGGTTTCAGTTACTAGTTTAGATTTTCTTTCATTTTTATCTTATTAAACCATGCTACTGACTAGCTTCCTTGAAAAAAGATAGTCTAAGTCATATATTTCTTGACAGTTTCCAGACTTCAACCTTGTGTTAAAATTGCATCTTGTTTTCGTTCCTCTGACCACTCTTGCCCCCTCCCCCATACACATACTCCTAATCAGTTTATAAGTAGCCAGTATAAAGGGACAATAGCAGGAAATAAGATTGCAAAGGGGAACCTGAAAGTCACATACAAACCACCCCAACAATCAAAAGAGCATAATTTACAGACTGTATATTTTAATCAAAATTCACATGCTGGTGATATGTACTGAATCAGCAGAAGCCATCTGGGCACTGTTGTCAAGGTTCTGATCCTATGATATGTAAATTCCAGACAAATTCCACAACTCCAGGATTCCAGACCAGCAGAATATCAAAATGGTGCTGATAACTTTGAGAAGATGACTTTAAAGTTTTACTGATAACTTTGAGATGATTTATGAACTAACATAAAGGAGTCACAGATAAAAGGTTTGTCTGTTTCCCCCCAAAACCCTACAAAAATGAGACCTCACTGTCCTGACTCCCAAGTGGGGGGTCCATGGTGCTGAGTACTCATGACTGTAAACCATGGTAACTTGAGTGATATTCCTTGCCTCTCCCCCTCCCAATCCTCTTCCCCTGCTACCTGCCTCCCTTCCCCATCCCATTTCCTGTGCCAATGCTGCCTGGCTTAGTATATACCTTCCCACTGTTCACTACTTGTTTCTGTACTGTTTGTCCACATTCTTTGTGGTTATTAAAGTATGATGGCTGTCCCATCTCCAAATTGTGGTCTTTCCTGACAAGTACCCAAAGAATTGGGGGTATCTGCTCCCTTTTCATAATTTTATAAACTAATTATCAATTGAACTCTTAACACAGATGTTACAATTTCCAAAAAAGAAAAAATCCACATCTTTGAGAAAGAAGAGAATTCCCAGAATTCCCACCTGAGCCACTGGAGCTATTAGGAACTTAAATGTCCCATTTGTTATTGTATAACATTCTTCCATTAGCCTAGTTCTTGGTAAAATCATCACCATAATCAACCTCCTAGAACCCACTCCCTTCCAAAAGCATTATGTGGTTCAGAGTTGGTGCTCAATAACTGTTAAATTGAAATGAAATCAATCATAGCAACATTAGACTGAGGGTGGGGTGGGGGTGGGAGATTAGTACAGAAGAAAAAAAAACACTAGATAAAGAATCCTCACTTTGTCACTTTGTACCTGTATGACTCTGGTAAATTCACTTATCCTCTCTGGACCTCAGCTCTCTCATCTGGAAAATGAGACGTTGGGCTTTGTCAATCAGGAGGCATTATTAAATGCTTATTATATGCCAGCATTAGGCTAAGTGCTGGGACCACAAAGAAAGGCAAAATCAAAGTCTCTGTCCTCAAGGAGCTTGCATACTAATGAGGGAGAAACTTGTAAATAAATAGGTATAAATACAAATAGTTACAAGAGTAAAAGAAAGGTCCCTTCCAGCGCTAAATCTATAACCTCTAATTATTATCTGAGCTAGTCTATATGTGGGAGACAGCTTCAAGATTCCAACTAAATCATCTGACATGTAGTTTAACCCTAGCCTAAAAGTTCAGCTTTTAAGAATATCCCTTTTGCTTATTTTTCTCCTCCCATCCAAATCTCATCTCCTCCATCCCACTCGCAATTAAAACTTTGACCTTAATTTGACAGTCCATAAGGGAAATGGACTCACTGTTGGAAAAAGTATTTTCCTCCCAATGCAGAAGCAATATTTGAAGCAGCAAAGGTAATTTTTCAAATGGCCTTTTCACTTTGCCAGAAAGTCTCTGTTGACAAATTTAAGCAACACATAAATCTCTGCAATTTTTTCAAGTGAAATATTAATTCTAATGCCATTTTTGTCGTTATTGGTGTTCCAAATATTGGAAGATGTATAGGGCTGGCAAAGTTGCAGGGATTAAGCCCATTTTTCTATGAACATTTTGATATAATGAAGTGCCGAGCCCAGCAAGGAAGCTGTAGAGGGGAAGACAGCTCTCAGGGCTCAGACAATAGATGTCGATATAATTTGACAGCAGCTCGGCTGTGCATAGCAAAGGGAATGCCTCTGCGTGCTTGTGTACATGCATGTACTATTGTATGAGACATGGGGAGGCAGAGGAAAGAGGAGCTGTCGCACTCCACAGGATATACCAAGAACCATTTATTAGAGCCCCAGAGAAAAATCTTATTAATACATATTAATAAAAACATTAATTAGACTGCTGTGTGCACACTAGCTCAGCTTCAGCTACATGGTACTGCATTCCCAGTAGATGAATGCAAATTTTACCTGACAGCACCAGAGTCTAGTTCCATTTTAATATCTCTCCAGTGAAAAAGGGCTAGATCTCTTTTATTTGAGCACTTATCCTAGGCACACAATTTCATAGCCACGTGTACTCCTAGTACGGGCTTAGTTTCCAGGGCTTAGTAGAGTAAGCAGAGATGGTCTCGGAAACCTCCCCCACCCATTCAAGCACTTAGGTTTCCAAAATGAGGGAATACAAGGGATATTTGATGAGCGGCTATTTCCAAGTAGTAGTGTTAGGAAAAACATGTGAATTGGAGAGAACAACTTAATGATACTAAAATAGATTATATATAAGATATATAATAAAATACATAAAATTTTCTTTACGAAAAATTGTTTTACTTTATTTCTTATGTGCATATGCATGGTAAATTCTAGAATATATTTCCTTTTGTATTAAATAAAGGGTATGAGAAGGCTTAATTAAAGCCAAGGTGCAAAAGAAAGAGACCAAAAAAGTTGAGGAACCTCTTCCCTAGCCTATGCCTACCAGATGAGATAAATGTACATTCAAGTAGTTCTTTGTTGTGAGTAGTAAATAGCACAACTCTTTTTAGAAGACACTTTCCATCTAGCAGGGCCTAAAAGAGTCAAGTGTGTAAAGTGTGTTTCTGCTACTGCTATTGTTGTGGTTGTGGTTTTTATGCACTATTGATCACGGAGTATCCCAAGCAGCTGTCATCAAATAGGCTAAGAAATGTTAACGGTTACAGTTGAGGTATAATGCAGTTTGGGACTGACTCATCATTCTGGGATGCCAAGGAAACCTTTCAACCCACTTCCAGCACATATTTTTAATTAATTATTTTACTTAAAATTTAAAAAGAAAGTGTGTCCTAGTGGACAGAGAGCCAGCTTCAAAGTCAAGCAGACTTGGGTTCAAACCCTGCTTCTAACACATGCTCTGCGCTGTATGACTCTGGGCAAGTCACTTAACCTCTGTGTTCTAGTTAACTCTCTAAGGCTGTGAGTTAAAGAGAAAGTGTGACTTGAATTTCTAAAGGAAGTTTTTTGATTCAGGAGTTCCTCATACCAATTAAATCACAGTTCCAATACCTATTCTCCCTATTCAACATTGAACATCAAATACAACCAATTAAGTTGATAAGTAATTGTTAATATTTAAACTAATTCAATTCATAGCATAATATATTGTAGGAATTATTAGTCACTTATTTCCCCTTTAGGCCCATTTTTTTGTGGGGGGAGGTGGTCCAGACTTATAATTCAATTAATGTAGGGAATTACCACTAAGGAAACCCTATTTACCATTGTATATAAGTCTGTAATTGGCCACTTCAGTCTTAGATAAGTCACTCATAGTGACTTAGAGTTACACCTCAGGCATGTGTCACAAATGCAACTCAAACCCAGGTTTTCATAAATCCAAGGCCCGATGTCTCTGTTACTTTTCATTCGCTTTTTCCTTCCATGGTCATAACAAGTACTCCACTCTTCTCTTTTTTTCTAATTTTGCATTAAGCTCTTTTCATATTCTTCATGTTAGTTTTAATCGCATTGTAGCATTCCATTACATTAACATTTTTGTCCATTCACTTATTGTTTGGACATTTAGTTTATTTCCTTTTTTTTTTTAACAACTGTATATAATCCTAAAATAAAAATCTTTGAAAAGATAGCTTTTTCTTTTGATAACACTTTTAGGACAATCCTCAAGCTTGGAATTAGTGGATCAAATGTGTAGTACCACATTATTTTCTAAAAAGATCTTGTTTGTAATTCCACTAGCAAGGAATGAATGTACCTGTTTCTCCACAACCCCACAAGCACTGACTTTCTTTGCTTTTTCTTTTATTTATTTTGGCCAATTAGATGGGTTTGAGATGGTACCTCAGAGTTGTTTTCATATATATCTCTTTGATTTTGAATGAGGTTGAGCAGTTTTTCAAATGATTATTAATAACATGTGTTTCTTAATTTGAAAATTGCCCATTCATATTCTTTGACTTTTTAGTTGTGAACTGGGAGTCACAATTGTGACTTTTAAACTGTTCCTCATATATTTTAAATGTCTGGTTTTTATCTGTGACATTTCCCATAGATCTTTCTCCAATCTGCTACTTTTCTTTTTTTTTCCCTTTTTTGGTGAGGCAAGCGGGGTTAAGTGACTTGCCCAGGATCACACAGCCAGTAAATGTCAATTGTCTGAGGCCAGATTTGAACTCAGGTCCTCCTGACTCCAAGGCCAGAGCTCTATCCATTGCACCACCTAGCTGCTCTTTACTTTTCTTTTAACTATTTTGTTTGTATTGTAATTTTAAAAAATGTTAATGTAGTCAAGCACATCTCTCTTAGGGAACATATTAGTTTATTTCTCTGTTTGTTTAGCTAATATTAGTTTATTTCTCTGTTTGTTTAGCTAACTTACTAACTGAAGAATTTCAGATGCTGAACTGATAAGCAAGGTTGCCCTTCTTTATTCTATTTTTAGGAGACCTGAGGAGTCCTTCCCCTAACCCCCACCAATAAGGATAGCTAGATGGTACAGTAGGTAGCATGCTGGGCTTAGAGAAAGACCTGAATTTAAATCCTATCTCAGACACTTACTAGTGTGATCCTGGGCAAGTCGCTTAAACTCTCTTTGCCTTAGTTTTTTCTCATCTATAAAATGGGGATAAGAATAGTACCTATTTCCCAAGGTTGTTGTGTAAGGATTAAAAGAAAAAAAATTTCTAAAGCACTTTGCAAAAATGCTAGTTGTTATTTTATTAATTATTTTATTATTAACTGTCCTTCCTAAGTACCACCAGTGTTCGCCAATACTTTAACAACAAAATCAATCAATTCACAATTATAAATAGTAAAGCTCATAGTTCTCTCAAGAGAGGTAGGATGTTACCTTAAATTTAAAGTAAAATATGAATACCTAAAATAAGATATTTCCCAGGGACTAGAAAAAATTTGACCACAGGTCTAGATGAGAGAAGGATCACAAACGGATCAAAAGGAGGCCAGAAGCAACGGAAATAAATGAGCCCTACTTCTTGATTTTGTCTAGACTCTAATCTAGAGCCTATCTTGTAGAAGAAAGTCAGTACTAACCCAGAATCATACCTAAATGCTTTGGTGGCCAGACAAAAGGTACTGAATTCTATTCTGCACCAACCCATCCATGTTTATGAAAATAAAGGTACCAATTGAAAGGCCTCTGTTATCTCATTCAGATGTCAGTCCTAATAATAAGACTAGGCATCTCATAAGATGTATTTTTAAATTATTAAAATAGAACCTGAATGGGAGAAAGAGAATGTGGTCAAGTAAAAACTATAACTTCTCAGAACACAGTCTTATGTGGAAGTTAGCAAAACATCCAGAAACAGTCAGGTGAGAATGGGAGGAAGGACGATTTTCCAATTACGGAGAAAAGTTGCATGGACCTATAATCTTATCACAGAAGTCACTCTGAGGAGCCACTCAAATCCAAACCCCTCCAAGCTTTCCCTTCTTTGTGATTCTTCTCCATATAGAAGGAGAACTAGTTTTAATTCAGAAATCTACTTAGTCAGCCTCATTTGATGGATGTGAGAAAGCTGGGCCTCAAACTAATTTTCATTCTTGCTTATTTGACAAACTACCTATTTTACATGGAGTTACATTTCATTTCCTTAATGCACTGACTAAATTACATCTCAGCACAAGGCCAGGACAGCGGCTGACACTTTGCTGTAGAATAAAATGAACAGATTTCAGTATTGCAAAACAATTTGTCAGAACTCAACTGGAAAAAAATGAATGCTCTATACTGGCAAGATGTTAGAGTTGCTCTTTCCCATGAATCATTAATGCATTGCATAAATCAGACTAATCTCTTGAAGAGTGTCTAAATGAGGTCACCTAATTACTTAACCAAAGCAGAAAGAGTGAGGAACTCTTAAGCATACCTTACACTGATTTTGCTTCCTCAAACTAGACCATGAGAAAACTAGAAACCTTTTACCTGGTGGTAAACACGGTTACCCAGCAAACAACTGAGGAAATCAAGGCGTCTGGAGGCTAAATGACTTGCTTACAATCTCACAGTTATTGAGTATCAGAGGTGGGATTTGAACTCATGTGCTCTGACTCCAACGACAGTGATCTGCCTACTCTATCCACTGCCCCCTAGTCTTAAGTAATAGGATCAAGGATTTCTAACTAGAAGAGATTTAAGAAACCAACAAGTTCATCCTTTCATTTCGGAGGTGAGGAAACTGAGATCCAGAGAGATTAAAGGATTCGTCTCGCCTCCCACAGGTAGTAAATGTCTGAGGTGGGATTTGAACCCATGTTCTCATGCCAGAGCCAGTATTCTTTCCAAGGTTCCATGCTTCCTCTCATAATTCTGCACTCCAGATACTTGGATCTTAGCAGTTTGATTTTATGTTAAAGATTTTTTTCTTACTTTGAGAGAATGAAAAGTTAGGTCTGTTAAGAGATAGAAACCTTTGTTTGAGGGGGGGGAAATGAAAAGATAATGGGACAATATACATAATTCCACTGAGTCTCTCTCTTACTCTCCTTCCCCTTTTAAATAGAGGTATGATCACCTATGAAGGGTAAGTGAAAAAAATAGGGTGGGGGATGAGGGAGAAACGACAAATGCATGTATTTGGCAAACCACTAGTGGTTCTAAACTGTAGCAATATGGGAAAGTACAAATGAAAACAAATTTCTTCTAGAGCTCAGGCATTCAGTAAGAAAAACCCTGGGAGAGATCTGCTACTTCAGTAAGGAATGGGGATACAGGAAGGAAGAAGGAGGATTCTATTCCAAGTTCCATTACTGACTCCCATAGTGACCTTGGGAAAATCACTAGGCTTCAGTGGGGCTTAATTTCCGGTCTCGTGAAGTGGCGATCGATGTTCTCTGCCTACACCACAAGAATACTCTCAACACAAATAAGAAAATACCTATCCAGGACTTTGAGGGGCTCCAATAAACAAAGCCATAGCGACATTTTCCCGCCTCTTGGATGCTTGTTTTCTCCTCTGGGTACAATTTCTCATGATTACATAGTGAATATCACACATAGGGGAAGTTCCAAACAGGTATGAGAGATAACTTATGATCTCTTTTTACCTGCAGCTTTTTTTTCAACAATTAAAGATAAAATACTTTGTAGAAGGAAGCACTAATTTTTGTTTTTAGATTGGTAATTTTTTTGCTTTGTATTGTGAAAAATTATTCTCAGATCTTCCCCCCAGCCCCAGCGCCTCCTTCACTAAAGTTCTTCAGAAGGGTATTTCTGATATTGAGATTATGTTGGAAGCTGCTCAGGCTTGGGTGGAGACAGATTCTTCTGCCTAGATAGCCCAAGGTTGGGAGTGGTCTGGTATGGTTGGGAGAGCGATCTGATAGAAGAGGTATTTCCTCTGTCAGGAGGTAGGGTGACATCAGCCCCTGTTGCTCTTTGACCAGGATTAAGTGACCTAAGTCATGTACTCAAGACCCTCATTTTAATATAGCCCACTTCCTAGTGTATTGACCAATCACTGACACCCCTTGGGAACACCTGGTCTTCGAAGGTCATCTAACTCTGTATCCCCAACCTCCAAACTGAGCCAGTTCTAGACCGTAACTCCCATATAATGCATGTCATGCCAGCTTGAGGAAATTAAACATGGACACACAACCTCATTAGTTTGTTTTTCTTAAAACAAACTCTGTTTGGGGGGTTGACAGTATCTAGGACAATATGTATAATACAAGAGTGCTAGAGTTATAGTTCCAAGAGCCAGTTTAGGATTTCATTGGTGATGACCTACTCTTTTAGGACATTGGGTTTCTACCCTATTATTTTTCTTGTTGTTATTCATCAGGATGGTTCTGTGAGGAGAGCCTTACCCGAACATCTTATGGCAAAGATAGAGTCATGGGCTCTTCCTTAAGATAAATAGGGAATCTTTGAAAGAACAGGTGTTGAGCCGCATGAACTTCAGTCCAGTGAATCCTATATACATATATTTGGCACCTTTCCATTTGAAATGTATTTTGGGGTTTGTCTACTCTATAGGAAGACCATGAGTGGATCATTTCCCTAACACAGAATGAGTCTCCTGGTCCACACTTACTAGAAGTGAATGTTCTCTTTCCATATTCTCTTTCTGCTCTCATATGAAAACTACACAGTTCCCAGTCAGCCTAGGTTAACAATTTGTGATGAACCAAAAAGGAGCTACTGAGAATTATACAGAGGATGAACAATATATTCTCTGATTTTCTAGATTGTTCAGCCTTCACCTACAAATTCAGTCCCAAATTCTTTGACAACATAACTAATTTTTCAAGGGAGTAGGGAAAGAATCAAATGATGAACTAGATGATCCTTGATCATTGAGAAAAGAAGTCCCACGGATTCTGAGAAATTTAATCAATGGCTGATGCCCACTACCAAAGCTGCTCTTCTTTCTTTTAGCAACTTCTTCATTGAGTCTTTGGGATAGCACAATAGTTGATACAAGCCTTCCAACTCAAATCAACTTGTGAACTTTTAATGAAGTTTCAATGGTATATCTGATGATCCATTTCCCATCTGTAAATTTTATTACAATCTTTGTACTCTGATTTATTTTGATCATTATAGTTGACATTGTATCAGAAGTCATTATTTTCCTAATGAAGACCTGATTAACATTTTGTTCCATTCTCATACAGTTCTATAAAATTTACTAATTTTTTGTTGCTGTTTTTCCCTGTTGTGAGAAAGAATTCCTTGAATTGTATTGGAAGTTAACAGGAAACTGTGACTAGATATAGTTAACATAGACAACTCTTTAGAAACACATCTATTCCCCAAAGTGAGGTAGCTCTATTGGAATCTGCATCTTTCGCCTGGTAGCAAGAACTGTCTTTTGCTTTTCTTTGTTTCTCTAGCACTTAGCACAGTGTCTGGAACATAGTAAGTGCTTAATAAATGCTGACTGACTGTGGAAAAAAGAAAACAATGTCAATTGAACATACAATAAGCATTAAAATTAAAACAAAAACCCAAACCAGCCCAATAACAACAATCCATACCTTGGCTGATTCATTGTCATGAACCACATGACAATGAGGAAAGGAAAAACTACAATTAAAAGATCATTTTATTGACAATTTCATTCTCTTTTGTTGACAAGTAATCTGGCTGATTCATAAATTGCTTCAAATTAGCTTCAATTCCTCAAGGTACACATAAGCAAAAGTCTTAATTCAGTTTTAAATAGCTTAAAATTGCATTAAGACTTTTGGGACATCATGCATGAAGACAACACTAGCTGCTAGGAAACGGCACTTGCACTGAGGTAGAACCATTCTCAAAATTCCATTGGATGGAGCAGTGGTAATCTAAGTGAAGTTTCAGGCAACTATCACAACTTTTCCTCCACTACACTTTCTCAACCCCCCACCCATTTCCTCACTCGAGGGTATGGAGGAAGGAGAGGGAATCGCTTTCCTCCTGTCTGTTGTATACTTGCTATATAAGTATAAGTCAAGGTCAATATTACTGAGTGACTAGGAGTATGAAAAATAAAAAAAAAAATATGACATAGAAAGTAGTATGATAATGAGAAAATTTTAACTTGAAGATATTCTTGACATGGTTTACACCCAATGTAGGAATGTACAAGCTATATTGCCAGCATATACATTAACAAATTATGCAAAGACACTTGTGAACTGAATGTTTCTTACATTGGGATGCCATTTTCCAGAAAGTCTTGATGACAATTGAGCAGTTGGACACATTTTGGAATTAAATAATCCCAGATTAAAGAAATTTGAAAGTATAGAAACCTAGTAGTCAATAGTAATAGGTGGACACATATAGCACAGGATTGAAGAATTGTTCTGTCATCAAGATAGCAGGCTTTGAAAATCTAGCTTGATGCAGTTTCCCTGAGCCTGAATATTGTTAAGTGTGTATGATAGAGGAAAACTGTAAAAAGTGTGTTTGGTCAAGGAGCCATGGCTAAGGAAGGCAGTATTGTTAGTAAATAAGGGCAATGAACTGTTGGGCTGACCTGGGATCGTATCGCACCTCAGACACTGCCTGAGTAACCTTTGAGCAAATCCCTTAAATTCTTGGAGTGTCAGTGTCCCTATCTATAAAAGGAGGGGTTGGATTAGATATACTTTGGCCAAAACCACTACTTAGATATTATCACATAATAACCTTGGAAAGGAAGATGCATCAGATTGTCACTTAAAAACCAGCTTAGGAAATCCTTCAAACTATGAAAGAAAAATTATACAATTCAGGCAAACAAAAAGGTGAAATAGAGGTCCTACTTTTGATCTGTCATGGCATCATGAACTCCATTTAGAACATTTAACTTAGGTACGGTAAAATGGGATTTTATTAAGGGGATTTGTTCTGTGAGATTTGGATCCAGTCAAAGGGCCACACTTGAGGACTTAGAGGGCCATATGTCACCTTGAGGTTGCAGGTTATCCACTCCTGTCCTAAGTCATAGAGGGGTTGCAATATTCACTAGTAGAGGAAGTATCACACCAGGACATCACAATGAACTTTACCTAAAACAAGTGTTCTTAACCTGAGGTCTGTGAACTTGTTTGAAAAATATTTTGATATCTGTATTTCAATACAGTTCAATTGTAATTCTGTGTATTTTGTTAATTTAAAAACATTATCCTCAGAAAGGGTTGATAGGCTTTAACAAATAGCCAAGGGAGTCCCTGATACAAAAAATTAAGAACTCCGGAAAAATATTTTGCTGACTGGTTTGCCTTTTTGTCTTACAAGCCTGGAGTGTCAGAAAGAAAATTTGACTGCTCTGTAACTTAGCCAAAGGCTTGCTTTTTAATCTATTCTGTACTAAGGAAAATTTTCTGGGAAATTCAAGGTCCCATGCTCCAGGGCTGTTAAGTGTTTAAATATGGAATGCCTCTTCGGATTAGTTTCCCAATCTTGGGTTGAAGAAAAGAGCTGAGAGCTGGCAATCTTACCCAAATAATAATCTAAGCTTTATTCTTTCCACTTGACCATTCTTCTGGGATCTCAGAATACTTGACAAGCATTATTATATCAGTCGTCACACACTCCCTGCACTTAAGGTGATGTCTAGTCAGTTACACACAAAAAGGTTTCAGCAATAACATTGACTCAAGCTGGGTGATATCATCCAAATATCTTCTCCTCTGCAAAACAAAGTTGAACTTTCAGGCCAACCCTGGGACATGAGATTAACCAGTTCCCTGGGGAATCTTCTTAGAAGTCACTCTAGTGTTCCTTAAAGATAGTGACAGGTCCATGTTCTCCCCACTAGATTCTGGCAGAAGCATTGGGTCAAACTCCCCTGAACAACTGTTTCCATGGAAAACCTAAATAATGACTCAAAGCCAAGCAAACTTGCTTAGACACTTCAACAAGGCCTTATCACCAAATGAGAGCAAGGCAATGTAAGCTTGTCACCAATCTGTCAGCTTCTCTTGTCTGGGGTTCAACTCCCATATTGATTAAGTTTGGAAGCCATTTCAGTGTTTTGGTTTTCTTTCTTTCTAACATATGAAAGGCATGGCTGTTGAAAAGGCCTTATAAGGATTTTTTGGTGTCTACACATTCTTATATCTGTTGTAGCCAGTGCTACAGAGCACTTCCCCAATTCCCCCCTTTTTGTGATTGGTTAACAGGTAGGATTTTTCTCACCCAGGGAGCAGAGATTCAGAATTTCCTGTCTTTAGAATGATTTCCATGGTTTTCCCTGTGGTGCACATTGCCTGTTCAACAGGACTTTGGCTTTCCATTGCCACCTGGGAATGCACTGACCCCCACATTTTATTGTGTCAGTAATCCTATTGTCTTAGATGGGGACCCCCCTGCCTGATTTCGACCTTCTTAAATTCAACCAGATACAAGAACAGTGCAAGGCCACTACACTACCCAATGATGTTTACATAATTCTATTACACTGAACAACAGAAGAGCTCATAAAAGAGAATAATGGAATTATATCAACCTTATAGGGCTGCCTGCTGAATAAAAAGAATTGAATTAAAAGACCATAAATAGAACAGAATGAAAACCTATTGTTTAAAATACAAGTCAAATAGATTAACCAAAGGCAAACCTGTTTATTATCACTTGGGGTGATAAAGTTGTTGATGCCAGGAGAGCCCCATAGCCTTAAGACACACAAATTATACTCTGTATCAGGTCTCTCAAGCATTTTCCCACTGAATCTCCCATTTGTTCAAGAATTCCTACTGCCTTTGTTGAAACAGAGTAATGTTACTGAGGACCCAGAACATAGACTAGGTGGAATATGGGTGGAATTTAGTGCCAGCACCTAGGCTTTTGCACTCTATTATTTCAAACAACAGGGATTTAGTGCTAGATTAATCTATTCTCAGCCCCATCCAAGAGTTTAATTTTGGAAGTACCAAACACATTACTTGCTGTTGGGCAATCCTAGCCAAGTCAATTAAATGTTCTGATATTCACTTTCCTCATCTTTAAAATGGAGCTAATAAAAGCATCTGCCTCATAGGGTTGTTATGAGGATCAAGTTAGATGATAAATGTAAAGCATTTTACAAACCTCAAAAAGCTATATGAATGTCAACTCTTCTGTTATTGCATGAAAAAAATGTCATTGTTGGGTCTACGGCATAACTTCAAAGGAAAGTGTTAGAGCAATGCTCCAATGTAAATGCATGCATTTATGTGTGTATACACTCCAGCCCTTTAGGAATGCTTTATTGTATCAGTGTGGGTATTCCTTCAATCAACACAAGTTCCATACCCTCTGTACCTTAGAAGACAGTTTTTTATGAGCTGCAATGGTGGGGGAAAAAAAAATCACCTAACCCAACCCACTGGTGAGCTCTCTAAATTTAGGTAGGTCATTCCCTGGATAACAAACACATAGTCTATTTCCAGGAGGCCTTTCTAGTTAGGTAGAACCTTCTAGAGCTTGGGTTTGCCTTGGCACTGGCCTTCAAGAATCCAGGGCCATCATCTAAAGAGAAAAACTAATCCTAAGGGCACTAAGTAGCTGAAATGACCCTGATCCCTCTTCTAAAGAGCTTGGCACCCGGAGATGCAAATTTCCTGTTTGGGAGATGAAAGGTCTCAGTAATAGCTCAGGCTCTCAGGAAATTAAAAAGAGGAGGCTTTTCTAATGGTCCTAGGACAAAAATTCTTTCTGTTTTTTTCTGGGAAATAGTGTATATATCAAGTTTAAGCAAAACAGTATGAGGATTTCAGCTGAGTCAGGAGCTGGGGGCAAAGGACCAGGCTTACGGGGAAGTATTTTGTATCATTGCTACTTTCCTTACCAGGAAAAAATAGAAGAAGGAAAAGGAGGAGGAGGAGGAGGAGGAATAGAATACTCTAGGGTCACTTCCATAATCAGGTTTTGTTCTGACAAGTCAAGTCCCATGAGTTACAGTGAAGAACTCTTATGGATGGTGATGAATATAGGCATAATTTTCACACCTTACATATGGTATAGAAATGCCTATTCCAATTCCTCTTGCCCCCACCTCTGGGTAAGAGATCCTCCAAGCTTCTGTAGGGATTTGATGGCCATTATAACTGTCCTAAAAAACAGATCAAGACGGTGCCTGGGAGTTATAATGTGAGTGAAGCTTTAGCAAATAGAATAGAATTTGTGCATTCAAATGAGTCTTGACCCCTTCAAAGCAGTCACTATGGATAGCTTACATACTTATTTCAACTATGCTGCCATTACTCAAAATATGTTTCAATTTTGTACATTTGAAATGTGACAATTCAGCTACATCACAACCTAAATGGGTTTTTGTTGACTAGCCTGGAAAACTAAGCGACACTGATAATATTTTTCTAGGGAAAATGTGCTCCAAGTTAGCTAGAAATTTAGTCATAGATTGTTAGATCTGGAAGGAACCTTAGAGATAATCTAATCTAATGGACACCCCTGCCCCCTCCCCTAACACACATCCTTTTAGCTAAAAAAGCTAGAGAATCAGAGAGATTGAGAGATTTCACTCGGAGTAATCCAGCCTTAGATGTTTACTAACTGTGTGACCCTGAGCAAGTCACTTAACTCCTATTTGCCTTAGATCCTCATCTGTAAAACGGGGACACATTGGAGAAAGAAATGGCAGACTGCTCCAGTATCTTTGCCAAGGAAACCCCATGGACTTTATCCATGGGGTCACAAAGAGTCAGACACGCTTAAATGACTGAACAAGAGCAATACAGCCAGTTTATATCAAAGCTGGGATAAGATGAACCATATCACCTAACTCCCTGATCCCTATCCCACAAACAGCTAACTTATAAACTTCTGGAACCTATGCATAGAGCACTAGAGCTGGAGTCAGGAAGACTTGAGTTCAAATTTGGCACCTGGTATGCTTATGAGGTATGTGACCCCGGGCAAGTCACCTAACTTAGGCTTCATTTTCTTCATCATCTGTAAAACAGGAATAATAATACATTTACAACCCACCTCATAGGGTTACTCTGAGGATCAATAACACAATGTATGTAAAGAAGTTTGAAGACCTCAAAGCATTATACAAATGCTAGCTATCATTTTTACCATTATCTGGCACTCCATTAACAAGAACTATCAATGAGGCAGCACTGATATACAAAGAAAAGGGCTTTGTTTTTGTTTTTTATTTTTTGTTTTTAATTTTTCTTCCCTGTCTGTGTTGTTGAGCATTTCACAGCTAGTAGAAGAAAACTGGGTAAATAGGTCTTTGAAGGTATTCTAGAGCATTTTGTTATGCTAACATTTACCACCACCAATGTCAACAGGTCTGTTGTGCCCATTAAAACACCCCTCTGCTTCTTCAAACTTGTGTTTTACAGTTAGACAGATTTTTTGGTATGGCAACTACTTTGACTCCTCTAGAGATTGGGGAGCAAATGATTTCAGCCATTTCCATGGAAATGAATAGACACAGCCTCCAACTTATTCAAATATTTGACTAGCGCTTTTGTTGAGGCTTTGAACTCCAAAGAGCTAGAGCTGCCTATTTATGTTTATTTCACTCATAGAAATCCAGCTTGCTGATTCAGTGGAAGCCCCATCCTTTGCTAATTAGCCCACTCTGATTCTCAAAATCCCACTGCCTGAAAAAAAAAAAAAGAAATGAGTATTTGCATTTCCAATTGCTGAGAATTACTGCAGTCTTTTGGGGGCTGGAGGAACAGAAGCTTAAGGGCCACCTGGCTTTTGATGGGCACTTTTACATTGGCTACAGTTTGGGTGGCAAGACCTCTGTGGCTGCCTGATTAATTTATCAGTTATAATTATTGGCAGGCAAATGAAACACAGATCTGAGATGAAAATGTAGTAGAAGAGATAGGGGCATTAATCAATATCCAGACAAGAGTCAGAGAGAGGTAAGGATCCAGAGGAAAATAAAATGCTCTGGGAAGCTGGAAAATGATTTATCACTTTTAATATATATATCATCAGGCCCATTCATTATCACTGCTCATTGGTTTCTGTGTTCTGAAAACTTTGGCAATAAAACAACCTTTCCTTAAAATACGTCACTGAAAGATGCAGGTGGGAAAAATAAAAGATCGTGAAAAACAAGCTGATGGTAAGAGAAGAAATGTTCAGATTAAAATGAAATCTCAGCTTGTTACTTTTCTGATCTCCCTAGAACTGTTTCTTTGGCTCATCTGTGTGTCCTGGCTTCCCCGGCTTCCTCTAAGTCTCAGCTGAGATCCCACCTTCTGAGATGCCTCTTCCAATTCCTCTTGGTTCTAGTGCCTTCCCTCTGTTCATTATTTCCTACTTATCCTGTGTATAGCTTGTTTGTGCACAGTTGTCTGCCTGAAGGGTTATCTCCCCCATTAGACTGCCATCTCTTTCAAGTCTGTCTTCTGTTTTTCTCTGTATCCTCAGTGCTTAACACTATGCCTAGCGTATAGTATACATTTAGTAATGCATATTAACTGACCGACTAGAGAAAGTCCATGGAATTGATCAGATGCAGAAGATGAAAGTCAGGTCCAAGAAGACCCAATCTCTCCTCTCATTTTAGATGGGGAGAGCAGGAAAAGTAGCCAGTGAAGGAAACCTAAGAGCAGCATGAAGAGCACAGAAAAGTAAATAAAATACTGAAACAGGACCCACCATTACACAGGAAAGGCAGCTTCAGAAGAAAAGTGGAGCAGGAGTTAAGAAATCTGAATTCCAATCATTGCATGAGAAATTAATATGACCTATCATTAGCTGTCTGCATGACGCCAAGCAAGTAATTTCATCTCTCTGGGCTTTGGTTTGCTTATTTGAAAAATGATAAGGTTGAATGTGATGGTCCCTGACATACCTGTCATTTCTGATTCTTTTCATTCTAGCAAGGAAACCAAAGCAGTGAGGGCTGTGGAATATCATGTAACACTTCAAGGTTTGCAAAGCCTATTACAGATACCACCTAATTAGATCCTCACAGCAACCCTGTGAAGGTGCTAGTATTGTTGTTATGCCCATTTTACAGATGGGAAAACTGAGGCTGAAAAAGGTTAAATGACTTGGTCAGAGACACCAAGCCGGTGAGTATCTAGGGCAGGCTTTGAACTCAGGAAACTAAGGTAGGAGACAGTTCCAAGAAGAAAGAGGTGGCCATCAGTGTCTAATGCAGGAGAGAACTAGGAGGGACAGAAAACTATCAGACCAAATCAACTAAAGAGGCTCCTTTGGGGCAGGGAGTGTCTCTTTTCCGTGCCACTGAAAAATACAGAGAATGGGACTCAACAGCAGATTGGGCATTAATGAATATTTAGTGATGATAGCGATGATCTGGGAGAAGCAATAATAATGCCAGGAGCTGAATTAGGCCCAACACAATGTACTTGGAGTTACAGCAATTGTTCGTTGGGTCCAAGTAAATCACTGGCAAAAGGGCAATAGCTGGTGTGAAGAAAATAAAAAGAGACATTGAAAGTAGGGCTGCACTAGAGAAAGGAGGGATTGAGGTAGGGTACTGGGTCGTGCAAGCCCCTCCGGACAGAGGACACACAATGAAGCTATGAGTTGTATTTGCCTCTTCAAAGACTGACCGATATTCCCCAAAAAGAACTGCTCTTCCCCCAGTTTCCCTTTCCCTGTCCGGTAACAGACGCTGCAATAGTAAACTCTGCTCCCTTCTTTTACCCAAACAATTCCTGTGTTCTGATTGTTCCACAAACATAAAGAAGCCAGAGGTTGGCTAAATACGCAAGACTTTAAACTAGGAGAGAGACAAACCTCTGAATGGTATATAGTTTTCAGAATTGGTGTGATTTTTAAACTGAAGAAGGCCAGAGAAGAACATTTAATATAAGAACTGTGCTAATAAATTTCTGTCTAGTATAAAACTCCATAAAATAGTAGAAAAAAGGAGCCATGTGGACCTAAGGACCATTAAATTGCCCTTAAGCTAAAAGTAAGCTAGCTGTTGTAACAGGATGTAGATAATTAAATTAGGGTGACCCTGGGCAAGTCACTTAACCCTGTTTACCTCCATTTCTTCATCTGTAAAATGAACTAGAGAAGAAAATGGCAAACCACTCCAGAAAACCCCAAATGAGGTCACAAAGATTTTGGACACGAATGAACAAAAAGGTGGGACTCAGCATTGCTGCTACCAGAAGGAAAGAGAATGGGAAAGGAAGAGAATACACATTTATATAGCATCTACTATATGCCAGGCACAATGCTAAGGGCTTTTTTTTAATGCATACTATCTCATCTGATCCTCTCAATAACCTGAAGGATAGGTACTGTTTTTATTCCCATTTTACAGTTGAAGAAACTGAGACAGAAGATAAGTGACTTGCCCAGCTAGTAAGTATCTGAGACTGGATTTGAACTCAGGTCTTCCTGACTGCAGGTCTAATGCTCTATCCTCTCTGCAACCAGCTGTACCTAATGGCAGAAAGGACCTAATAACCTGCACAGCACCACCTACCACTATTAGAAGTGGGAAAAGAAAAAGATGGAAAGGACAGAATGGGAGAGTTGAAGTCCAGAAAAACTGGTTTTTTAGGCCTAGTATTTTTTTGACTATCTACTTTTCCCCTTCCATGCACCCTTCTCCCACTTAACACCATCTCCCTTTTCTTTATTCAGCAGGGCTAGAAACTTCTTGGTCCACTGTCCTGCCTGGTATTACACATCAGAAATGAGATTTGCCAGTGTGAGACCCTACCCTTCCCTAGAAAACCTTTGGTGTTCTACAACAACCCTGAACTACTCTGAATCACGGATCACACAATCATACAATCCTAGGTCTCGACCTGCAAAGGATGTTAAAATATCAAATTCAACACCCTCATCTTGCAGATGAGGAAAGTGAGGCCTCATTCAAGATTCTACAGGTAGTAAATATCTGAGGTGAGATTTGAACCCAAGCTCCTGACTGCACTCTATCCCCTCTGGTATGCTGTCTGGCCAAAGCCTGGTGTTAATCAAGCTGCTAGAGGGGTTTTCCCTCAATTACTTTGTATTTATCAGGAATATAGCTTACATTTATCTGTGTATTTGTTATTTCTTCCAATAGAATGTAAGCTCCTTGAGGGTAGGGGCTCTCACTTTTGTACATCAATCCCAGGAACATACTGAGTGATTGGCAAGTCTTAGGAGCAGCACGTCTCATGGGACCATTGTGGACTCTCTATCCTGCTTTTGCTTGAAGATAATTACAAGTGAGTCACGCAAGAGAGGCAGCATCCCTTATTTTACCTTTTCCATTGCCTTCTATCCTGGTTAAGAGGTATTGATTGCTGCCCCAGTTGGAAAGTGGGGGTGCTGTTTGAGTTTTAGAGGTATTAGGTGATTTCCCAATTTGTCAGGTAAGTGTTGTGCTAATATTTTTTTTCTTGTTGTTCCAGCCTTCCCCTCCATACCTCCACACGTGAGGTCTCAACAAAGCTTTCCCTATAATCCATCAAATAACAGGGCCTATTGTTATCAACACTGACCAGCTCCTCAAATTCTCCTATGAATCTCCTTTAAATCCCAGCAATGAGGCAGCTCAGGGTGGGATTTCAGCACATTTGACCATACCATCAATTATCTGGGTCATTTTTTTTTCCAATTCAGTCAGTAATCTGTATGTTTTGCCTGAAAGATGACACAGAACTAAATATTTGGAAACATCTGGATGACTGATCCAATTTTCCACTTCTCTTCAGGGCATTTAATGTCATGTAATAAGTAGATAACTGTGTCAACCCCCAGTCACAGTGTAGGTCCATGGTTCCTAAAAATGATTGAGCGACTAAGAAGGCTTTGTTTTCATTCCAAAAGTACTAGGGTAACTAATAAAGGGCCCAAACTTTATTCCAAGACTTAAAACAAAAAAGAAAGAAAAGAAAAGAAGAAAAAGGAAAAAAAAAACCCTGGCATCAAAATTCACCACTAAATAGCTCCATTCTTCTGAAAGCACAGTTAGGAGGTGGGGAACAAACAAAAGAAACTCAATACATGCTCATTTCAGAACTGCCCAGTTCTTCATCCATATGTCTAATAAAGAGTAGCAATTTGTCTATATTTTACAGACACAAATGGTCTGTTGGCAGCATCACACACTGCCTGTTTCCAGGGATTAGGGAGGACTGCATAACTCTCCAGCAACAGAGCAAAGCAAAGCCACAAGCATGTTGGAGCCTGGCCCTTTCAAGTGTATAAGAATTTAAGGGGCCAAATTTGCTGCTCCAGTCATGCAAGTTGAAAGGAACTATATGCCTGCAAGAGGATAAGGAGTTGGCTCCCAATCACCACAAATAACGATAATGGTCCAATTTCTTGCCTTGTCCAGCATCCCCTTGGAACTAAGGGTAACATGGAGGTCTGGCTGACGTCAGAGGGAACTCAGCATTTATCCAGACCCCTGGTTTTGCAATATGAGATGGCAGAGGGAGCTGACAGTGCCAAAGGAAGAATTCTACAACTTAGGCATTCTACTCTATGCTTTCTACCCCCTTGAACCCAAGAGACCATAATTCCTACCAGTGAACCTGGCGCATTTATTCTAATTTTTGTAAAAAAGCAAATTAAACATCATAAAACCTGATAACAATCAAACAATCGGGACCAAATACTTTTCCAGTACATGCTTGTCTTATTCGTTGGTATTTCTTTCTTTATATGTGTGTGTATATATATATATATATATATATATATATACGTATGTACATATATATGTACATACATATATATATATATATATATACGTATGTACATATATATGTACATACATATATATGTATGTGTGCATGTATAATATATATGTACGTACACATATATGTATGTACGTATATATATATTAACTTTCTTGGTAAGAAATCCTTAAGCTATTGGGAGTGACATGAAATGATTTCTAAATGTTTCAAAGGAGCAATAATACCCATTAGTTTGACTAGCAGACCAGAAGTGGGTATCAAACAAAGGATGTATGGAGTAATTACAATGATACAGACTTCTTCCTGACTCTTTATATTTTTAACTGATCTACAGAGAAAATTTGGCAAGCCTCAGCACCTAGCAATGGGATTCAAATTTTAGAGTAAGACCCTGGAAAAATTCATTACGTCTTCCATTGCAGAATTTCAATTATCTTTAACCAATGAAGCAGTTTCTGGAAAAAGATTGTCTATATTTTATACAAGGAATGGTCTATTTTTAAGGCGATAATGGTATCTTTGGATGATTTATCATCAAAAACATCTGAGCCAATGGAAAAATTCCATAAAACACTTCGGCTTATATTTAAAAAAAAAGGATTGTGGAGGAAAATTAACTTATGTGGGTTTTGTTTTATTTCTTGATGTTTTTATGTAGTTAGACTGAACCACTAATGATTCAGGTGCTTTTGTCATAACCCTTTAAACACAGTTTGCTGAAGCAATAACTTAAACATACTACATTCCTGGCTTACTGAAAAAACTTATAATGCAATATCAAAATGTATCATACTTCAAAGAGATAGATGTAAATAAAATCAGGCTTAATGACCTAACAAATGTAGAAAACACACAAATATAGAGGGTTTTTTAATTTCTAGTGATTAAATTTTTTTAACCATTTCACTGATACATAATTCAATACTCTTTCTTGTCTAACACATTATTTTCTCTCTTAAACATATTGGTCACCCCAAAATATAGGCTATAACTAAAGCAAATCTTTTTGAAAAAAATATATAATATGTATAAACATAGATATAGACACAGACAATAAAAAATGAGAGGCACATAGCTTAGTGGTTAGAGTTGGCCTAGAAGCCAGGAAGACTTGGGTTCATGACCTAGATCTGCAAGAACTTTATTATTTTATAATTATCATTTTCCTCACAACTAGAAGTTCATATCGGTACCTGATAGCTCTACTTTTGTTTTGGTTTTTTTTTTGCATCCGTGATCTGGAAGTGTCTCATATCAACGGAGTATTTTGAATATTTTCAATTGTTTGATAACTTATGATTCATTTACCTTCAGCCATAAGATTTTCTCAAAAACTGTTCATCACAACTCAAGTAACAAAGTGTGGAGTTAGCTCAAGAGAAATAATAATAATAGTAATTATTAATAATAATGATGATGATGACTTATAGGTAACATGCTTTGCAAAACATTCTTCACAACAGCTTTGTGAGGTACTGGAGGCAGTTAGGTGGTCCAGTGGATAGACTACTGGACTTGGAGTCAAAAAGAGCTGGGTTCAAATCCTGCCTCAGACACCAGCTGGGTGACCTGAGCAAGTGATTGGACCTCTGTAAGCCTCAGGGGCATAATAACAACATCTCTCTCCCAAAGGTGTTACAAGGATCAGTTGAAATAACACACATGTGCTTTGTAAACCCTAAAGCACTGCATAAATGCTAATGAATATCATTATGTTAATTAATCCCAATTTTTAGAAGAGGAAAATGAGGCATAAAAAGTTAGCATGAATCTCCCTGGTTCCTCAGGGAATGAGGGAGGATTCCTATTGTTTTGTTGTTCAGCCATTTCAGCCGTGTCCAAATCTTTGGGATCCCATTTGGGGTTTTCTCGGCAGAGATACTGGAGTGGTTTGCCATTTCCTCTTCTAGCTCATTTTACAGATGAGGAAAACTGAGGCAAACAGGGTCAAGTGACTTGCCCAGGGTCACATATCTACTAATTGTCTAAGCCTGGGTGTGAACTCAGGAGGATGAGTCTTCCTGACTCCAGGCCCTGTATTGTATCTACCGCACCACCTGGATTCCTAGCCAAGTCTTTCAACCTGTAGAGGGGATTGGACTCGGTGTCCCTTGAGGTCTTTCTCAGCTCCAGATCTCTGAGCCTGACTCTTTCCGCTCCATAATGCTGACCCTTTTTCCTCTGAGCGATCTCTTTCTACAAAGAAGAGATCTTCAAGTATTTCAAGGCTATTTGGATTCACTGGCATAGCAGTACTTCTGAGGGGCCCAGAATGACTACCACAACTTGACAGAAAGTTGACATGCACTGCTGTGGCCAAAAAAAGAGCAGTGCTCGACTTTAAGCCTCTTCAGACCTTTAGCTATTGCTGATCCCTGGACGAAAGACACGCAGTCTGTTACTGAGACTGCACTGGAAGGCTTTGTCATTGGGCAGGGCCTGCCATAGCTTGTTCCCCATGGGCACAAACTCCCGGGTCTCCAGGATTCTCTTCATAGCACACTGAGGCACTGGAGTCAGACAATAGTGGAGGGGCCCTCCAAATCATGCCATTGGGTATTCCAAGTGGCTGCAGGCACGATGGTCTTCCCATTACACAGTGGACAGAGCACTGAACCTGCACTCAAAAAGACTTGAGTTCCAACCCAGTATCAGACACTTAGTAACTGTGTGACCCTGGGAAAGTCACTTTACTGCTATCTGTCTCAGTTAAGTGACTTGCCCAGGGTCACACAGTTACTAAGTTACTGCAAAAAATGAGAATAATAGCACCTATCTCGCGAGGTTGTTGTGAGGATCAAGTGAGATAATATTTCGGAATTGCTTTGCAAACCTTAAACCTGCTATAAAAAATGCCAGTTATTGTTAATATCTGCAAAATTGGAGGATTTCCTTGCGCTTGGAGTCAGGAAGATCTGACTTCAAATGTGGCCTCAGACTCTTAGTTGTGTGATCCCACTTAACTTCTGTTTGCCTCCGTTTCATCATCTGTAAAATGGAGGTAATAACAGCACCTACTTCTCAATGTTGCTGCTAGGATTGAATGAGATAATAATTGTAAATGCTTAGCAGAGTGCCTGGCACATGGAATAGTAAATGCTATAGAAATGTTAGGTATCATCATCATCATCATCATCATCATCATCATCATCATCATCACTGTTATCCTACCCAATATTTCATTATTATTTTTTGCTTTTCTATAGAGGCAACTAATAAATGGTTGTTAACTTGATTTGATTTTTTAAAAATTGGTGGAATTGCACCAGAAGCAAGTAAGACTTACGGGTCATGAGGAACAACCATGATATTTAATTACACATCCCTAAATCTTTTACTGCACATCCCCTGTCTTAGCATTGTTTTCTGAGAGCTGGATACCCTCTTCTCATGCCTGCCCACATGACTATCTTCAATATTACCATACTGAAACAGACCAAAAAAAAAATACACATTGAAAAATAGTGTAAAGTTACTACATGAAATAAGTTTTTGCTGAAATGATTTAAGATATTTCTTAAGATTCAAATATTTATTTCAATATTTAAGAATAATAATAGATAAGACTTGAGGAATACTGTACATTAAGGTTTGAAAAGGATATTATTAGGGGCAGCTAGGCGGTGCAGTGGATAAGCTCCAGCCTTGAAGTCAGGAGGACCTGAGTTCAAATCCAGCCTTGGACATATGGCACTTATTAGCTGTGTGACCCTGGGCAAGTCACTTAACCCCAATTGCCTCACCAAAAGGCAAAAAAAAAAAAGATTTTATTACATATGTTTATTATCTCACTTGATCTTTGCATAAAAGGTAGATAAAATTATTCTCATCCTGATTTTACCCAAGAAGATACTGGGGCTTAGAGTGGTTAAATGACTTGCCCCATAGTCACACATGGTCTGATGTAGAATTTAAACACAGGTCTTATTGACTCAAAGTTGATCACTCTATCTACTATTCCATGCTGCCTCTGGGATGCGCTGGCAAATATTGTTTTTTATATGAATACCTCCTCTTCAAAAAAAGTAAACTTTATGAATTACAGTCAAGGGTAGGCCCCTACTGACTTCCCAGCACTCAAAATGTGCCATTCATCAAGATGGCTAGCAAATAGAATCTTTTCTTTGAAATAATAAATTTTATCTTTCTTCCATCTAACCTTTGACCTTTAAAGGAGGAATTTCTCTTTCTATCTCAAAAACACACGTGTGCACCTCCTTAAGTATAATCTTCAGTATCAGCAATTTTTCATCACTTTCTTAAGTCTAGACAATCATCAAAACAAGAGGTGAAGCCCTGATTTGTAGCATTTGCCAATTCCCAAGATGTAAATGCTCACATTGAAAATTTAACAATTTGGCTCTGGAAAGTGGCTCCAAGCTGGTTCCAGCACACCCCCTTCCCTCTACTGATGCAAAACATAAATCCGCTGTGACTTAGTAGACAATCTTCGTGACCTTCCCCAAAAAAAACCTTTCTGATGCTCCATTTACATAAAGATGATTTATTCATTTTTATAATCATTACTTTTTATTTCAATGCCTTTCCCCTCCTCCTGATCTTCACTATAATTCATTCACTGGACCTGAGATCACAATTATAGTCTACAATTAGTTTTAAGACAAGACAGATTTTAAGAAAAAACTATGCCCTATATTCAGATTAATAAAGGAATGCAGTGGCTCTGCTTTCATGAATCTATCACAAGATTTCTAATAATAATGAAGCTAAGAATAAGAAATATTTTGTTGTACAAGACATAGGTCAGGAAAATTACCAGAGCTACTAATTAAGAAAATCAGAGACAGACTAGGCATATTTTGGTTTCTTTCTACCAATGACTTCTTATTACCTATATGACCTTAGGTAAGCCATTTACCTTCTCAAGTAGCCTCAGGTTCCACTTCTATAAAGTGAGGGAATTTAACTAGATGGCCTCAGTCCCTTCCAGTTATGTGTGACAGAGCTTCTTAAACTGTGGGTTGCACCTCCCTATGGAGTCGCATAACTGAATGTGAAAAATTTGGCAACAGAAAAAGGTGACCAAAATTTAATTCAAAATCAACCGTGTAATAAATCCAAGGTATTTCTGATGGTCTTTGCCCATGTAGTATCACATGACTTCAATACAGCCTTGGTTCTGAACGCAGCACTGATGATTATAAAATCAAAATATCGATCAACTCTGAAAAACGCTGAAGATGCTCTACATCCTGCAGTATCAAATGTTCTGCCAAGATTTAATTTTTCATGTAAAAATAAAGCACATCCATGTCATTAGTATGCAAATTTGCTTTCATCTTTAATAAATAGAAAAATTATATGTATAACAAAAAATTTTAAAAATAAATTTCTTTATGATTTATTATCAGTAAATGTTTGATTTGTATACCTATTTTATATACTTATATGCCTGGGGTCGTGAAAAAATTTCTTGAGCAAAAAGGGGTCGTGAGTGGAAAAAGTTTAAGAAGTCCTGATCTATGATAAGTTCTCCATAAACAATCCCACTATCAGAATTTAGGTCTTGCTAGAACAGAATATGACAGGCATTTTCAATGGCCTGAAAGCAGAAGTCTAGTACCTAAATTTAACCACAATTTCTCTGTTTTATGCAGAACCAAGACTTTTTAAATGCTTCTCCATTGTTTCTCTTCAAAGACACATTTTACTTAGATTTATTACTGCATGGTCTTAGCATGCAGATGATTAAAACTCCAATAATCATTAATACTTTTTTTTTCTGAAAAAAGAGAGTAACAGAGAGGACAAGAGAAAAATACATGGAAATTCCTCCTTTAAAGGTCAAAGGTTAGATGGAACAAAGATAAAATTTATTATTTCAAATAAAAGATTCTATTTGCTAGCCATCCTGATGAATGGCATGTTTTGAGTGCTGGGAAGTCAGTAGGGTCCTACCCTTGACTGTAATACATAAAGTTTACTTTTTCTGAAGAGGAGGTATTCATATAAAAATATATATTATTTTCTAGAGTGAGAAGGAACATATCTTATTCTACCATCCTGCTTTTAGCCATAAACCTAAGACTCTTCTCCCCTTCACTGGGAAAAGAAAATTATTAAATGCCTTGAGCTTATTTATATCCTGTGATCACCTTCCCTGGCAATTTATTACATCTGTTTATTACCCTTCACATGGATAGACTTTAGTTCTTGATTTATTTCATGTTCCTTAGCACCAATATAAAGTTCTTATAATCATAATAGAAGAAAATGCATAATTTCATGCCTAACTTCAAAAATGTACTTTCTCTTAGATTCCTCTCACCAATGAATTCTGATCTTAAATTTGTAGTCCTTAATAACTCAAGATAATTTAAGGATTTTTCTGGTTTGATAAATGTAGACTCATAAGTCCCAAAGGACACACAGTGCTTTGCCCCGAGCTGTGAACATCTGGGGAGAGGTGTATTTCCTTCCCAGAGGGGTACCCTTCCTCCCAGAAGCAACTATTACCATTTTTCTGAACCTTACCTCATGGTTCTCTGCCAGCCTGTCCTTCTCAATGAAACCATCCCCAGACTTGTGATCTCTACTGTGATATTTTGCACCTCCCTAGAGAGGACTGTCATCACCCCTAAGTCCCATGGGAGAACCACTCTCTCCCAGCTCATGACTACATTCATAAATGGGCTCTTTTCAGGCAATATTCACCCACTCCTTGACTGAAGTTTCCCAAGGAATAATAATTCATAGTTATGGCTCTGGATAAAGGAAGTTGAGGGTTTGAACCTACTAGAGAACTAGAAACATTTATTAAACCATTCAGAGGGGATTAAAATGCTCCGTCTCAACAGTAGGGTATGGTTGAAAGCATTTGTTTCACATATATAATGCCTATTTTAGATAAAGATGTCTATAGGGGCTATATGTAGAAACTGCAGCCTTTTCTGGGGTCTACACCACTCATGGACACAATTTTCTTGTTCTTAACTTTTCTTCTACGGTCTTTGTTGTAAAAGGCCTCTGCATTAGGGACAGGGAAAAGAGATCATGAAATGAAGTTGCCCATAGTGAAGAGTAGGAGTATGAGAGGTAGGATAGGATCAAAGACCTCCATGACAAACAATACCCTCCTATTTTCTCTCTTGGCATAGGCAGAGGGCATCATGGAAAAAAAGAACCACTCACCATGGACCTGTGAGACCCAGAATACAGTTGATTTATATCACATTTAGGATTGGTAAGCCAAATGTAGTATTGGGTTTGCCTATCCAAACAAAAGATTTCAATATTTCAAATGACGCACCACTAATAATAAGGACTGTGACACAGCCCCTGGAAGATAACACTCATGGATTTGGTAGTCATTATCCTTTTAATAATAATAACTGACATTTATGTGGCAATTTGAGTTTTGCAAAGCACTTTATATACATGTTATTTGACCCTCGCAATAACACCAAAGGTAGATACTATGGATATTATTACCATCTGTATTTTAGGGATGAGGAAACTGAGGCCCAAGAAGTTGACTTGTTCATGGTCAAACAGCTTCTAAGAGTGAGATGAGGGCTGTGAGCCCAGGTCCTCCTGACTCTAAGGCTAGCACCCCATTCATTATGCCACACTGCCTTGCTTGTGTGAGGCTGGTGAGGCTGACATTATTCGGACATAACAAGCATGGGGAAGAAAAGAAAAAAGAATAAAAATAAAGTGGAAAATGAGGAGATAAGCTGAAAGGAGGAGGCAAAGGAGGAAACCATAGTACAGTCATATGCTAAGAGTGGTAGAATACATCAGGGGCCATGGAGTGATAAAAGCTGCCTCTACCTGCTTCAGATCATTCTTCCATTTCACATCACACCTTGATCCATGGCCACCAGAAAGAGACTTCATAAAATCTTTTTACACTTTTAGAATTTAATGACTTCGGATGTAGTTAGGATAGAAACATGCCATAAAAGGCACTTAAAAGCAAGTTTATTGAAATTTAGTGGAGCTACATCATATGACTTTATTCTATGCATTCCTGCTTCAAACGCCATGAGAAATGAAATATGGCTCTCATGATGAAAAGGCAAACTGCTGTGGCTGGCAGAAATGAGGCCCATATCAATGATGAGAAGAAAATGCAATTTGTCTTAGAGTGCTATTTACTGATTATTTTTCTCATTACTAGAACCTACGCTGTTACAAGTTAAATGTTAAAAGTTTTAAAACTACACAAGGACCTTAAAAAGCAAATTAATTTGGTGGGGAGGAGGGTTGGGAGTTTTGGAACACATTTTGAATTGAATTAGGAGCAAAGCATCATATATGCTGGAACTGAAACAAGGGGAAACTGGGTTCAAATCCTGTCTCTGAGTAGAATTTTGTCTGCTTAGTAGAGGTGTGGCCCTAGGTAAATGATTCTAAGCCTCAGTTTCCTCATCTGTAAAATTAGAGGGTTAGATTTTATGGCCCCCAAGATCCTTTCTAACTCCAAATCCACGATTAAAATCAGCCATTGAGCTATTAGGCCATAAGTAAAGGGACCAGGCATATTTTTCTAGGAGAAAAGAAAACTCACGGGTATCATGATAGCTATCTAAATATCTGAAGAGTTGTACTGTGAAGGAGGTATTGGCCTTGTTCTGTTCAGTCCCAGAGGAGATAAGAACAAAGGATAGTACATAACCATTTCAAGGGGGGCAAATTTAGGTTTTGGGGTTAAGAAAACCTTTGAGTTGTCCAAAAGTGGAGTACACTACCTTAAAAGAGGGTGACTTCCTTTCCCTTGGAGGTCTTCAGACAGTGACTAAATTACACTTTGCCTGGTATGTCTTATGGACCTAGGTTTTTTTTTTTTTTAGTCTTCCTCATCAGAATGTGAGCTCCTTGAGGGCAGGGATGGGTTTTGTCTTTGACTAGTCCAGTCATTTAGTACTGTGCTTGGCACAAAGCTTGTTGACCAACTGCTAACTAATTGAATATATAGTAAGGAATTCTTGGTTGGACCAGATGGCCAGTGAGATCCCCACTGACTTTCAAAGTCTGAGTGATTCTGTGAAGTTAGGTGTGTGTTTCCATCACCGAACAGTGATAGAATTATAACAGAAGATAAGCAAATGTTCTGTAGTTAGACAGTTTGCGCATTCTGGCCCAGCAGTTTCTGGATAGGAAAATAGGATCATTCCTATGCTAACTCCAGGCAGGACTGTATCTCCCAGTGGAGTCACCAAAAAGTCACAAAATTCAACAGAAGCAATAATAATCAAAGTAGCTCACATTTATTTGGCACTTTGATACTTGCAAAATGCCTGCCTCAGTAGTACAAGAATTAGTCTCCTCTTCCCCCATTCTACAGATGGGCATGCTAATACATTTTTTTCTCCATGTTCTCTGCCTCACTGAAAGAGATGATTTACCTAATAAGTGGACACACCTTTCAACATGAAACCAGAGACTACCAAGAAGCATTCTGTGCTTCACAGCTGACTCATGGTAAGATTTTTGTGGACTAGTAATAGAACTTATTGGTGAAGGGGATCTTCAAGGTCATTTGGTTCAACTGTTTCATTTCACAGATGAGGAAATTAAGGCCCAGAGAAAGGAAGTGAATTGTTTGAGGTTACAGAGATGGTAAGTAGTAGAACAGGGCAGCTAGGTGGTACAGTGAATAGAGTGCCAGATCTGTAGTCAGGAAGACTTGAGTTCAAATCTAGCTGCAAATATTTACTAGCTGTGTGTGACCTGGGGCAAATTACTTAATCCTGTTTTCCTTAGTTTCCTCATCTGTAAAATGAGCTGGAGAAGGAAATGGCAAACCACTCCAGTATCTTTCCCAAGAAAACTCCAAATGAGATCACAAACTGAACAAAAAAACCCTTCTGAATCCCCAAATCCAGTGTCCTTTAGCCCCTATAGCAGACAGTATAATATTATAGGTTGCCCTCAGATGTTTATGGCTGTAACATGAAGTATCCCTAAAAGTCACTAGTTTTCTTTTTTTCTTCCATTGGTGGCTGAAAAAGCAAGCACTCTTGAACCCAATGAGAGAAATTCACTTAACCCCATTCCTCTCTGCTGTGCAGAGGCAACAGCTGCCTTGGAATTTCCTTTGTAAAAGATACATCTGGAGCTTGGTGAGAAAGTATTAAGCTATTCCATCCATCAGAGATTTGTTTTTTAAGTAAGCACCATAAATTCATGGTTAACCCTTGGAGGGGTTTGATGAATCACTGGCTTGTACCTTCAGTGGGCTGAAGAACCTCATGGTGCAGCAGGCCAAGACTACCCATTCCTGGAGTTCTTGCTCACAGTAACTGGAGAAATACAAGTGTTGCCCAAACAAAAGAGGTGAGATGATCAGCAAGAGGGGAAAACGTCCTCCAGTCACTCAACCCAAACACAACCGCACAATCAGTGGATCTAAGCTCCAAGTCTTTTTTAGCTAACCAGAGACTGCAGAGATCTTGACAGCCAAGTGATGGATCAATGTGCTAACAAATAAATGAATGAATGAATGAATGAATAAACAAACAAATGAACAAACAAACAAATAAATGAATGAATGAATAGATAGGTAAATAAACGAACAAATAAATAAATGAATGAATGAACAAATAAATAAATGAGCAAACAAACAAATAAATGAATGAACGAATGAACAAATAAACAAACACATACATACATACATACATAAATGAATAGATGGATAAATAAGTAAATAGATGAATGAATGAACAAACAAGTAAATGAATGAATGAATGAATAAATAAATAAATAAATAAATAAATAAATAAATAAATAAATTAGGAATGAGTGGATAGACAGACAGATAAATGAATATAACTAGTGTCTGAGCATCATAGTAGAGAATCAACTTATGAGTTGTCCTGTTTGTTCATACCTGAACTGACTTGTTGAAGACAAGTTCTGCCTAGTTCACTTGTTTGAATTTGTTTTAATTTGGAGTACAAATCAACCAGTAAAAACTTGCAGTCAAAGATCTTTTTCTTGAACAAAAACATCACAGCCCAAGTACCACCTCCTACAAGAAGCTTCTCTTGATTCCCACAGTCATTACTGCCTCCTCTCCCAATCTCATTTCATCTTTATGTTGTATGTCTTCCATTTATTCATCCATAGAAATGTGTTCCCCCAGGAGAATGTAAGCTCCTTGAAGGCAAGAACTGTCACACTTCTGTATTTGTATCTTTGGTACTTAGCACAGTGCCTGGAACTAAGTAAGTGTCAGTCAGCGAAGAAGCATTTTTTAAGAGCTTGCTATGTGCCAGACACTGTGTCAAATGCTAGGAATATAAATAGAAGTAGAGAGATAATCTTTGCCTTCAAGAAGCCTACATTCTAATGAGCAAACGAGGCATAAAAGGAAGCTGAAAAGGCATCAGAGTTGGTGAGTGGGACAACCTCGTATGGGGACACAGGAGAGAAAGCCCAGAGTGCAGCAGCCTGGAGAAGAATGACACATGGCTATTCTGGGCATCCTCCTTAAGCAGAGGTTCTTGGAAGAGCCATACAATGAGAGGGAGAGGCTTTGTGGGTAGAGGTTACTTACAATGTGTGAATTCCAGGGCTGGAATGAGGCTTCAGGATGAAAAGCTGGAACATGATAGAGAAAATACAGTGTGCAGCCTACAGAGAAATGCTTGTTGTTTTTCTAAATGATAGTTTCAAAAATATGAGGATTCTTTGATAAAATGTGCTTGGGACCAAAGATTGTTGCTTCTGTGTTCTTTGGAATGAATATAATATTTAATATGCTTTGATTAATTTGTTATCTCACCAGTATAGGTAGTCTCTCCACAATCCACAGCCCATCTTGGGTAATAATATAGCCCACTGACACCAAGCATAAAGATATTAATTAATTAAAATAAAATGATAAAATAAAAAATAATTAAATAATTTTGAAAAGCTGAACCTGTTATCTAAATCCTCATCTTGGAAAAGACAAGCTGGTATAATAGGAAGAACTCTAATCTTATAGTCAGAGATTCTGGATTTGAATCTTGGTCTGACTTTAGTAGTATGGATGGGGACAGGTGATCTAGCTTATTATTTTCCATCTATAAAATGGGACGATAATACTTGTCTCACAGGACTGCCAAGAGGTTCAAATGAGATGATGTATTTAAAGCGTTTTGCAATTTTTAAAATGCTATGTAAATGTTTGCTGTTAGTCTGACTTGTGGAACCTTGAACAAGTCTCTTGGCCTCAGCTTCCTTATTTGTAGAAATAAAAGCACTGGGCATGATGATCTCTTAAGTCGATTCCAACTCTAAATTCTATTATCTTCATCTACGTTTCTCAAAAAGGCATTTTCCTCCTTTTAGCTTAAAGTCCAATGTACACAAATCCATATAAAATCAGTGTCTCCCCAAATGCACTCAACCAGGTAAGCAGTATTACAGAATGAGAACCACATCTGTGGAAAATGACCAAGGTCCTCACCATGAGAATCAAACCACAAAGGTGAATTTTCATTTTCAACCTGGAGCAAAGTTGCATTTTTTTGACAAACGAGGCTCTGTGTTGTCATCACAACTGGGCTTGTCAGGGGCACATGCACACACACACACACACACACACACACACAGAGGCCATCCATAAATCAGGAGTCATACAGAATGGGTTAAAACAAACATTTCTAGACTGTTCTCAGGATTTAGCATCAAGAAGGCAGTTACAGACATTTGTATCAGTCTGCTACAAAGCATGACAGCTTCAATTTTACATAATGTTAATTAAAAAAATCTATTAAATCCATGTCCCTCTGTGAGAAATTAATATCACACCTAAGGTTTGGAGTTAATGTATCACTGGAGCTGTTAAGCCTGGAACGGTAGTGACAAATAGAAAGGCCTAAACTCTGTTTCTGACACAAGACAAGTGACCTCACTCTAATTCTGACCTCAGTAGAAGAAATGAAATGTGGCAATATGACCCAGCTGAGTGATCCCTCTTCTTCAAGGCTCTTCAAGAGGACTCAAGAGCTGATGAAAAGCCTTAGAAACAGATAGTCCAAAGAAAGGCAAAAGAAGCTAAAATGGTAGCCTGGAGAAAAGGAGGAAGGGGGATTTGGCACCTGGAGGCATATTAAATAAATTATGGGAGTTCAATATTACCAGTTTTCAACAAAGACAGCACAAGAAGGAATAGATTTAAATTGGATGAGAAAGCACAAGGGGAAACTTTCTTGAGTCTTTTTGGTCTGTGAGACTCAATGATATGTTTCTCCACAAATAGCATACACCATAGTGGTGGCTAGTGATACTAGACTTATCATTTTTTATTCCCCACAAAAGTTACTTCAATGCTATGCATGTATCTGTGTGCCAAACACTACTGAAATACCACTCAATAAACTCAAATGATTCCCTATTTATTATCCATGGGATCAAATATAAATGCCTGTTTGGCATTTAAAGACACACTTGGCCCAATCCTACCTTTCTAGCCTTATTACACATCTCTCCCTTTCAAGCATCCCATCTCCTGTTTCCATGCCTTTGCACAGATTATTCTCTATCCACAGAATATCCTCACAGGACTCAGGTCTAGATCACAGATCTAGAGCTAATGGAAGGGTCAGATAGTTCAACCTTCTCTTTTTACAGATAAAGAAAATAAGGCCAAAAGAAGTTAAGTGATTTGCCCGAGGTCATTGAGATAGTAAATATGATTGGTTGGATTTGAACCCATGCTATGCCCTCCTCATCTCTTTCTCAGAATCCCAAGGCTCAGCTTAGGTCTCCCCAGCTACTAAAGACTTCCTCTCAAAATGGTCTTATATCTATTTTGTACATACCTATATCTGCACATGTTTCCTCTTAATAAATATAACTTTCTGGAAAGAGACACTGTCATTTGGTCTTTGTGGCACCTAGCACACACTAAGTGCTTAATAAAGGCTTATTATTTGATAGATTGATTCCAAATCCAATGCTCTAACTCTACTTACTTGCCTCCATCTTCTGGCTTCCCTGGAATTTTTCAGGTCCCAACTAAAATCCTACATTCTATAAGAAGCCTTTCTTGATCTCCCTTAATGTCAGTGCCTTCTATCTGATATTATCTCCAATTTATCCTGTATATATTTATTTGCATGTTGTCTCCCCCACTGCCCTGTGAACTTCCAGAGAGCAGGGACTATTTTGTTTTGGTTTTGCATTTCTTCGTTTATCTAGCACTTAGCATAGTGCCTGGCATATAGCAGGCACTTAATAAATGCTTGTTGACTTCTTGACTCTAACTACTGTGGAATCTAATTGCCTTCTGAGTTTGAGATGTCCATTAGGTTTAGGACATCCGGGCAGAAACTGGAACAAGCAACTAGTTGGTGATGCAAAAGTGGAGCTCAGGAGAATAGAGCTGGCAATAGGTGATAGGCAGACAGAGAGACAGACAGATAGACAAGATAGAAAGGTAGATAGATAGACAGACAGACAGACACACATATAGATATACATCAAGAAGTCATTCATACAGAAGTGATTATTGAATCTATGGAAATTAATTATCAATGAGACCACTGAAAGAGATCCCTATGTAATACATATCCCAATTTAGGCTATCTGCCTCTGCAATCTGAGAAGATTTTCCTTAAGGGGATGTTTATTTTACTATTTAAAACACTCAACTAAATAACACATGCAACTCTTTGAACTCTTTCTAGCATAATGACTCCATGTAGATAATAAAATAAGAAAAAGAATTAGCTCAAAGTTTGTCCCTTTAAAGGAAGGTCCGTGGCACTAGGTCAAAAGGCCACCATAGAAAAACTAATACAGCAATAGTATATCCATGTCAAGACTGACATCCAGATTCCAAGGTCAGGTTTAGAATGACTGGCAGTGACATGCCTGGATGTAGGAGACAGAGTAGTCAAAAGTAGTTAGGAAAATTTAGGACTAAAAACACTGAGCTCTCCCGGATGTTCCCATAGATTGGTTGTTTCTGGCTCTTAGTTCCCCTTTCTAAGTCCTGGCTGCCTTCTTTGGTTACCCTTCTTCTTAAATTACCCTCTTCTGCATATATTCTGGGATCACACAGACCTGTGGCCAAAAGAGACCCAAGGACCAAAGGAAGGAGGGAGTCAATAATACAGTCACTAGCTCAATGTCATGGCACAATACCATCTAAGATTTTCTCTTGGGCCCCCTTTGGAAACAACTCAAATTGAGTGACACATGATCAGGAGGGAACAAGTGAATAAGGAGATCTCTTTACTCATCCATTCTATCACTTTCTTCAGGCCCAGGAAAGGTACCATGCTACAATGTTCTGAACACTTTTTTTTTCCTGAGTAATAGAATCTGCTGATGAGAATAACATTGCCATGTTAGAAATGTGTTTTGACTAGAAATATAAAATAAGATGAAATGATATCAACTGTGGTATAAGTTTGTAGGCAGAGGCAGGGGAGAACACCAGGTCTCTTTTTCAGATGTTGTTTTATGTTCCAACAAATAAAAGGATGGCTGTAGTTCAACAATGGAATTATGATGTCTTTTAAATATTTTATGCTGTAAACTAGGCCATTCTGGGGTTTGACAAGTTTATTATTTGACCCTTTAGGGAGTTAGAGGAAGGTCTACACCAGGGATTTCATTACTGTTGGGAACTACCAGTAAGGAAACCCCTTCTGCCAATCTAGATTGCATGTGTTTTGTAATTAACAGTCTTTGAAAGTTGCCTGATGCGAATTCTAGCCTTTTATCCATTATACTACACTGCCTGCCTGACTTGTTGGGTCAATATTATTGCATATAGTTCATAATGCCAGAGTTGGGCTCAGGACAGACAGATTCAAATCCTTGCTCTGACACTCAATATATGATCTGGAGGAAGTCATTCAGCCTCACTGATCCTCAATTTCCTCATCTGTAAAAGGAGAATCATTATAGTTACAATTCTTGCCTCATAATAAAGAGTCACATAAAGAGTCACAGCCCCTGGGTGATTTAACAATTCTTGAAAACGTAACATGTACAGAAAAGAAAAAGCAAGGTTCAAAAGTAATTCTAATGACCAACTTGCTGTTGTTGGTGAGTCTTTTTTCAGTCGTGTCTCCTTCATGACCCTTTTTGGGGTTTTCTTGGCAAAGATACTAGAACGATCTGCCATTTCCTTCTCCATCCCCTTTTACAAAAGAGGAAACTGAGGCAAACAGCAGTAAGTGACTTGCCCAGGGTCATACAGTTACTAAGTGTCTAAAGCTGAATTTGAAATCAGGAAGATGAATCTTCCCAACTCCAGGCACAGCACTCTACCCATTGCACCTTGTAGGTGCCCTCGATGACCAAATATACCCCTGGAAATGGAATAAGAAAATGTACTGCCCTTCTTTCTTTCCAACAGTAGAGGACTATGGGAGTGGAAAATTGCATATACTATCAGATTCAGTTGACATAGGTTAATTTTGCGCTCTCTCTCTCTCTCTCTGTCTCTCTCTCTCTTCTCTCTCTCTCTCTCTCTCTCTCTCTCTCTCTCTCTCTCTCTCCCATTTTTATTATTTGAAATAGACTCCTTGGTTAGAAGATGGGGAAGTATGCGTATATTTGAAAATTAAGGTGATATAGTCAGTCAGTCAGCAAACATTAATTAAATGTATATGATGTTCCAGGCTCTAGGACTAAGCCCTGGGGTTAAGGCGAAAACAGACCCTGCTCTCAAGAAGTTGGCCGTCTGATGAGAGAGACAACTTGCAAACAATTATGTACAAACAAGATGTATGCAGAGTAAACTGGAGATAATCATAGAAGGAAAGCACTAAAATTAAAAAGAGTGAAGAAAGCTTAAAAATAAAAAATAAAATATATCCAAAAAGTTTGTAAGAAAGAGGGTGGACCTGATGAGTATTGTTATATTGAGTCAGTAAAGAAAAAAGAAAATAAAAATAAAAGAAGAAAAAGTGAATTACATAGGAGTTCCTCATCATAAGAACACAAGGAAAGAAACCCTTGGAAATATGCTATTTTCACCCACTTTATACACACAAGAACCCTACTCAAACCCTGGAAATGATCCATGTTGAGGACTTTCGGAACATCTTTCCCTCTTTGACAGTCATTCTCTTGAATCCTGTTCTGGAAGAGGATGCAAAGTCTCATCTATTCCAACTTTAAATGTGTGATGCTCTGGTAACCTCCCACCCAAGCATTAACACTTGTAGGCTCTATATTTCTTTTAAAAGATAGCACAAGGGAAGAGTAGTTTGCCTGTGGAGTAGGAAGAATTATTAAGGGCATCTAATGAACAAGAACAGTAAATTGCCAATATGTACACACACACACACACACTCACAAGCTCACATCCACCCTCTGTCCAACCTTACAAGGAGAGTTAAAACCAAAAGTAAATTGTCTTATAGGTAATTGCCTAATCAAAATAAATTTAAAAAATAAATCATGATCATGTGTAAGTATGAGAAAATGGAAGTTTCCAAGCTGTCATAAATAAGGATGAGAGCCTTTGCCAAGTAACAGATCTCTCCAAGTTCAAAATCCATTCCTATGCTTACAGCTTGGAATTCAGAGCTGAACACCAACTTTGGGGGATTTCAAATCATTTCTTCTCAGTAAAACATCTCTCTATTCACAAAGCAACTTAAAAACAGAAGGAAATATTATGCAAAGGTTCCAAAAGACTCTGGGGATATTAAAAACTCCTATACCTGGCAGTCAATTGGCATTTATTAAGCATCTACTTAATGTTTAAGTAGGCAGCTGACCACCCAGGGGTGCCAGGAGGTAGCTAGGCTTCTCAGTAGATAGAGCTCTGGGCCTTGAGTCAGGAAGACCTGAGTTCAAATATGACCTCAGTCATTTACTAGCTATGTGATCCTGGGCAAGTCACTTAACCTCTGTTTGCATTAATACACTGGAAGGAAGGAAATGGCAAATCACTCCAGTATCTTTGCCAAGAAAGCCCCATGGGTAGCATTGGTGTGCTATGGTCCACAGGGTTGCAAAGAGTACAACACAGCTGAATGATTGAACAATGACAACAACTATGTCAGGCACTGCATTAAGACAATCACTGCTCTAAAAGAGCTCACAGTTGAATAGGGGGAAAAACATGTAAACAACTAGGTAAAAATAAGATAGAGAGTGGACAAAGTGGGTTGATCTCAGAGAGAAGGAGCTTAAGATTAAGGAGGGGTGGGAAAGGCTTCTTGCATAAGGTAGGACTTTATTGGAGACGTGAAGGATGCCAGGGAAGCCAGGAGGAGGAGATGATGATGGAGAGAATTCCAGGCACGAGGGGACAGTCAGAGAAAATGCCCAGAGTCTGGAGATAGAGCGTCGTGTTCCAGGAACAGCAAGAAGGCCATTGTCATTGGATAGAAGAACATGTGGAGAGGAGTAAGGTATAAGAAGATGGAAATGGTAGGAAGGAGCCAGGTTTTTTTGGTTTTTTGTGAGGCAATTGGGGTTAAGTGACTTGCCCAGGGTCACACAGCTAATAAGTGTCAAGTGTCTGATGCCAGATTTGAACTCAGGTCCTTCTGATTCCAAGGCTGGAGCTCTATCTGCTGCCCCACCTAGCTGCCCCTAGGCACCAGGTTTTGAAGGGCATTGAAAGCCAAACAAACAAAAATATTTTATATTTGATCCTGAAGGTAACCCAGGAATTAAAATTACCTGGGGGTAACTTTATATTTAGTCCTAAGGAGCCACTGGAGTTTTTAAATTAAGGAAATAGTTTAAACTCTTTTGTTGTTGTTGTTCTGTTTGCTGGGTTGTTTGTGTGTGTGTGTATGTGTGTGTGTGTGTGTGTGTTATTTTTGTCTTGAAAGAGAGAAGTAAGTGGAATGATGAAATGGAGTGTGTGACATATAGTATAGGTACCACTGAGTGACCACAGGCAAGTCACTTCTGCATCTCATTTTTCTCACTTGCAAAATGGGCATAATCATACCTATAGTCTTGTGAGTATCAAATAAGATAATATTGTAAAGCATTGCACAAATTGTAAAGTACTAAATAAATGGCAGCTCAAATATCATTATCATTAGAGATATCAATAATTGGTTCATTTGTGTCTTTGTATCCTTAGCATCTAATATAATATGCAGCACATATTAGGCACTTAATAAAGGCTTACTGATTGATTAGTGAAAAGAGCTTTGGATCTGAAGTCAGAGGACACAAGTTCAAATCTTAGTTCTGCTTACTATTTATATGACCTTGGGCAGGTAACTTAATCTTTAGTCTGCATTTTCTCATCTGTAAAATTGGGGGATTGGGCTGGATGATCTCAGAAATGTCAATAATTCTAAATTTATGATCCTATGCCCCACCACTACATACACATATCCTGAACATAATTCTCCTTTGTGTTCCCAACAGTTAATTGTGACCTCCCACTCAAGTTTCACTTTGGATTTTAGGCCTAAAGAGATAAGGGGAAGGGAAGGAGAAAAGAAAGGCAAAGAAATGAAGAAGGTAGGGAGTGAAGGCAGAAGGGCCACCCTTGAGTAGTTTGAACCAACTAGTTCAGAAATGAGAAATAAGAATTAAAACTAAAATGAGAACCAAAGTGGTATTCGTCCTCATTCATTTCCCCCTTGCCTTGAATGATGACTAAATCCAATGGAGAACTACATGGCAAAAAATTCATGGATGGAAACCCCCCATTTAGTGTATCCAATCAGGTTTGGCACTCTCTAATGGAGGAAAGTATTATCCACTCCTCATATCATACAGGATGGTGTCCCAAAGGCTATTCACTGGAACTTTGATGAGTATTATGAAGAACCAGGGAGGCAAAATAGCATGGAAGATTGACTACAAGGCCTGGATTTCAGAGACCTGTGTTTGTATTCTAATGCAGACATTTACTAACTCTGTGACCACAGGCAAGTTGCTCAACCTATCAGAGCCTCACTTTCCTCAGATCTTCCTGATTGATACATGTATGTGTATGTGTGTGTATTTGTTTTCATAAGAATGCAGTCAACAGGCCCTTAGGGTATTTCAGTACTCAGAGAAGTTTTTTATCTCCACCCCAGCAGCCTCAGTCCTCCTGCTGGAAAGGCCTTAACCACTATAGGCATCCCTCCTCTTTTTTTTTTTAGGTTTTCTTTTTCATATTTATTTATTTTATTTTTAATTTATGGAATAAAACAAGCATTTTCAATACATAGTATGATAAAATATGATTGCACATGAAACTGAAAATCTGTTATTACACTTTTAAATTCCTTTTAAATATATAATACAGTTATCATGTAAATTTCTTTTTTTTCTTTCCTCTCCCCACCCTGCCCTAGAAAGAAAAAAAGTGTTCTAAATCTATTGATTGGAGAAATGCAAATCAAAACAATCTTGAGATGTCATTTTACACATACATTGGTTAGAATGATTTAAGAGGAAAGAGACAAATGTTGAAAGGGAGATGGAAAAATTGGGACTCTAATTCATTGTTGGTGGAATTGTGAACTGATCCAACTATTTTGGAGAGCAATCTGGAATTATGCTCAGAGTTATTAGACTATACCCTTCGACCCAGCAATACTACTACTAGGTTTATTTCCAAAGATGATTAGGGAAAAAGGAAAAGAACTTATACATTCTAAAACATTTATAGCAGATCTCTTTGTGGAGGCAAAGAACTGGAAATTGCAGGGAGGCCCATCAATTGGTGAACGGCTGAACAAGTTGTGGTATATGATAGTGATTAAACTATTGTGATGATGCTATAAGAAATGGTGAGCTCAGTGATCTTAGAAAAACATGGAAAGACTTGCTTGAAATACTGAAAAGCAAAGGGAGCAGAACCAAGAAAACGTTGTATACAGTAACAGCAATATCATTTTAAGAATGACATTTTAAGAATAAGTCATTTGGACTATCATAAATGTCTCTTCTCTTTTTAGCTCCCTTTTATGTATCATCTTCCCCCGTTAGAATGTAAACTCTTCAAATAAGGGAGTAGCCTCTATCCCTTTTTATCAGCATCTAGCACAGTGCCTGACACATAGTAGATGCTTAATAAATGCTATCTAACTATCTCACCTATAAAATAGGGGTCATAATATCTATGTCATAGGAATAGGGTAAAGCTTAAATGAGACAATGCAAGTAATGTCTTTTGCAAACTTTAAAGGGCAGAAGGAGAGGAAATAAAGTGTTTATCTCAATTGTGAAAGAATATGAAATTTTATTTTTCCTGAATAAGCAAGAACTTACTAAGACCTACTTTTGTGCTAAATGCTAGTGATTCAGGGAAAAAACATGAAACCAATGGCTGGCCTCAAGCAGCTTACATTTCAAGGAAGAGATAACACATATATTAATAGGTGTCTACAAGATACATACAGGTGTCTATCAAGGGGCATTCATAGAGGGGTACCTTCTACTTCTCTTTGGGTTAGAGTAACCAAAGATTCAATATCGTGGAAGGAATTCTTGGGAACAAGATAGATGTGTTTGACCAAATTAATTTTTTTTAATTGTATAGCAACAACAAAAATAATATATTGAAAAAGGTAAAGACTCAAAGTCTAAGAAACATAAAACTTTAGGCTGATCCTTGGGGCTTCCAAGGTTTACAATTTTAAGGCAGATAAAAATAATGAGGAAGATCTGCCACTACTTAGGGTTTGCTCCACACCCACAAGTTTGAAAAAAAAAATGCACACCATGAGTACAGGAGAGCTATCAATTCAATTGGGAAAAAAAAGGGACCCAGTGAGTGATGCCTGATCTTCTCCCCCTCGAGCGAATATAAAGCTACAAAATCCCATGTACAGTCATCTGAAACTCTTCCAGACCCTTGGCACATTAACTGTAACTTGGATGGAACAGTGAAGAGAAGGAAGGGGAAAGGGAAGCTGTCAGATTCCCAGAAAACCTGCAACCTTAAATAAACTCAGAGAGGAAAACGTGATGTGGGTGTCATCTCTGAGAAGGCCTAAGCACTCTGAAGCTGCCCTGGACTAAGGGGGCTCAACAGGGACAGGAAAACCAAAAAGGTTGTTCCAGTTCGCCTAAGAAAGAATACAGATTTCTTTAAGAAATGTGACAGCAGCTGCCACTTTTAGGCAAATGACACTTGGGCATTTTTCCATGGTTTAGCAAGATTGATTGTTGCTTGACAGGAAGAGGGAAAAATGAATGTGCAATGCGTTTTTACCTTTTCTTCCACTTTCAAAGCAGGATGAAAAAAAAAACCTACCAAATCTGAACCTACTCTTCATGGGTCTGTGGATGGATATCTGGTCCGGCAGAGATTTTAGTTTAATGAGCATAGGCCTAAGGGTAATGCGTGGGACTGAGTTCACCAAAACGACTGGAAAGTTCTGATATGTCCTTGGCAGTCATGCTCAGTCAGGGACTTCCCAGGCTGGACGTTCTGGGACACGAGCACCTAGGGGACTGAGTTGTGCTGATTCTCTTTTATCCCCTGTATTTCAGAAGCAAGTGAGAAGTTTGCTCGTATGCATCATCTGCGTTCAATTTAATTCAACAAGCTTTAATTAAGGGTGTGCTATACGTAGGTACAGTGCTAGGTACTAGGGGCAAAAATATGAGAATGAGAACAGTCTCTGCCCTCAACTGAGCACATTCATTCAGGCCTTGGTATTCAAAGCTAAGGACCTCTTAGGGATGTTGGAAGAATGCAAACAAATTTATTTTGCAAAGATGGTTTGTTTACTTTAGATCACACATTAGGGGAGAACAGACTTGTAAATGACTCAGAACTAACTGATAGAAAAGTGAGGTATGGCACCAAGCATGGATTGGGACTCAGAAGACCCATATTCTAATCCCAGCTCTGCTACTTACTATTTATGTGACTTTGGGCAAATCATTTCATTTCCCTGGGCCTTGATTATCTCATCTGCAAGATGAAGTTCGTAGATCAAGAAAAGAATTCAGCTAACCCAACCCTGACCCCTCAATTTTACAGATAAGGAAATTGAGGCCCAGTGTTGGGATGTGACTTGCCCAAGGTCACACAGGGAGCAAGCTTCAGAGGTGCCATCAGGCCCAGGTATGATTATTCCAGAGTTAGTAGAATTATACTTTTCTTTATACTACGCCTTGGAAAAGCTAGGTGCCACAGCTAAGTACTCTACTTGGAGTAAGGAAGGCTTGAATTCCAATTCCCTCACAATATCTTTGTGACCCTTGGGTAAGTCACTTAACTTCTATCTGCCTCAGTTTCTTCTTTTATAACATGTGGATAATAATAGCACCTACTCCATATGGCTGTTGTGAAGATCAGATGAGACATGTATGTAAGTATGGAAAAATACTTATGTTTTCCATACTTAAATACATGTAAAACAACTAGGTGGTACAATGGATATAGACTATAGTCTAGAAGATCTGAGTTAAAATCTAGCCTCAGACACTAGCTGTGTGACCTTGGGCAAGTCAATGAATGACTTTCTGCCTCAGTTTTCTTATCTTTATTCCCTTAAAATGGGGATAATTATAGCATCTACCTCCTAGGGGGTTGATTGTGAGAATCAAATTATATGATAATTGTAAAGTGCTTGGCACAGTGCCTGGCACATAGTAATATATAATTATATATTATTATTAATGATATTAATAATATATTTTATTGATATATTTTATTATGTATTAAATATATATTTATATACAAATAAATAATCTACACAAATTATATAAAATCTATACAAATAAACTCTATGTGAATTATGTATAAATCTATAATCTATATAAATGCTTACCATTATTATTAAAGCAACTGTACCAACAAAGTACTATTCAGAATTTCCCAAAAGTCTTTACACTATTAAAGCTTAAAACTGCACCAAGACTTTTGGGATAGTCTGCATACATGTTTGGCATTATTATTTCACAGCCTCCCTCCAGGAAGGTCAAACTAGATGACCTCTAAGCTCCCTTCCCATTCTAATCTATGATCTTTCACTCACACTTGGTAAGGAAATTCAAAGTTTGATTTCTGAAGAGGGCAAACCCACCTTTCGAACAACTGAAATGAGCCAGTCCACCCTCAGTTATGAGTAACCAATGAGTCACACTCAGAGTTCTCATTCATTAATCAACAATAAGAGTATTGTTTAAGGCACATCTTTCTTACCCAGTTTCTAAAATGTGCTGATTTTTACTACTGCGCTACATATTTGCAAGTTAAGATTTGCAAAGACTTTGGGAACAAATCACCCAAATAACTGAAGAATTACAGGGGGGTGGAGGGAGGCTATGATTCAGGTAACCTCACACCTTCCCTTGGCCATGAAACTGATTTCTAAAAAAATCCCAACCTGCTAAAACAGCTAGTATGAGTTCAATGATGCAGATAAGGTTCTTAGCACCCCAGACCCTTTCCCCACATCAAAGCCCAAATCTTCCATTCTGAATTTGCTTTGAGTGGAGAAAGAGAGCAAAGGTAAAAATGGAAAGGTCAAATTGATCTCACTTGGCTTTTTCACAATGAGATAGCATTTCAAGGGCAGGACAATTTTGAGGTTTGGGACTCCCTTTATTTTACTTCAAAGACAAAACCCAAAGTTAAGACTAGAAATCCTCTAAAGGCAAGCATTGTGCCATCTTTCTATCCTTCTGTCCCCAGCACCTAGCACAAGGCCTTATTCACAGTGGGGATTACTTTCATTAGGTACTTTAACAGGTTTGTTCGTAGTAGCATAGCTCTACAGCAGGAAAAGATGTTAGAGGTCATCTACCCCAACCTTTTCATTTTACACACAAGGAAACTGAGGCCTTATAAGAGAATTTAAGTGATTTGCCTAAGGTCATACAGGGGAATTAATGTCTGAACCAGAATTTGAAATCATGTCCTCTGACTCCAAATTCATCTCTCGGTTCCTTGGGCCATGCCTTGTTCGTTGTACTGGGCGAGTGCTGACATGAGGCTTTCTTCTGAATCTGTAAATGCCTCAGTGGCTTGCTTCAGTGTATCCATGTATAGCATTCTCTGGATTGGGAAGTTTTTTGGTCTATTAGGTGTTTTGTTTTTGGCATATCTTTTTTCTTGTTCTTTTCCTAAAGGGCTCTCTGTCTCTGTGTCTCTGTCTCTGTCTCTCTTTTTTTCTCTGTCTCTGTCTCTGTCTTTGTCTCTGTCTCTGTCTCTGTCTCTCTCTTACTGTTCTTCCTCAATATTCATCTGCCCTACTTATACCTTCACAGTTCAGCCAAGGAGGCAAAAATAGCCAACTGTACCTTCTTCTCTTAGGTACTTAAGAAATGTGTTTCCATTTATTCATTCATTCTTGAGGCCTCTCAACCTTACATAGAGTCAAGTCAAGTCAAGAAACATTTTGAGCACTTTCTATGGTCCAGACCCTGTGCTAAGCCCTGGGGATACAAATACAAGTGAAAAGAAAGACAGTCCCTGCCCTCAGGCAGCTTATATCTATTTGGGAAGACAACAGAGAACTTCACAGTCTTGCTCCTAGGAAGTTTTCTCCTCCCCCTTGTCAGTTTAGGTTTCTTGTACACTTCAAGTACTCTTGTATTTTGTCAGTTTGTGTCTCTTGCATATGCTCCTGATGAGAAAGATATTTGTTGGCTCTATCAGCCAGTTATCTTGCCCAACTATGACTTCAGGAAACATTCATCAGTCTGAACTCTGATCATTGTGGCTCAAACACTACATCTTTCTGGTGAGGCCCAGATGATCTTGACCCTGAGTTATCCACTGCCTGCCAGTCCATTGGAATACTTTCCTTTCACACCAAACTTCTAAGTCTGTAACCCAAGGAGATCATAAAAATGGGGAAAGGACCCACTTGTACAAAAATATTTATAGCAGCTCTTTTTGTGGTGGCAAAGAATTGGAAATTGAGGGGATGCCCATCAATTGGGGAATGGCTGAACAAGTTGTGGTGTATGAATGTAAGGGAATACTATTGTGCTATAAGAAATGATGAGCAGGCAGACTTCAAAAAAACCTGGAAAGACTTACATGAACTGATGCAAAGTGAAATGAGCAGAACCAGAACACTGGACGCAGTAACAGCCACACCGTGCAATGACTGACTTTGACTGACTTAGCTCTTCTCAGCAATGCAAGGATCTAAGACAACTCCAAAAGACTCATGGTAGAAATTGCTATCCACACCCAGAGAAAGAAATATGGAGTCTGAATGCAGATGGAAGCATACCATTTGCTCTCCTTTTCCTTTGTTGTTTTGTTTTATTGCTTCATTCTTGTGGTTTTCTCTCATTAATTCTAATTGTTCTTTACATAATGATCAATGGGAAAATATGCTCAACATGTATGTATATGTAGAGCCTATATCAGATTGAATGCCATCTTGGGGGGGAAGGGAAGAAGTGGGAGGGGAGAAAACTTAAAACTCAAAATCTTATGGACGTGAATGTTGAAAACAAAAAATAAATAAATAAATTATCAAAAAGACTATTTTATGGAGAACTCACACAGAGCAAGTGTTCATATGGTGGTCAGAAGAAGCTATGCAAGTATACTCTCAAGGTCTCTCTGGAGAACTTTGGATTGTGCGATGTGGGAAACACTGGCACAGGACTGCTCAGCATGGCGTACCCCCATCAGAGAAGGTGCTGTGCTCTATGAGCAAAGCAGAACTGAAACAGCTCGAAGGAAATGCATGATGCGCAAATTTAGAGGATCCACCCCAAATGTTCACATGGACTATTTGTGTCCACATTCTGAGCTGATCAGCCACAGTCAGACATGTTGAAACTTGACTCTAGCATGACAATGTCATTTTGGCCCTCTTTGAGAATGAACAACCAATCTACTTCTGAGAATTTGTCAGCCTTGACGGTAAAAAAATAATGAAAACGGCTTCATAAGTGAAATTCAGTGAAATTTCAACCGTGTTAATTTGGTAGGGAGAAGTGGGCACTGGAAAGACCAGTCTGAATTGGAAACAAAGTGTAGTGTAGTGGACAGAGCACTAGGGCCAGAGGGTCAGGAAGACTCATCTTCCTGAGTTCATATCTGATCTCAGACACTTACTAGAGATACTTATTGGAGGTGCAACCATGGGGAAGTCACTTAACCCTGTCTGCCTCAGTTTCCTCATCTATAAATGTGCTGGAGAAGGAAATGGCAAAGCACTCCAGTATTTCTGCCAAGAAAACCCCAATTGAGGTCACAAAGAGTCAGACACAACTGAAAAATGACTGAACCAGTATTGAATTACATTTTTTTAAAGAAAGGAAATTTTATTACATTTAAGGCCAAAATTACCCCAACTAGGCTAGACAAGGCAATCTTCAGTGAATAGATAAGAATACCCTATAATCCTTTGAAATTAACTGTTTATAGGTATTTAGGGTGTCTCTAAATAGCTTGAGGATACTTACAAACTGTCTTCTTGAGTGAATAATTTTAAATAATTTACCACCAGTTCTGGCTAGGTTATTCATTGAAACAACAATTTATTGACAGTGTTGAGGTACACTTCATAATATTTGCTGTCCAAATGAAGACAAATGATTATTTTTTTCCAGATTAGAGAGACAGAGTAGGTAGTGGATAGGTGGATAGGTGGATAGGTGGCCTCAGAGTTTCGAAGATTTGCGTTCGAAGTCCTGCATCTAACCCATGCTGGCTGTGTGACTATGGACAAGTCACTTAATCTCTCATGGTTTAAGCCAACTCTATCAGTTACAGAGAAGCTGCAATTTTATCTATGGAGGCAGTTTCCACACCAGGAGTTTCCTCAACCAGGAAATTGCCCAGACTCCCCACTAAAGGAATCCAAATTAGAGAGGCTATATAACAGTGGATTCAGAAAACCCAAGTCATCATACTTCCAGAGTTTACAAAATCCTTCACGGAAGTAGTATTCATGTTCTTAAGATATCCAAATGGCAAGCATAATTTTCCCATTTTATAAAAACAATGTGAAACACAGTGTTAGACTTTTCAGTGAAAAAGAGCAAAGACAATACGAGATATGAAAGGATAACTTTGAGAACTTCAAATGTATGCCCATAGGTGGGACCAAAGTTAATGAGTTTGGACCAGGTTCAGAATACTGCCACTTTCAGAAGTATCCCTTAAATTAGATCTCATTATTTGTACACACACAATTACTACATGTACATACCAGATGTGGAAGCATTATAGTTAATCAATGGATGCAAATTAGTTTGCAATCTGAGTGCACAAATATAGAATTGAAGCAATATAGAACTGGAAACCAGGGTAATGTGCCCTTGGAAAAGTAATGAATGTGGCTACTTGGTCTCAAATGGGCAGCTTCAGAGGGTGCTTTGGCAAACCTGGCTCACACAAGCCACTGTGTCAAAAATTCATTCCTGCTTATCTTTCTTCTTTATGGCAAGGACTTTGGGTTTGCCTTTTTTTCTTTTTCTTTTTCTTTTTTTTTTGCCTTTGTCAGCACCTAATACAGGACCATACACCTGGTAAATGCTTAAATAAATTTTGAATTTAATTGCATCAGGACTCAATGCAGGTATCCATGATGTACTTCTCAAATGAATTGGAACTGGCACTCTAAAACCCAAAGCATTTGGTGTTTTACTATCACAAACAGCTGAAAATTCAGGAAAGAATTTATTTTTCTGGTCTAAAAAGTACCTGAGTGTGAAGGTAAGAGATAGTGGTAAGGGTAAGGGTGAAGGGTTCCAAGAGGAGAGTCTGTGTGAATGTATATGCATCACACCAGCAGGTCCACGGAACTTTTGTTTCAGAATCCATTAATTTCCCTTCTTTCACTACTATAAAGAATGTCAGACAGCATTTCCCACTTTTACCACAAAGACATTTAGAATGAAGGAAAAAGCACTGAATGTGGGCTTCATGATGGTCAAAGTTTAAAATGCCAAATGACTTTCCTAGTCCACAGATATATTTTTAATTCCCTTAAACATGTTTTTTTTAAAAAAACTATTTGTCTTTTAGCAGGATGAAAACATTACTGTTATTAAGTACAAGTAAACCATAAGGCTATTCTACCCATTCTTTCCTAGAGAGAATTTGAGAGTTTCTTTTTTTTTCTTGCTTTTTTGGTGGTATTGATCTGAAATGTACAATAGATGTCCTTTCCTGGGAAAACCTTAGGACCACCAGTGATATAGCTGACATTTCTTTTTAAGAACCTTAAAACGAAAGATGGTAGATGACATTCATATGTGAGTGAGGAAGGCTGGTATTCAGGGAAGGGTGGGGAAAGGGAGCAATTATCTACAGTGAAAGACACATGGGAATGAATTATAAAACTTTATTGGCTTGTTAAAAAATGAATAAATTCAACAAATACATTTATGGTCTACCCACATTGTTAAAACAGAATTTTAATTTTTTTTTAAAAGATCATCCATTATTTACAGGAAAGGTGAAAGAACAGCTTTAAAAACCTGGCACATCGGGGGAAAGAGTAGGTATATGAATGATTCACAGGTCGCCTATGGATTACAGCAAATGGATTTGAAAATAAAGTGGTATAAACATAGGGCTTCATATTCTTCAGGAATCTGTTTGTTTTGCATAATACACTTATAGATTGACTTGACATAAAGAAAGTATTTTGTCCTTTAAGTTAAGAAGAATATCATGCATTTTCTTCCTTCTGATTCAATAAACATTTATTAAGTACCTACTGCATGCAGAATGCTAAGGTAGGGAAGAGAAGATATGTTTTTTTCTACTTCCAGGAAGCTTAAACAAAACTGTTTAAACAAAGACTTCCAATCTAGCCAAAGGGTGTCAGAATACCTGAGATAGGAGAAGCATACTTTGGAAATTCACCAATCAATCCTTATTATACCAATTTTGTATTTCAACATCCATCAAACTTTTAATTGAGAATTACGTCAATGTGAAAACCATATTGCTAGGAACTGCCTCTGCTCTTGTCACGTCAGGAAAATGGGATAGCAGGCATCACTGGAAGACTGCTATCTGTGACATTCACTCTGTTTAAAGATAGAATTCTACCTGCTGTGGTAGGCGTTCAGTCTACACAATTCAGATGGGTGCACACAGCATCACATCGCTTGATGATGGCCCAAATCAGCCAGGAAAAGGACTCCTCTTCCCTGAATGTCTTTGGATAAACCCTCTCTATAAGAGTTACATGGCTGCAAGCCACCAGAGGAGAGAAAATATAAGAAGATGACCACATCTATTATATCTTCTTAGAGAAATCAATGACATTACCTTGAGTTTCTACTACTCAGGTGTTCTCTGTCTTGACTCAAAATGAAACAAGAGGAAAAGGGTTTATTATCTACATTAAGAATGATTTAGGTTAGGCATGAGAAAGGAGGGTGAAGGAGTTATTGGCTACAACTACAGGATCACCAAGAAGATAGTTTAGCTTCTTGCCTTGGAAATTTTTAAAAACAAGAAAACATACTACAGAAGAGGCAGCTAGGGGGCATAAAAGATAGAGTTATGGTCCTGGAGTAAAGAAGACCTGAGTTCAAATCCAGTCTTGTATATTAACTATATGACCTTGGGCAAATGGCACAACCTCTACATTTTCTTCATCTGAAAACGGGGATGATAGGACCCACCTCCTAGGGTTGTTGTAAGGATAAAACGAGATGATATTTGTAAAGCACTTTGCAAACCTTAAAGCACTACATAAATTCCAGCTATTATTATGATTACCATGTAGCCAGGACCATTTATGCACAGTACTATAGGGGAAGGAGTTAAATCATGTTCTTTCCTCTTAGTCCCAGGATTGCATTTCAATATATTATAGATGCACAGAACAAGAGAAAGTTTCTCTTTGTTATGCATCAGGCGGCTAAAGGAGAATGGGGGAGGGGATCTCAGGTGAATTAAGAGAACAGAGCTCACTTGACTACCTTCCTGCCAATTTTCCTCTCATATCTGGATATTATTTGGGAAGTCCTAGCTCCCATTATTTAACAGTATTTACCATATAAATTGGTTGGTCCTTGTTGTTTTCTGGCTTCAGTCCCTGTGGGGACCTCCAAGCATTCACTGGTATAGCTCAGGTAGTTTAAGAGCCAACACCCAATTTTCCCTGCAACCCATTCCATCTCAGCCAAGAATCTTTGTTTTTCAGGAAGCTGCAGCCAATCTTCTCGCTGCTTATTGCTGAGAGGGCAACTTAGGAGTCCTGAGATGAAGCAAGCCACAGCACTATGGGGCCAGAACAGAAGCTCCTTGATTCAGCTCTAACTAGGCCTCAGGATTCCCTTTTTGCCATACAAGATGCTGGTGGAGAAACCAGCCTTCTCATAGAATTAGATTTACTTAGCCATGGACAGACACTATTCATATGGTAACAGCTAAAGTTGATGGGACTGTCTAGTTCTGAAAGGCAAAGGCCAGGATGTTGAGAGTGGATCAATGCTGCACAGGGGCTAAATCACAGTCTGTCTTAAGACCATGTACCTGCTTCCCATTTTCCAAAGACCCACTGATACCCTGGAAATACCTGGAAAAGTGAGATAGAATAATCGCAGCTAAAAATCAAGGCAGCACAGAGGACATATGGATAGGCATTGGCTAGGAAAGGATTATCAGAAAGAGAGCATAGAAGTGTTTACTGGGATGCCTCTGGCCAACATGGAAGTGGGACTAATTAAAGGACAGTGGGGAGAGATGCTGGGCAAGATGAATTAGTGGCAGGAGGGAAGAAGCCTGGAGTCATGAGCTAGCTGGAAGTCATAAGGATTTCCCAACAAATAGCAAATGTAGGGATGATTATAAAGCCTAAGCCTGTGATCTGATAAAAAATGACAAATCCAAAGGCAGTGGCATAGAAGGAAGATGAATGTAAGGGAGAAGAAATCAGTGGAATGAAATCATGGCCATCTTTTTATGTCAATAGCATCAGCACTGATTTGGTGAGGGATGGGAGGGAACAACTTTGTTAATCTTTTCCACTAAAGAGGAATGAAACTTACCATCCCCACCTGGCATGTACCCCTCCAATTTTTTTTTATTTGGGAAAGGGGATGGAAAAGGGGTGAATGGGAGTTGGGTGGTCTAAAACAGATGGAATGGAGGATATGTAACAGATTCTGGTCTTCAGGGATAAAATGTGGAAGGCAAGAAAAATGGGAACTATATGAATCAGAAGAGTCTTCTAATAGCTTGCTGTTCTTGTTTCCTAGGAGATGTCAGTTGTTTTTTGATATATTAAATTGCCTTATCTGTCCACTTCTTTCCATTTTAAAACAAAATCTACACTGCAGTCTTTTTAGCCCAAGAATACAAATATTCATTTGTTTTCCTTTCAGGTCTGGGAACCTTGTAAAATGGTCTTTAAACAATTCCTAGTCTTTTTATGGCCCCATGGAATAACATAAAAGCTTTTTGTACCAAAGGCTGAATATTTAAGAACTTTTGCCATGTTGATGGCCCCTGCCTGGTTCACAGTTTGAATTTCATTTTTTAAGGGCCAGGAATTCTGCAATTAGCTAGACTCTTTGTAAATCAACACCTTTGGGAAAGATCAAAATCTAAGTAGTGACAGGAGCTGTCATTTACCAGCAAGTGGGAAAACGCGGAATGTAGAGTGCATTGGGAGCCTCCCACTATGAAGTTTAGTTGCCTTTATATTTAAGGGTCTTGTTGAAAAGAAAATGTTTCATAGGGGGAGAGGAGAGGAAACGAGAGAAGAGGAAAAGAGAGGAGAGGAAAGGAGAAGAGGAGAAGAGAGGGAGGAGAGAAAAGGAGAAGGGGAAGGGTGGAGAGGAGAGGGGAGATGAGGGGAGGGAAAGAGATGAGAAGGGAAAGGTGGAGAGGAGAGGAGAAGGAGAAAAGGAGAGAAGAAAGAGGAGGGGAGGAGAGGGGAAGAGTAGAGAGGGGACAGAAGGTGAGAGGAGGGGAGGGGAGAGGAGAAGAGAAGAGTTAGAAAGGAGAAGGGAGTGGAGGCGATGGGGAAGAGATAGTGAAAGAAGGAATAGGGAGAGAGGGAGACGAGGAGGAAAAGGAGGAGAGAGACAGGGACAGAGAGAAAGACAGAGACAGAGAGAGAGAGTGTGTCTTGTTTGGCTTTGTAAAGCATATGCACTGAGCAGTCAAAAAAATGCTGTAATCCATAGGTCCCTGGGAATGTCTGTAGCAAGCAATAATATTTTTAGTGACTAATGTAAAAGATATATTATAAAATATTCAACATGGATATTCTCTTTATATTAAGTGTTGCCTAAATCGATTGTGGTTTATTAAGATTAATGGCTTGGTTATGAAGGATTCGAAACAATGTTGCCTCACACGTTGGACTAGTTTAAAAACCCCAAACCCTGTTATTGCATCTTAAAGTTGAACTGCAAAGCTTGTTCAAATATTAAAAACAAACAAACAAACAAAAAACTGTGGGAGATTCTCATTTAGCAGCAGGGTATAGCTTTAGATTTAACTGCTAGAAATGCTGGTATCTTTTTAGACTGAATACTGTAACCCTGACATCTCATTCACTCCAGCAAGTAAGGTTTGAATGATGGCACATGCCACTTCCTAGACAGGGCAGGAGCACATGGAAAGATAACTATAGTTGAAAAGGGGAACTGAATGAGCCATCAATAAAACTAAAAGGAGGAATCAGGAGTCTAGCTAGAAGGCTGACTAACCTCTCACCAATGATATCAGAAGATAGAAAGCAGATATTACTAGAGGTCTGTTCACCTTCCTGCACCCCCAAGGAAGTGCAAAGCTTTAGTGGCTGTGAAAGCTAGGGCAGGACAGAGACCAGCGCCAGCGTCCAGATCAATCTTTTATGATTCCTAGATGACAAAAAAAAAAAACCTAACTTTTCTAAAGGAAACAACAATGTTGCCTTCTCATTGTACGAACCTTTTCAAAAGCAGGTGAAGTTGGGAAAGCAAATAAAAAGCAGGTAGGTGGCGCTGTAGATAGAGCATTAGACTTGGGAGTCAGGAAGACATGAGTTCAAATCTAGCCTCAGACACCATGTGACTCTGGGCTAGTCACTTAACCTGTCTCAATCTCTGTATCCTCATCTGCAAAATGGGATAATAACAGTACCCACCTCCCAGGATTGTTGTGAGGATAAAACAATTTTTTTCGAAGTGCTTTGCATACCTCTTAAAGCACTATATAAATACCAGCTATCATTATTATTATTATTATTAAAAAGGCAACATTATAATTGTATCACAAGGATATTTCACTAAGGTTCCTATGTTAACGGTTCCACACTTTCATTTTGCCCTTTGGCCTAGACAGCTCCCAATCTGATTCAAACAAACAAACAAAAACTCTTCAAAATGTCTCCAGGTAAACTGTTTACTCTAAGGACGTTGTCCACACCCCATGACCATGGGGGTCTTACTAAAAAGCCTGGGTCTTTAATGCAAAGGATGAAAAAAGACTTTTCAATTTCAGTGACAAAAGGAGGAAGCCAAAGTGAATTATGTACTCCACTGGCACGCCTGAAAAAACTGGGTAAGTTGTGAAAGCCTCTTAAGTCAAGACTTCTAGGGAAAAGCAAGACCCAATGGAGAATATTTGTTTTAACTGTCACTCTTTCATATGGATTTTTTTTTGCAAACTTTGCAGTTCCCCTTTAAAAAACAAACAAACAAAAAAAACCCCTATAACTCTAAAGCCCTACATCTTTCCAGTGTGGTCCAACAGTAGACCTTTCAGAAGGAAAGAACAATGGAAAAGGAGTGTTATCTGAATGTCGAGTTTGAACCCATAGTAAAAACAAAGTGGGATCATTTATTTCTCATGATTTCTTCAGTTTCTTAGCTGCCTGGGGAATGCTTTTGCTCTGGGTGCTACCAAAGCAGGTCAGAATATTCGTGGGTTTTTGAGTCCTTCAGATGCCACCCACATCTATCAGAAAAGTGCCAAACCAATAGCATTTCCCAGGACAAGAACAGTGTCCATCCCCTAGAGTCCAGCACAGAGTACAGCTGCAAGCACAACAGCCCCTTTCTCTGTCTCTTTATTTCAGTTACCCATCCAGTGGGATCTTATGAAACAAAACAAAACCTAAAAGAAACACAAAATAAAACATAAGTCACGCTTTAAAACAAAAACTGAAGAAAAAATTAACACACATGTACAGTCAATTTAAAGGGAACAAAATAAATGAACAGGAAAAACAAAAAAAAACAACATAAAATACATTTTAAAACATGAAAACAATGTAAAATAAAAATCATGATACATGAGAAAAAATGGGTGTCCCATTATTAAACTCGAAAGAATAGCTCTATACTGCCCTTGGATTTGTTGAGAAATGAAAGCTGGCCAAAGACACTGCGGTCTCCTATACACAGTGTAGTTGGATACAACTATGGCACATGTCATTTTGACTTGATGTTAATTTACCCAAAGAAAATTAAAAAATTTTTTTTTCAGACAAGGCAGACTCTTTCTCAGGGATCTTATATGCTGGAATGGATACAGAAATTAAAATAAAATTGACCTCTACCAACAAATTTGCTTCTGTTTTACCTTTGGGATCCTTTCTTCTTCATTTTCTAACATCTTGGTACAGAGGAGTGCTGCCCTTGGAGTCAGAGGACCTGGGTTCATGTCCTGGCATCACCACTTACAAATTGTGAGACAAATTACTTAACCTATCTGGGACTCGTTTTCCTCTCGCAGAAAATGAGGGAAGTTGGCCTAGATGTTCTAGATCTCTTCCAGCTCTATGGTTTCTAAGGTCCTTTCTAGCTTTAAATCTATGATTTTTTTTTTCTAATTTTACCAAGTATCTCTGAAATCTTCCTATCACTGTCAAGGGTACTGCCACCTACGCATGTCCCCCAGATTTGCAACCTAGGTATGATCCTGGGCTCTCCACTCTCTCTCACTTTCCCATATCCAATCTGTTCTATTGCCAAGTCCTGTCATTTTTACCAGCATAATATCACTCATATATGCCACCTTCTCTCTTCTAACAATGCAATCACCCTCATCATCTCATGTCTGAGCTATTGCAATTGTCTGCTGGCTGGTCTCCCTGCCTCAGTCTCTCTCCACTACAAAATGTCCTCTATTCATCAATCAAAGTTGTCTTCCTAAAGCACAGGTCTGACCATGTTACTCCCTCCCCACCAGATCAATACATTCTAGTAGTTCCCTATCATCTTTAGAACCGAATTTAAAATCTGTCTGGCTTTCAAAACCCTTCATAATCTGGCCCCCTCCTGCCTTTCCAGGCTTCATATTATACCATACTCTAAAATGCAGTGATACTAGCCTCCTTGATCTTCTTCTCATGAGACAATCCATCTCTCAACTCCAGGTATTATCTCTGGCTCTCTCCAATGCCTGGAATTCTCCCTCTACTCATCTCTGCCTCCTGGCTTCCCTGGGCTCCTTAAAGTCCCAATTAAAATCCCACCATCTACAAGAAACCTTTCCCAATCCCACTTCCCCTCTATTGATTCTCTCCAGTTTATCTCATTTGTGCATAGTTGTGTGTTATTTCTGCCCATTAGACTGTGAGTTCCTTGAAAGCAGGGAATGCCTTCTGCCTTTCTTTGTACCCCTAGCACCTAGCTAATAGGGGGGAGGGCAGGAAGTCACTCCATAAAAAAAAAGATAAAAAATGATGTTTTCCATAAAATATATTAATATAATAATTTATATGGCATTTTATATTCCTATGTATGAATCTAAATAAGTTTAACTAAGCAGAAAGCCCTAAGTCATTCAGGTATAGATTTGGATGTTTCCAAAATTAACTTCCAGTCACCTTTCTTAATCTGATGTTGTGTCTGTCAAATTTTGTTGTCTTCTGCTCCCAGTTCTGGGACTAGGAACAGTGATCTCTACCAACTCACATCCTGTTAAGCTTATAACAGCAGTGGGAAAAGAGTCTGAGGACTTTTATTCTTATGATTTTTTTTTCTTTTCTCTCCCATCAGCTTGGTTGGAAAGAAAACTAAACCAGTTCTGTCCAGATTTGTTTGATTCAATGCAGAAGCCAAACACTGTCTATGAGTTGAACCAACCTAAACCACCATGAATTTAAGAAATAATCAGTAGGAATGACTAATCCCCCCCTTTCCTTCTTTTAAATGTTTAGCCTCAATGCAATAAATAGCTCTGCATATGTACTACGGCATGTAAGATGTGCAGACCAAATAAAAAGCCAAATTCCTTAGCTGGTGGATGCTTAAAGGGTTAGCAGGGTGAATTCAAAAGTCCTTCCAATTGAAACCATCAGCTTAATCTAAGGATGACAAGCTTGCCAATAAAAAGAGTAAAGAAGTGGCTCATGAAAATAGGAAAGGTCACTCCACTCCAAATATATATCAATTCAATACTAAGTTATTGGGCAAAAGATATTTTGAAGGACAAGAGACTGAACTCATTCTGCCAGCCTCCTGAAGGCTGAGAATAGAAGAGGATGATATGAAGAAGAGGAGATTTAGCTAGAATGTAGAATGCAAGAGTTTATACTGTTAATAATTATAAGATATTTTATGCAGCACTTTCGAGTTTACAAAGTTGTTTGAGCACTTGTATCATGAATTAGGTCCATCTGATTTCCATCATAATTCCCTTCTCATCTTTCATGAACCTATCAGGCTACATAAAACACTGTTAACAGTTTTCAGATATGAGTTAACTGTCATCTCTCCAAGGCAAGGCTAGGTTTGCCTTAACTTAAACTGATATCATGTCCCTGTTATAGTATTTTCTCTGTTAAACCAACCCCACACTGTATCTCCTTAGGGAGAAATGAAGTTCAGAATTCTGCCTAACACCCAAATTCCAATCCACTGGAATCTACCATAATTATAAACAAATGAGACAGTACTGAGAAGAAATTCATAACTTCTTCTTTACTGAGGAATAGATATCAGATTGCTACAATCAAAGGCACTGTTAAAATCTCTAGGGGGTTTCCCCATACACACATACACCACCATTTATATTTTCTCTGTTTCATCAAAATGAGACCTCAGTCTGCAGTCTGATTCAACCTTGGACCTAATATACTGTTAATGCACCATAGGGCTCTCAACACATGTTGAAAGAAGATTAACTTAAATAGCATTTTTAAAGGATCAAAGATATTGCTATTAGGTTTGTAAGTGTAAATCAAGGGGTCACACTTGCCTGGCTTCATCCTTTGAGCTGCTTGACTTCTAATATTATGTAAGGCCCAAGAAATAGATCACAAGATGACACAAAATAATAGATTATTTTCCCTTGATAAAGAATAAATTTTTAGATGACAAATTGCTGAACATCTTGTTGACTTAACAGCCAAACTAGCTGTCTAGCTTCTGAGCCTGAAATACTGGTATTTTGACAATCTGACACTCAGAAACATCTGCAGTATTTCCATGATCCCACAAGATTTCTGACAGAATTAGATCCTTCAGCCTTTATAATTGTTTGCCCCAGCACTATGCCAGCTGACCTTAGATACCATGAAGCACAAGCAAACAGGGCTGGCAGAGAAGTTTGAGGAGAGAGGACCCAATGATCAACCAAAGCTGGTGGTGTTTTCTCAGTCCTCAACCTTCTTGACCTCTGAAGCTCTTGTCTATTGATTTCCTCCTCTGGTTTTCAGGTCACTGCTCTCTCTTGGTTCTACAACAAGCCTGACAAATCCTCCTCACTGTCCTTTGCTGGGTGGTCACCTATGTCCTGCCCGATAACTATGGGTATCTTTCAATGCTTTATACCAGATCCTCTTCTCTCCCCATGCTCTTGCCAGTTCCCACAGATTCAACGATAACTCCCAAATCCATCCTTGGACCCTCTTCTCCTCTCTTTCTCTCTACATTCTCCCATTTTTGGTCATTTTACCAGTTCTCATGGATTTAACTATGACTCCCAAGTCCAGTTTTGGATCTCCTCCTCCTCTTTCTTTTTTCTTTTTCTTCTCTCTCTCTTTCTCTCTCTCTCTCTCTCCCTCTCCCTCTACCCACCCCCCTACTCTCCCACTCTTGGTTATTTTGCCATTTCATATGAATTCAATAGATGATTCCCAAAGCCATATAATGACATTCTCATCTATGTCCCAAGCTCCAATGTTGCATCACCAGCTGCCTGTTGGGAATTTCCACTTATTTGTCCTATATGATTCTCAAACTCAACATGTGCCAAATTGGAAACTATTATCTTTCCCCCTACATGCACGTCTCTTCCAAACTCCCCATTTCTGTTGAGGGTACCAGCACCCTTCCCTTCATCCAGGTTTATAACCTTAGAATCATCCACTACTCTTCACTCTCCTTCATTTCCCATAACTAAGAGGATGCCAAATCTTGTTAATTCTACATCCACAGCCTCATTATACTCACACAACCACCCTAGACTGACCCTTCATTCCCTCTCACCCAGACTATTGCAACAGCCTTCTAACTGATCTCCCTGCCTCTAGACTCTCACCTCTCCAAACCATCCTTCACATATCTGACAAAATTACCTTCCCCAAAAAACAAACATTACCATGTCACTCCCCTTAAAAATCCACATCGCTTCTAGGATAAAATATAAATTTCTTTACTTGATATTTAAATTATTGTGTACCCATTAGATGTTTCCATGCAATGTTTCTGTAAGGCAATTTGGTATTGCCGTGCAAGTGAGAAAAAATGGTGTCTGAGTAGAATAAGAGACTTGCCCAGATCATGCAGAAAGGGAGTAGGAGAGCTACTTCACAGTCTAGCTGCAGCCAACTTTTTCCTGACATTTCACATTACTGCCCTGCACACCCTTTCTAATCCTGCCAAAATGGTCCATTTGCTGTTCCCCTGAATAGCATCTCCCACTTCCTCCCCTTTGCAAAGGTTGCCCCCATGCTTGGAATGCATTCCATCCTCACCTCTTTCCTCTTAGAAGCATGAACTTCCTTCCAGGACTCCCTCAAGAGCCATCTCAGATAGGGAGTCTTTCTTAGTTCTCCTGATTATTCCTATTCTCTCTTTCCTCTTATTTTCTTGTAGTTACTTATCTATGTAAATGTTAACCTTATAGTAGAATATAAACTCCTTGAAGGCAGGGACTTTTTCATATTGTCATTGTATCCCTAGTAGCTAGCACACAGTAGGTGCTTTATAATAAATATTCCTGCAGTTGGATTGAGAGAAAAAGAATGGGAAACAAAACTTCAAATCCTTTGCTAGGCCAGTGAAGGCTACCATGTTCTTATCATGGCCAAAGGAAAGGATGGCAGGTGGGATCTGTGTCCTAAATTGAAGGTCAGTCCTGCACGGCACTTTCTGTATCATTGGTGCCTGAGCCATTAGATTTATTTACATTCAGACTTGCACACGTTTTCCTCCTGTTACTCAGAAGCAGTTACCCATAAAACGACATGGATCCACAGCACATTTAAATTAACAGCAATTTATCTAGAAGGAAGGGAAAACTGCTGAGTAGAAAGGACAGGGAAGAAAAGGGAAGAAAGATGCAGCTGTTATCTAAAAAGGCAAATCTTATCAAATTTGTCACTTTGGGATTTCAAGTAGAAAATTAAATGAAATGATAACTCATTCCAGCTTCAGAGCCTCTTTGGCAAGGTGCCACTTGGCTATGCTGGTGGGAGCTGCAGTGCAGGGAGAACGTGGTGTCACCACAGCCCCGTGAAGAAGCAAACTCAGTTCTTTCCATGCGGCTTTCTGGAAATGTTTACTGGCTAAGAGAGATTAATGCTCTGTGACCTAATAAAATATAATGGAACAATAGCTAGAGAGGAACAGGGGGAAAAAAAGTAGACTCCAGAAACTTTCTTTGGTTTATAAAGGCATATAGGATGGCTATAAATTTGACTTCTATTCAGCATTTATTTATTTATTTGGTTGTTCATTTATTCATTTATTTATTTATTTGTTTTGACCACAGCCTGGCTTTGAACAGGCATTATCCAAACTAGGAATGTTTGTAGTATTCTGTACCCACTGAGTGCTTTCTTGCAATGTTTCTGTGAGACAATTTGGTGTCTACTGTGCCCATTTCACACGTGAGAAAAAAATGGCATCCAAGGAAAATAACAGATTTGTCTGGGATCATGCAGAGAGCAGGAGAGCTAAATAAAAATTTATATTCCTTGTAGTCTAACCTCATTTTGAGCAGCTATGACATTTCTGCCTTTTCCCTGAACTTTAGCTACATCAATGGATCTTCTTTCTTTCTTCTCTAAACCTTGTTTCAGTTAAACACACATACACACACACACACACACACACACACACACACACACACACACAAACCACCTAACCTATTGCGCTCTGTGCTTTTTCACCTACACATCTTTGCCTAGGCCATGCCCTTCACCTGAAATATTAATGACCAATCTCTACATATTGAAATCCTACCCATCTGACAAGGACTATTTCATGCTCCATGTTCTCCGTGGAATCTTCCCCAATTATTTTATCCAGAAGTCATTTCTCACTCTGCTAAATTCTTATGGCAGTTATCAGTACCACTCACATGGTAGTTATCATCTGTCATCTTTTTTCTAACATCACCTTGTTTTCTAATTGTCTCTATAGCTATCTTTTCCCTCCTACTAAACTAGAAGCCTCTGGAGGACAGGGGGAGGTCTGAAATATCTCTGTATCACCCCTCTCCTGCAGTGACTGTCATGGTACTTCACACTATAAATATTCATTCAGTGAGTGAACCTTGGGGTTCATGATGGTAATAGCCTCACCCTGATGTTCCCCTGAGAATTCCCAAAGTTTTCTGCAACTATACCATGAGAGCAGGATTGTAGGATTTACTATTTGCAACTTGGTAAACTGAGTTACCAAAAAACTTCCAATACAAATGACAGTGAAGCAGCAATGTATGGAGGATTATAAAGCTGGCTATATGGATATCCAATGTGCGCATCTTGGAAGCATGTTAAGTTCCTGGCTGCTAGACTCAGGTTACTCTGATTCCTCCATTAGTGTTATAGAAGGTGTGCAAGGGGTACAAAGACAAATATTGCCTATTTATGAAAAAGGGCAATAGGGTAAAGAGAAAACAGCACTAGGTCTAGAGTCAAAGCAATTAATTCCTTTCCATGGGTTTCAGTTTCTTCATCTGCAAAATGAATGGGTTGGATTAGACTAACTCTGAGATCCTTGTCAGCCCTAGATCTATAGCCCTAAGCTTATGTGGATGATCTTGAAAGTGAGATGTACATTTGAGCCTACAATAGACACATTTGACCAAAATACTCTAGTTAACATTGCTATAAAATCTGTGTTGTATAATAAAAGAAATCATAAGCCTAGAAATTCCAAAATATATAAACATTGAAAATAGCTCAAAAACAATCATGCTGCAATCTCCTAAAAATGCCTAGATCTTCCAAAGTAACTAATATGGAGTGGCTGTATATGCCTCTCCCTAGGGAGAGGGAGGAGAGGCATTAAGGTACCATGGAAACGCATCGGATGTAGATACAAATACTGCCTTTGTCACATACTACCTGTGTGACCTTGGGAAGGTCATTTAACCTTTTGGGGCCTCAGTTTCTTCATCTTTAAAATAAGAAGTCTGGGCTAGATTTCACTAAAAGTCCCCTTAAGTTTTAAATCTATGATGCTAGGATACCATCACAGTTGAAAAATATCAGGAGATCCCCACAACTGATCAGGAGTCAACAATGCAGCGCTATATGAAAAACAACCCTATATAGTGGATAAAGACCTGGCCTTGGAGTCAGGAAGCCCTGAATTTAATTCCCACCTCTGATGCATACTGGCTGCGTGAATGTCAAGTCATTTAAGTTCTCAGAGCTGCAGGAGACCCTCTAAGACTATGAATTGCAGAGAGGTTTACAGGCATCTGGTGGGTACCATGTTGGACTGGAAGTCAGAAAGTCCTGGGTTTGAATCCTGCCTCAGGCACTTGCTCCCTGTGTGACCCTGGGCAAGTCCCTGACCTTCTTCCAACCTCATATTCCTCATCTGTGAAGTGAGGATGATAATGACTCTTATTGAAAATCAAACTAGGTAACATAAAGGCATTTTTAAAAGCTCTTTAATGTGCTTTATAAGGTGTAGATACCTAATTTGCTTTGGTATAGGAAATTCCTCCCTGGGATCTCCTGATGGTGATGAAATTGATTTAAACACACATACACACACACATATATACATACACATACATACACAAAGAGCAGGTGATATATACCTGACAGACAGGGAGTACAAAAGAGTCAGCTAATGTATACTGGCCAGATCCTATCTAGTGATGTGATGAGACAATGTATATACACAATAATCAAGTTACTAAGAAAAATAATCCAAATTATTCATTATAGGGAGGAAAGAGAAAATGGACTACTTCAGTGGGAAAATAAATCCTAGTGTGAAGTTAAGTTGGGCTCTGAAAGGAACAGAACAGACCCAGATTAAACACATCATTGAACAGCTACATTTTCTTTAAAAACCCTAAGAAACGCTTCCTAGAATCTAGGTTGAAAAGCAGCATATTGGGGATCCTTCCTAAGTATGCCTTCCAAAGAGGCTGTGAACCATTTCTGCTGCTTTTATAGCTACAGTATGAATGCAAAATGTGTCGAAAGATTTGGCTCACTGATCCCCAAGCCTAAGATACGAAGGCAAGGGAGGTTCAAACAATTACACACACCTTAAGAGAAATGCCCTATAAACCCAATCTCAGTATAAAATGAGTTGCATGCAAAAATATAATAAAAATCTCACCCAAGCACTTGGCATTTCAAAGGGCAAAAAGAGATAGGTGCGGTTAATAATTCCCTGACCTGTGTACAATGAACCTTAATTACCTTAATCGAGTTGACAGTGCCTTTGCATGAAATAAAGAGTAGGTCTCATATTCTTTTTGCACTGGCACCTTGAAAGGTGTAGGCCTTTTCTACAATGTGGAGTTGCAAGGTGAAGGTAAAGAATTTTGTCATCAGCATTCTTAAAGGATATTCTTTTAAGAGGGAATCGATAACCTGGTGTCTTCCAATACAGCCTCTGGCTGTCCTGCAGTCATCCAGTCTTCACCTGGCTGCCTGCATTACTTTCTATTGATTGCTAGCAGTCAAGGACGTTAAGAACTGCTGCACAGGCTGCTTGTTTAGACTCAGGCTGTCAGACACAACCTCTACGATTCAGTATTCAGGTAAATGTTTGTGATGATGCAGAACAAGGGAGATGACTTAAAGAACGAGAAGGTGCCTCTCTGATCGCCAATCACCTCACACTGAAGCAACCACACCCTTCCTCAGCCAAACTAAGAGACTGCAGGAGATGGAAGAGAGGAAGGGAAAGAAGAATCAGGCACATCCATCCCCCTCTCTTCTATCAAAGGAAGTGGGGGAGCTGAGAAGGCTTAGGTGTGCCAGGATCTGTGCTGAAGATAAAAAGAAAAACAAAAGTAGTCCCTGCCTTCAAAAAGCTCACATTCTACTCAGAGTGGATACAACACATACACAGATAAGTAAAGACAAAATATTTGAAAAATAAAACAGCTGGATGAATCAGGAAATGACTATAGGTGGTGATGGTACATGACCTGAAATTTGAAGGATACTAAAGTCTCCAAGAGGCTTAGGTAGGAGGAAAAGCCTTCCAGGTACCACTTGAGCCCAAGGACTATGATCTCCCATGGACCAGGATTGATCCCAGGAGTCTGCCCCTGAAGGATCAATTTCACTTTCTGGCTATTTGCCCCCAACCACAGATTCACTCCAAGGGTAGTTTTCAGGTTCCACTCACATACACAAGGAATACAAGGGTCTTCTAAATCTGGGAAGAATTTTCCTCCTGAAGCCACTCCCTGTATCATCAGTAGTATATCTAAGGTATCTTGAAATTGCCATGGACACTAATTCCCAACTGAACTTATTTGTCATTTTTTTTGATACTTGAAGAAGCCTAAGTAAAAGGTACCAAGGTTGGTCTTCTGCATTTCCTAGGCCAACTATGGTATCATCGAATGCTTCTCTGGATAGAAGCACAAATTTGAGATGCTGACTTTTCATCCCTGCAAGGTTTACCAGGGTATATCCCTGTTTATTAACTTGCAAGACCCTTTACTCAGTCATGCGTCTATAAACAGGATTAGTCCTTTTAAAGTTCTTTTACACAATGCATTAAGGTCCTGGCACAGTATCTAATCAACATGTTTTTTAATTCCTGATCCTCTGATCAAGTGATTCATTTAAAAAAGAAAACTCCCATTAAACTACAGAGTTACTCTGTTTCCTTCTCTACATGTCTGTCTTGTCTGTCTGTCACACACACACACACACACACACACACACACACGCACACGCACATGCACACACACATGCACATACACACACACGCCCCTTAGGTCCAAAGATAATTCAAGGCTCACAAGAACTGACTAGGATGATGACAGGTCATGGCTAGGTGGTGAATTGCATGGTGAGATGAAAAAATAGCCACATCAGTGAGATCACAGACTCATGGAAGCATCAATGCCTCAGCTGGATTCAACCCAGGTTGACCAAAGTCAAGCGTGAAATGGCTGAAATTAAATTAACTCAGACAGGTTAAACATTTTGTGGTTAGCAGTCTTTTTGTTCAAATGGCTCATTTGAAAAAAAAACCATATTGCTATGTGAAGCTTCTACCTCCCTGTCCTAACACCTCAGCAACATTTTCCCAGAACTGGAAATTTGCCACACCTCAGTGGTTTTATATGGCAACATCCCTCTCTGAATGACACAGAAGAGTCTCTCTCTCTCTCTCTCTCTCTCTCTCTCTCTCTCTCTCTCTCTCTCTCTCTCTCTCTCTCTCTCTTTTTCTGTGATTCTTCATGTTATGGCTTGGTAAATCTGTCTCTTCATAACTTTTTTTGGTTTAGTTCCAACTGAGGAGCAGAGGGAAAAAATGAAATTTTAAGTTCAGTGGATTATTTTATGTAGGGTCATATATACCTATACAAGGCTTAAGTGTACTTTTATATATTTACATATACACACAGGCTTTATTTTTTCCATCTTATTGTTATTTTTATCCACAGAACACATACCAAGGTGATGGCTCTGTTAAGAATCACTGCTATTGCCCCAGGAATGAATCAGAGCCACAACTCTGGCAAATGAAACCTTCCTGAATCATGGGATCATAGATTTAGAACTGGAAGTGTTCCTTTGACTCAAAATCCAGCAATGAACTGTCTCCTCAATTTCTAATGAAAACTCAATGATATCATATAGGATTTTAAGTATGTTTCCAATGTTTTACAGGAAGCTCCAAACATAGTCAAAACTGCCATAAGGAAAAAGGCTTATAACACAGCAACTGTTTGTGGTTCAAAACACTCATCAATAACCAAGGAAAGTAAAGCAAGCACTCTGAGACAGATGTGCATAAAGACAAATGTGTTGCTCATATGATGGCAATGGAAAATCACCGCAAATGAAAGGGACAGCCTCTAATTACATTTGCATAGAGCACCACTGGTTAAGTTCAAAATTATTCTCTTTTCTTTATTCTCCACACTTACATCTACTTGTTGCCCAATATCTGTGGGTGCAATATCCTGAGATTTAGATTACAACTGCAGTTGGAATTATAGACTCAACATTGAACTCCAGATGTAGGTCTACCTTAGCTGTTACATGACAAAGGGTCATTTACAGCAGTGAAACCTTTTAGATGGATAAACGAGGAGACAGAGAATCTGGCTATAACAAATCATATGAATGAAAAAAATAGAGATGATTATTCCCATGGGGAAAAATTATTCTTGGCTTTACAAAAGGTTATTGTAACTCAGGGGCATGGAACTTTTGACCCAGGTTAAATCCAGCCTTTAACACAATTCCATGTGTCAAATGAAACATGTATCAACAGATAGAATCCCTATTTACATCAACAGCTATAAATATGCAATCTTTAAAGTTCTTTACTAGCATTGTATAGGCCCAAGATAGGAATGTTAATTGATTAAGACATTGTCTTTCTCTTTGTGTATGTCCTGATCTGACTCTTTATGCCTCTGTATGTTTCTTCCTCCATCATTATCTGTTTTTATCATCTTTCCTTCTCTGTCTATTCTTTATAATTGTAATTCTCATTTTAACCAATTTCTTTCTCTTTCTCTTTCTCTATTCCTCTGGCTCTCTAATACTGCCTCTTATTCTCTCCTCTTCTCTACTTCCATCCTCTTTTCTGTCTCTTTTTTTATTGTCCATAATATATAAATGAAATAATTTTTCTTTGCTACAAATATATTCCATATGAAAATTCTGTATATTAAATAGAAATCTAAGTTGCCTGGTCTTGATTTAAAAAACTGGAATATAGTACATTTTACATTTTTCTTTTTAAAAAAAAGTTGATTTTTTTTTTATGTTGACCTTGAGTGATTTTTCCCCTGCAGCTTAATGGCCCTCAGTAGAAGAATGAGAAAAATTTCCCGTTCTTGCTATAAATATTGAGCTCTGCTAAGTACTTGTTTATAGATCGGAGACTTGGATGTCATGCATGTAAGAGTGTTGAGAGGGAGGAAGGGGGCATTTCAAATAAAATTAAAGCTAATGTTAAAAATCACTTGTGACCAATGATCAACGAGAATGGAGGATCAAGTACCCACAATTAAGTTATAATTGACTGCAAAATATGTAGGATTTTTTTATGAAAGAAAAATCCATGATTAACATTTCAGGAACATGTTAACTATACAAGTGGGGTACACCAACAGGTATGGCTACATCTCCAACAGGAGTCAAAGCCCCCTTCAGTCAATCTCAGTCATTTGCATAACACTCAAGGAGGTAAGAAGGAGACTAGCATTCTCACTTTATAGATGGAGACAGGGAACCACAGAAAGACTGTGGCTACATTTCTTGCTTGGTAAGCTTGTTGTCTGAGTACATAACCTTATACTGCTTTAAAAGAAATCACCTAACTGGATGATGGAGTGCTAAAAGTCTTTTGAAAATCCCTCCATATAATTAATTCATCATAGCATTTTAGTGCAGGAAGGTATGGTATTTAGGGAAGAGGCAGTATAGAATAGTGGATACAGAGGCAGTCAAGAAGACCTATCTTTAAGCTCTGTCTCTAACATAAAACTAGCTATGTGACTCTGGACAAATTCCTTAACCTCTCAGCACTCAATGCTCTCTCTGAGGCTAAAAGTTACAGATGTATATTGGTAGATGGTGTTTTTTCACCAAGATTTCCCTATGCCAATGAAATCATAGCTCTGGTCCAAAAATAAAAAAAAAGTATTTTAGTGCAGCTGAGAAATTCTCAAGCATCTTTTCAAAAGCAAGGAGCTATGCTAATCTTCCAAGAAACAAATATTTGGTGCTCTGAAGAGATTTTATGGGTAGATGAATCACTTACTAAACAAAACACTAAGATACTGCTGGGCTGATATTACACTACCTACAAGAATAACTATGCTATATTTACTTTCTAGAATTCCCTCCTTATTACCCCAAAGCTGTAATCCCCCCCCGACCAACACACACAGCTTGCTAGGTAGATATTGTAATTGATGAATTTCAAACACATTTCCAAATTTAGGCCCAAAGAGTTTCCTGCTTAACTCTTAAATATGAGATAGAAAACTGTAGGTGGGCGAGCTATCATTACCCAATAGCTGTTTAGAGTTTTACAACTCCATTCTCCTTTTCAGTATTATAACTGATCTTAAAGGTGCTCAAGAGGGGGAAAGTAACCATTTCTCTATTTCTCAGAGCAGTGTTTCTCAAGCTTAGTACTCAGAAATCCTAGAGATGATGGAGGGAAGTCATAGAGACCAGCTCTAGATGGATTTCAACATAGCTATATTCAATATAGCTAATACATCTCCACCACTTATGATTCCACAAGATTAAAGGAATTTAAAACTGAGAGAAACTTAGAAATGATTCAATTCACTCTTTCAATACTACAGATGAGAAAGTGAAGTGATTTGCCAATCTCACATACCTAGTAAGAGGTAACAACAGCTTTTGAACCCAGACCATCCAAGTACAGTGCCCTGGTTACTTTTCCCCCTCTTGCACACCTTTAAGATCTGTTATAATACTGAAAAGGAGAATGGAGTCATAAACCCTAAATAGCTATTGGCTAGTGATATCACCTGAAAGCAGTTGTCATTAATGTTTTATGGAACAAAGAGGTCTGGGGCTAAAATAGAAGATGAAAAAATATGAGACATACTCAGTGACTTAGGGTTAGATTCCAGGCATCAAAGCAAGATTTTGCCAAGTGCTTCTCTCCAAGCCAATTCACCTCCAGAACTACTTGTAGTATGTACCTTAAAGCATCTCTCCTCACACTAATCTTGCTACTTTCCAAGGTCCCAGAATCAAAGGAGGTCTAGGTTGGAAGGACCCTCAGAAGCCACTGAGTGCAACCTGTATCTAAACAAAAATTACTTCTGCCATATACTTAACAAGTGGTCATTCAATCTTGGAATAATGATTTCCAGTGAGGGAGAACCCACAACCACCTGAGACAGCCCATTTGGCTTTTAGAAAACTCTAATTGCTAGTTTTTCTTTATATTATACCTAAATCTGCCTTTATGAAACTTTCACTCACTGCTCTTGTTTCCGCTCTCTGAGACTGAGTGGAAGAAGTTTAATTCCTCTTCCAAGTGACAGCCTTCAAATGACTGAAGATTGTCATTATGCCTCATCATACCCACACCAGCACCACCATCATCACCACCACACATGCCAGTCTTCCCTTCTCTAGGGAACATTCCAAGTTCTTTCAGTCATTCTTTATGTGGCATAACCTCAAGGTCCTTGACCATCCTGGCTTCCCTGCTCTGGAAACTCTCTAGCTTATCCAAAGATATTTAGCTGACAGTGATGCCTTTGTAACTACTGCATAAACAACTTTTGCTTTCATTTATGGATGACTTCAGTGCTCCCTCACCACCCAAAGGTGATGGAAGAGCTGAGAATACCAACAGGAAGTCTTTTTATCTCAAGTGCTTCCAAGACTCTGAGTTGTCTCTTGTTCTTGTGTCTTACAGCAGTAGCTAAATGAACTGAACACTAACTAAATTTAACAGGCTAATTGAATCTAAATTACAGTCACAAAGCCCCTTCAGAAGATTCAGTCAATTTCTTGTGGGAGAAAGTAAATGTTTTACTATATAATTATGAACTTAATTAACATAAAATAAATTAATTAGGGACTTGAGCCTGTAATGAATACCATGGTTTAGCTGTTTATTGCTGCATTTACCAGGGGAGGCTATTAGAAAGTGAGCCTTAAGAGAAAGGCTAACTTGTTATTCAAGGCCAATTGCATCCCCAAAATTAGAGAGGTTGGGTTTCTTATCTGTGTATAGCATCACGAAGTAATGGACTGTGTGCACAAAGACCTCTGTCTTAGGGTCATTCTCACTGCTTTGAGAATATGGAAGGAAAATGTCTCTAAAACTGGACCTCTAAGTGTTCAACATTTTCAGAGAGATCTTAAAGAAGCCAATGAGCCCTTCTGCTTATTCCCAGTCAAGACTATATCTAAATTATCTGATCACTGCTTCAAAGAAGCATACCTTCTACCTTACATCAGAAAGTGGGTAGACTGTGCTGTAGATGTATAAGGCAGCATGCATTTTCAAACATGTACCATCTCTTGATTTGTTTACCTTAAATGGACTTCTTTGTATTTCCCAATATACTATGCTAGGCACTGCAAAATGAAAATGATAAGGCACTGTCTATGCCCTCAAAGAGCTTATAATCAAATGAAGAGACTTGTATAAAGATAAATATAATGCAAATCAGGGTGTGGCAAGTATATAAGTGGAGTGAATAAAAATTGTCCTGAGATCAGATAAAGGAAGACCCTCTTTCAATCTAGGGGATTTGGGGAAGGTTTTATTGAAGAGGATGCATTTAAACTTGACCTTGAAGGAAGGGCAGAATTTCAACAAGCAGAAATTGTGAGATGTATCCTAGGAACAAGAAATAGTATAAGCAAAGGTATAAAGCTGGGAAAACTTTGGGGAATATTGGAATATTTTTAAAAAGAAATGTAACTTTCAGGGGCAGGTCCAAGATGTCAGAGTATGTACTCAATTGAGCTCTCCCAACCTTCGCCTCCAAATAATTTAAAAATAAATGCTTCATATCAAATTCTGGAGCAGTGGAGCCGACAAAAGGTCAGAATGAGACATTCTTTCAGCCCAAAACAACACAGGAGGTCAGAAAGAGAGATCTGTAACACGGGGGAAGAGACTAATCTGGATCCCAGATGGATGAAACACTAGTGGTGGGACTAAGTGGTGGAGACAGAAGCATCAGCAGCTTCAGGAGCTCTCAATCCAAAGATGGTAATGGGACTTGACAAGTGGTCAGAAAGAGATTACAGGGTACTACTGTGCTAGTACTGAATGCAGGACAAGATGCTGTTTGGCAACTCTATTGCCTATACCTACTTCTGAGTCATAGTTCAAGGGCAGAGAAGAACACTTTTGATCAAGAGGGAGTGGAAGCCTTGAGGAGTAGTTTAGCTTCTGGCCCCAAGGCAGCAGGGGCCCTTCCTGGGCTAGGACCAGGTACAGGAGAGCAGTGACTACACCTCTCCCAAAATCATACCATCTTGGAAGCACTAAAAACTTTGAAACTGAAAACAGCAGTGAAAAAAAGCCTGAACCACCTCCCCAAGCCAGGAATAGATCCCAACATTAATATAAAGTTCCAAATCAAGAAATATGGTAGAAAAATGAGCAAACAACAAAAAAAGAACTTGACCATAAAAACTACTACGATGACAGAGAAGATCAAGACACAAACTCAGAAGAAGACAATGAAGTCAAAACAGCTACAAGCAAAGCCTCAAAGTAAAAAAAAAAAACATGTGAACTGGGTACAAGCCTAACAAAAATTCCTGGAAGAGCTAAAAAGTGATTTTCAAAGTCAAATAAGCATGGTAGAGGAAAAATTAGTTAAGGAAATCAAAGCAAAGGAATAAAATTACAAAAAGACAATTAACAGTCTGGTAAAAGAGGCACAAAAAATACTGAAGAAACTAGCACCTTAAAAAATGGAATTTGCCAAATAGAAAAAGAGGTAGAAAAGCTCACTGAAGAAAACAATTCCTTAAAAAATAGAATTGGGTAAGAGGAAACTACTGATTCCTTGAGACATCAAGAAACAATAAAACAAAGTCAAAAGAATAAAAATAGAAGAAAATGTGAAATATCTCATTGGAAATACAGTTGACTTAGAAAATAGAATGAGGAGAGATAATTTAAGAATTATTGGATTATCTGAAAGTCATGTTCAAAGAAAGAGCCTAGACATCATATTTCAAGAAATTATCAAGTAAAACTTCCCCAATATCCTAGAACTAGAGAATAAAATAGAAATTTAAAGAATTCACTGATCATTACCTGAAAGAGATCCCAAAATGAAAAATCCCAAGAATATTATAGACAAATAATAGTTCCCAGATCAGAGAAAATAGAGTCAGGATCACACAAAGTTTAGCAGCTTCCACATTAAAGGAATGCAGGGCCTACAATATGATGTCTACAAGGCAAACAATCTGGGATTATAACCAAGAATAACCTACCCAACAAAACTAAATATTATTCTTCAAGGGGAAAATGGATATTTAATGAACTAGAAGACTTTCAAGCATTCCTGATGAGAAGACCAGAGCTGAATGGTAAATCTGACTTTCAAACACAAGACTCAAGAGAAGCATAAAAAGGTAGACGTGAAAGAGAAATCATAAGGGACTCAATAAGGTTAAACTATTTACCTTTTTATATGGGAAATTGAAACATGTATCTTCTAAGAACTTTGTCATTATTAGGGCAGTTAGAACGATTTTATATAGAAAAAGGATGTATGAATGATCTGATTATGTTGGGATGACATAAAAAAGGATAAATGAGAGAGAGAGAGAGAGAGAGAGAGAGAGAGAGAGAGAGAGAGAGAGAGAGAGAGAGAGAGAGAGAGATGCCTTGGGAGAAGGGGGAAGGCAGAGGAAGAATGGGGAAATTATCTCACATAAAAGAGGCGTGCAAGAAAGAGCTTTTGCAGTAATGGGGGAAATGGGGGGGGAGGGAGCAATGCTTGAACCTCACTCACATCTAAATTTGTTCAAAGAAGGAAAAATATATCTACATACTCAATTGGTAAAATTTCTCTCATTCACCAGGGAAGTAAAAAGGGAAAGGGATAAGAGGAAGGAGGGGAGGACTGTGATAAAAGGAAGGGCAGATAAAAGAAGACAATGGTTAGAAGAAAACAGATTTTAAAGGAGGGACAGTATAAAAAGAGAGAGAGAAAGAGGATAATCAGAAGACAATAGGATGGAGGTAAATGCATAGTAAGAAATCATAACTGTGAATGTGAATGTGATGAACTCACCCATAAAACAAAAATGGATGGCAGAATGGATGAGAAACCAGAATCCAACAATATGTTGTTTACAAGAAACACACTTGAAATTAAAAGACACACACAAAGTTAAAATAAGGGGTTGGAGCAGAATCTATTATTCTTCAGCTGAAGTAAAAAAAGGAAGGAGTAGCAATCAGATCTCAGACAAAACAAAAAATAGACCTGATTAAAAGGGATAAGTAGGGAAACTACATTTTGCTAAAAGGAACCATAGAAATGAAGTGCTATCAATACTAAATATATATGCACCAAATGGCATAGCATCCAAATTCTTAAAGGAAAGGTTAAACAAACTAGGAAATAGACCATAAAATTATACTAGTGAAGGATCTCAACTTTCCCCTCTCAGATATACATAATTCTAATCATAAAATAAGAAAGGAATCAAAGAGATGATTAGAATATTAGAAAAGTTAGGTATGATAGACCTCTGAAGAAAATTTAATGGGAATAGAAAGGAACATATCTTTTTTGTCAGCTGTACACAGTACCTTCACAAAAATTGACCATGTATGAGGGTATAAAAACCTCACAATCAAATGTAGAAATATTAAATGTGCCCCCTTCAGATCATAATGCAATAAAATTACATTTAACAGAGGGCCATGAGAGCATAGGTCAAAAGCTAATTGGAAACTAAATAATATAATTCTAAAGAATAAATGGGTTAAAGGATAAATCTTTTCATTTAAGAGAACAACAACAATGACACAACATTTCAAAATTTGTGGGATGGAGCCAAAACAGTACTTAGGGGAAAATTTATATTACTGAATCCATACATCAATAAAAGAGAGAAACAGCAGATCAATGAATTGAGAATGCAACTAAACAACAACAAACTAGAAAAAGAACGAATTTAAAATCCCCAATTTAAAACCAAGATGGAAATCCTGAAAATCAAAGGAGACATGAATAAAATAACTGAATGTTTGAAAAAGTCATTGAACTAATAAATAAAATTAGGGGTTGGTTTAATAAAAAAAAATGAAAACAACAACAACAAAAGATAAGCCATTGGTTAATTTGATTTAAAAAAAGAAAGAAGAAAACCAAATTATCAGTATCAAAAATGAAAACAGTGAAATATACCACCAATAAAGATGCAATTAAAGTGATTATTAGGAGTTATTTTGCCCAATTATATGCCAGTAAACTGACAATCTATGTGTTATGAATGAATAGTTACAAAAAATATAAACAGCCCAGATTAACAGAATGGGAAATAGAATACTTAAATAAGTCTATCAGAAGAAAAAATTAAGAAGCCATCAATGAGTTCCCTAAAAAAAATAATAAAAATCTTCAGGACCAGACGGATTCACAAGTGAATTTTACAAAATATTTAAGGAACAATTAATTCAGAATATGATATAAATTATTTGAAAAAATAGGAAAAGAAGGAGTCCTACCAAATTCCTTTTATGACACAAATATGGTTTTGATACCTAAACCAGGGAGAGCAAAAACAAAGAAAGGAAACCATAGACCAATTTCCTTACTGAATATTGATGCAAACATTTTAAATAAAATATTAGCAAGGAGATTACAGCAATATTTCACAAAGATCATACATTATGACCAGGTAAGAGTTATACCAGGAATACAGGACTGGTTCAATCTTAGGAAAGCTATCAACATAATCTACTATGTCAATAAAAAAAAAGCAAAAATCACATGAATATATCAATAGCTGCAGAAAAAGCTGTTAACATAAAACAACACCCATTCCTATTAAAAACGCTAGAAAGCATAGGAATCAATGAAGTCTTTCTTAAAATGGTAAATAATATCTAACATCAAGCACAAGCATTATCTGTACTGGGGATAAACTTGAAGCCTTCCCAATAAGATCAGGGGTGAAGCAAGGATGTTCATTATCACCACTTTTATTCAATATTATACTAGAAATGCCAGCTATAGCAATAAGCAAGAAAAAGAAATTGGAGGAATAAAAATAGGCAAAGAAGAAACAAAACTACCACACTTTTCAGATAATATGATGGTATACTGAGAGAACCCTAGAGAATTAGCTAAAAAACTAGTTGAATAATTAACAACTTCAGCTAAGGTGCAGGATATAAAATAAACCCCACATAAATCATCAACATTTCTATATACTACCAACAAAACCTGGCAGGAAGAAATAGAAAGAGAAATTCCATTTAAAATAACTGTAGACAATATAAAACTACCTGCCAATACAAACCCATGGGGACTATATGAATGCAATCGTAAAACACTTTTCACACAAATAAAGACAGATCTATACAATTGGAGAAAAAAACATGTTTCATTTTTAAAATATTATTTTATTTTTCTGCAATTACACATATCCTGTGATGCAGCAATACCACTTACTAGATCTGTATCCCAAAATGATCAAAGAAAAAGCAAATGGACTTATTTGTACAAAAGTATTTATAACAACTATTTTTGTGGTGGCAAAGAATTGGAAACTAAGGGGATGCCCATAAGTTGGGAAATGACCAGACAAGCTGTAGTATGTGATTATGATGCAATACTATTTTTCTATAAGAAATGATGAGCAGGATGATTTCAGAAAAACCTGGGAAGACTTAAATGAACTTATGCAAAATGAAGTAAAGCAGAACTGGGAGAATATTGAATACAGTAACTGCAATACTGTAAAAATGATCAGCTGTGAAAGACTTAGCTACTCTGATCAAGACATTGACTCAAAGGACCCATGATAATTCCAAAGCACCCATGATGAAAAATTCTATCCACCTCCAGAGAGAGAACTGATGAACTCTGAATGAAGATGGAAGCATATTTATATATACATATATGTAGATATTTATATATATGTATATACATATGCATGCATATGTGAGTACATATGTATATCTGCGTGTATATGTATATATACATATATGTATATATGTATGTATGTATGTATATATGCGTCTAGTTTTATTTGGCTTGTATTTTCTTTTGCAAAATGACTAACATGGAAATATATTTTGTATGACCTCACATGTAAAATTGAAATCAAATTGCTTGCCTTTTCAAGGAGGGCAGAAGGGCAGAAGGGAGGGAGAGGATTTGGAATTCAAAATTTTGAAAATGATTATTAAAAATGTTTGATATTTACTCTCAATCTTTGCTGGCAAGATTCTTGCCAGAGTCTTCCTAATAGGCTGATCCTTCATTGGGAAGATGGTCATTTACCTGAGAGGCAGTGTGGCTCCAAAAAAAGCCAAGGAATGGTTGATATGGTATTTGCTGCCCAACAACTCCAGGAGAAATGTGAAGAGCAGAACAGAGGTCTGCACACAACATCTGTAGGTCTGACCAAGGTTTGATCCTTAATAATTCCCAGACTCTATCACTATTTTACATAATATGGTGGCAAGAACACTGTATTCATGTCCTCACTGTGCCATTTTAATAATAATTGACATTTACCTAGTGATTTGGAGGTTGCAAAAACACTTTACATCCATTATCCATTTGGATCTCACAGCCTTCCTATGTCATAATTTCTATTATTATTCAGGAAAACAGGCTCAAAAAGGTCAAAAAATTTCCCCAAACTAGAAAACATAAGCATCTGAGGTAGAATTCAAACCCAGGTCTTTCCTATCTTAAAGGCAGGTCATTTCACTCTACTAGGGATATGACCATGGGCAAATTGAACCTCGAGTCCTTCATCTATAAAATAGCAATAATAATGCTTGCACTGACCTACAAGGTTGTTTTGAAGAAAGCCCTAGGTAAGCACTAGTTACATAATTAATTTATTTGGAAAGCCGTTTTTCACAGATTGTACAAATGTAAATTTCAGCTCCACCCAATCCCTGTTTAAATTATTGTGAAATTTATAGTGGGCTCTAAATGTAACTAAATTGAACGAATTTGATAGTTGACCTGTGACAATGTGGATTCACCAGAGTATCTGAAGCTTAGATTGAAACTCTCTTAAAATTTTCTTCCAGGTGGCCCAAGATTTCTTTTTTTTAATGGTTCTTTAAGACATCGCATCAAAAACTTAGCTATAAAATAATCATTATCTACTAAAAATTTAGTTAACTCTATCATCCATGAAAACAGAAATGGGCTAGGATGGATAACTGAAAACTACAGACAATGCCAAACCCCAGTTTTAATCAGATTTGAATCTTTCTCCAGTTATCTTTTACTGAAATTGCTAGCACATAATACATACTGCAATTGTAATGTGTCTCCTTGATATTTTCTACAGCATTTTATCCTATAAATGAAGCTGAGAGAATAGAAAGCATTTACTAGGAGGGGAGGAAAGTGGTGCATGAATAGGGAAAGGGTACCCAACCAGCAATATTTATGGGATATTAGCAAGTTGAGTTTTTGGTGTTTTTTTTTTTAACTCAACTGATACCTGGAGTCTTCGGTAATGGAAGTGATGATCCAAATTGAAGCCTATTGAAGCAAAGAGAGATTAATACCCTTACCAGAGTCATTAAACACTCCTTATTGCTTCACCTTTGTTTACATAATGGAGTGAAAATCACTAGACTTGGAAATTTCATTTTCTGCAGTCAACTCTCCATTATTCATAGACTGATTATCAGCTTTGTGGATTACTACCATGGACCACTTTGCCTTCCTTTAGAGGATTTCATAAGGAATTAATAATGTGGGGGAAAATAACAGATAAAACTGGCTATGGTTGACTAAATATGCTGCTAGTTTCAATCCCTTTTTCTTTATCAGATGTTCATATCATGTCTATTGATATTCATGTTCATGGGAAGGGTTATATTATTCTGTGGAATACCAGCATACTTTAATGACTTTCTTCCAAGGAGTTTAAAGAGTTTTACACACACCTGATCCAGTAAAAAGAACAATGAGTTGAAAATCAAAGGACCAGGATTTATATCTCTTCTCTGCCACTCATTATCTACATGAAATTGGATGTCATCCAACCTTTCTGGGTCATAGTTTCTTCATATATAAAATGAGAGTTCAACTAAATGTCCTCTAAGTACCTGTCACCTCTAAATCTATGATCTTATTATTTATATTAAATTTCTATCCATGAAAGGATGGGCAAGCCATTATCTTATCCATCCTTCAGATGGAGAAACTGAGGCACAGAACATTTTAAAAATATACCCAAGAACATGTAACTAGTCAAAAATAAATGAATCAAAATTTACACCCACCTCTTGAGTCTCAATATATTTATTTTCTCCTTTTTTTTTTTACTCCATATTGGATAAAAATAGCCCACTAGAGAAAACAGTCTCCCAACATTTGAAAAAAAGTATAAAATATTTTTCTGCCCACTTGAATATTTTTTTAAACAAGTACATTCCCCATCCTGGAGATATCAAGGGAAAGAAAAATATGTCCTCTATCATGTACCCAACTTAATCTGTTATTCTGAGCAGCTTTGCAAATGGCTAATGATAATACTGTTCCCAATTCTAGGTGATGACTCACCTCCATTCCTACTTAGATTTTTCCAATCTCTTTTCATGGGCTTGTATACTTTCAGAGATAAATGTTATCTTCAAGATAGTTTCTCCTCATTTCTGAGCCCATGATCTACATTTAGAGCCAGAAGACTTGAGTGAAAGTTGAAATATTCCTGGTTGGAAGAAGCTTTCAACCTCTCAATGGCTATACCTATCAGTGTATTTCTTTAGTAAGTCACAAAGTACAGAAGGCAGCCTTAAGCTCATTGAGAATCTTAGCCAAGCCTCATTTTTCAATATAAACCCTATGCTGCAGATACTGAATTAGTTGTCTTAAGTATATATCACAAAATGGAATATCTAGAGGTAAAAAGGTATAGGAGTCAGAGCCCTGGATTTTGAGTGAGGAGATCTGTGTTTGAAGCCCAACTCGTCTGCTTACTACACGTATGACCTTGCATACGTCAGTGAACTTCTCTTAACTTCATTTTCTTTATTTGCAAAATGAGGAATTGGACTAAGTCAGCCAGTCAGTAAACAGTTAATCAGACTGTTTATTGAGATGATCTCAAAGCTCTCATATGACTCTAAATCATCTTCAAAATGTTTCAACGTGTGCTTTACATTCCTCACACAGGAGATTTTGCCCATCTCTGCACCTTTGCCCTGGCTGCCCTGGAGGCCTGGAATGCATTCCCTCCTTACTTCCCCTCTCAGAATCTCAAGTTTCTTCTGAGGCTCATTTCACATACCACCTTCTACATGAAGTCTTTCCTGATTCTCTCAGATGTTCAATCTTCCCTCAAGACACTATTTTACAGATACCTATATGCGTACCTGTTGTCTCCTGGGATCAATTATAAGTTCCTTGAGGTCAGGACCTGCTTCACTTTTACCTTTGTAACCCGAGTGCTTGGTAGAGTGCCTATTAGGACACTTACTAAAGTTGGAACTTACTAAATTCTTTTTAGTTGATTGAAGGAAAATAAACTTACATATGACAATGGCGGTGGCTCACAAGTCTTATGGGAGAAGCATATGTGTGTGTGGTGTGTGTGTATATATGTGTATTTTAAAAACATACATGTATATATATGCACGTGCACATATATCCATATATACACACCTACATATGCACACGTATTTACACACATACATTATATGTGTGTACGTGTGTATGTGTATACATGTATATATGTGTGTATTCTATACACATATATTTCACACATACATACAGATATATACATGTGTGTATGTGTATATAGATATGTGCATAGAGATACACACATATATACATGTATACATATATACACATACACACATAAATTCATAAAATGCTCACCCATGTGTTTCGCATTTTGAAATTGAGCAATATGGGACACAGGGAGGTGAACTAGCCAATCCAAATGCACAAAGCTAATCAGTGACACAGCTGGGGAATGAGTCCTCAGCTCAGGCCACGGCTCATCACCTAAAGCCCGCTGCCTCTGTGCAAAACTGGTGACATTTCTATTCGGACTCACCCTCTGCAGTTTAGGTCATGCCCACAGCAATCAGTACAGAACCTCACTCAATCTCCACAGCCAACTGGCTTCCCCTCCCACCCACCCACTGAATTCGGGTTTGTTTTCCATTAAGCAGATCTGTCAAAACTCCTCCTATTCCCAGGGCAGTAGGTTCATCCAATTTCTTGCTTTGAAACATCGCAGTTATACACTACAAAATTAGGAGACCGATCTCCTTAAGCCACACCCACAGTCTCATTATTTTCTAGTCATGCCAGTAGTTAATAAGAATAGTACTGAATTTATATATTATTTTCACAGGGCAGATTTCATCTTTAACTTTACAGGAGAGGAAACTGAGACTCAGATGGGGTTAAATGATTTCCTTAAGGTCATCCAGAAAGTATGCATCAGTCTAGCCTCAAAACCAGATCTTCTGACTGAATAATTGACACTCACATAGTGCTTTAATTTTTGGATAGCTCTTTACTTCTATTCCATCACTGGATCCTTACAACCACCCTGGGAGGTAAGTTCTATTATTAGTCCCATTTTACAGATGAGGAAACTGAAGCACAGAGGTTAAATGTCTTGCCTAGGGTCACACAGCTTCTAAAGGCCTGAGGCAGGATTCAAACTCAGGACTTCTTGACTCCAATACCAGCACTCTATGAATTGCACCTCAGGAGCTTTCCACCACTCTTGCCATACTGCTTATCCATGCATGCTATGTATGTGTGATGGTGTTGCTGAATATTGGGGTGAAATAAATATGCAGTTACAGAAGGCTCCTTCCTCTAAACAGTTAATATTATAGTGCTGGTCCCTCAGAAAAGAATTTTATATGTGTGTGTGTGTGTATATATATAATATATATATATATATATATATATATACATATATATGTAAGTATGTGTATATATATGTAAGTATGTGTATATATATGTAAGTATGTGTATATATATGTAAGTATGTATGTATACACACATACATATGTATGAGACCCATATATATACATATATATTTTTGGTTTTTACATAGAACACTTTATGAACCATACTAATTCAATTCCTTCCTTAGCATCTAAAGCTTTTTGTGAAATATTAATGAAGTATCAGTGGAATACAAATGTTAACTGTCTAACCACTTTTTCAGATGAAGGGTCATGTTTCTTATCAATAATAATAACAATAATAATAGCATTTATACAGCACTTCAGGGTTTGCAAAGCACTTTGCAAATGACATCTCATTGGAGCCTCACAGCAGCCCTGGGAAGTAGGTGCAAATGTTATCCCATTTTACAGATGAAGAAACTGAGGCAGACAGCTGTCAAATGACTTTCTCAGGGTCACACAACTAGCAATGTCTGGGGCTAGATTGGAATGACTACAGGCCGGTGCTGGACCTTTGTTGGACTCCATCTTATTTAATGTCTTCATACCACTCCACTAAAAGAATAATTCTCAGTATTACTTTTTTTTTCAAAACACATGACCCTCAGACTAAGCAAACTTTCTCTTTAACATACCCTAATGGTATTGGAATAAAGACAACTGTTCACAGAGGCTAAGGATTTGTGTGGATAAAAATTCTGCCCACACAATATTTAGCCCCTTCTCTCTTACTTATCCTTCTAATGGAATCCCTGCTTTTCTTCAAAGCTCATGTCAAGTTCCATCTTCTACATCTATGTCTTTCCTGATTCTCTCCAGTTACTGTTTGGGAAATTATCTCCCCATTACTGTTGAGGAAGGGAAAATGGAATCTGTTATTTGCACATTTACATTGCACATGCTGTCCTCCCCCCTAGAATATAAGCCCTTTGAGGGCAGGGAGTGTTTCATGTTTGTCTATTCCAGCAGCTAGCACAGAGCCTAGTGCCTAGTAGGTGCTTAATAAATGCATGACGATTGATTGGCAACCTTTTTAAAATGATTCCTCATTCTTTTTAACCATTTTGGAGGCTTTAGATGTAGCTTGGTGCCTATGTCTGAGGAAAGGGAGGGCAGACATTTTTCAAGTTTAAGTCACATTTTAGACATCAACTCTCAACTTCAGAGCTAAATGTTTAAAAACAGTATTCCCTCCAAAATACTATGTTCTAATTTCCAGATGATGGCCTTATTGAATTGCAAATCTAAAAAGAGGCTTCTGACTTTTAAAAAAAATTATTAATGAAAAGCAACATTGGACACAGAGGAAATACTATGCTCAAGAATGTGTTCATGATATTTTGTTTATAAACAATACATGTCTTCTGGTATTTTTTGAGGGTTGCCATTACCATCTTTCTCCCCTCAGTCAACTAGGCAAACTCACTGCAAATCACTTTTTCCAAATATTTTCCATCATTATACTGGTATCCCTTTGTATCTCTGTGGATTCAAATTTCTGGCTTTGATTAAGTTTGTCCAAAAGATTCCTTAGCTATACAAAGTAGAACCTTTTAGCCAATTAAATTATTCCTGCCTAGTCAATAATCACTTATGCAACAGAAACATATTTGGGCAATAACATGAAAAAATCCCGATGTTTAAATTTTCTTGTATTTTTAACTCCAGGAAACTCAATTCAATCGAGTGCTATGGAACCTGTTTTACCAAACAACAACAACGTTAACAACAGCAACAACAAACTCAACCTTTTAGTGATAGACTAGAAGTGTAAGAGTTGGTTACAAAGTGTAAATAGCTAATAACTATAAGTAAAAGAGTTCACTACACAATGACATTGGAATAATCGCAAGGAAAACTTCAATGTTTCATATTCTAAAAAAAAAAGTACTTTCCCAGTGCTCATAGTTAACCTTAGGAATTATCATCATTATTATCTAGGCAGAATGATAATTATTCAATAAGTTTAATTATGGAGTTTCCAAATATCATTTCTTCTATACACCAAAGTCCAATTTTCCAGTTCATTTCAACCAACATTTATTAAGCATCTAACACATGCAAGGCACTGATAATTACTAGAGATACAAAGATGATGAACCAATGTAATCTATTCCTTCAAGTAGCCTACAGTCCAGTAAGGAGGTAAGACATGTATACAAGTAGGTATAATACAAGTTAGAACATGGCTGGACACACAGGAGAGAGGCTGAAGCATCCAGATGGGAGAGAATACAGGTGGGCACTTGGAAATCCTTAGAATGTATATACTGGTCTTAAACCAAATCGAAGACAAAATCACGGAAAGAGCTATGGATTTGCAGTCAGAGGACCTGGATTTGAATTCCGACTCTTTTTACTTGGCACCTCTGTTTACCCTGGGCAAGTCACTTCAGCTCTCTGGGCCTCAACTTCCTAGTCTGTAAAATAAGACTAGAAATTCTGGGTATTTCCATGCAAATTTAAATTCTGCTACTTGAATTATCCTCTCTGACTACAACTCTTCTCCCTCCTCCACAATTCAATCTTCTCTATGTAAGTCTTATCTAAGTATATTACATCTTAACCCACTTTGCACAAATGAATGGGATTTATTTTAAATTTTTAAGTGGGTGAGGAAGAGTGGGTGGAGACTAGCTGACTTAGCAAACATCAATAGTGACCTTGAAAGTATTGATCAAGCTTTGTTTCTGTGTTATGGAGGTAAGGAAATTAAGCCAATCTCTCTAAATCATTAATGAGCTCTTTTTGTGGGCTTCTAGCCAACTCCCCCAGGCCCTCTAATCAGGCAGGGTATTCTCCCATACATACACACTTTTTGGCAGAAGATGTCAGTTTCTGACTAACAAATGTGAGGAAACCATCTAAAAGGTGTATAGAATTTTCTTCCTCTTCTCCCCCTCATCTTACGGTTAACAGCGGGAGGAACCCAATATGATATAATGAATAAATGACATAGAAAGACATCTTTCTTCCCCTTGTTTCTGGAGGGTGAGGAATAAGGTCTTTCGGGAACTTTTGAAACTAGAGAAAGAGGAAAGAAGGAAACAACCTTGTTGCTTAAAAATAATTTCTCCTTCACTTTTTAAACAGAAACCTTTCTTTGAAAAGAACATCAATGGGAAAAGATGAATTAATGGATCCAGAATGATGGGTCTATACAGGACTAGACTTCTAGTATTGTAAGGGGAAAAAGCAACAGACTGAACTAAGTGATTTGAGATACTATTGCAAATTATCCCTTCCCCCCATCAGCAAACTATTAAGAATACAATACTATCAAACATTAGTCATTTATTTGAATGAAGACACTGAAGAAAGGACCCATTTAAAACGTAAGCTATTATCTCAACTACACCCTATTCTCCTATTTCCACCTGCCTATACGTCATTCAATTCAATTCCTCAAGCTTTATTTGATGACTACTACAAAAAAGACATAGGAGATGCCCAGACAAAAGTAAAAGCAGATGAAAATAGCATAAACCTGCCTTCAAGGAGCTTATACTCAAATCAAGAGACATAATCTACATCCATTGTAGATTAAGTATGGTGCCATGTTCTAGGTGAATGCGACAAAAGGGACATCTATGCAAAGTTCTCTAACCTCATTAAGTCTCAATGAAATAAGAGATCTCTTCCAGCTGGATCAGGGAAGGCTCCATGAATGAGGTGAAACCTGCTTAAGCTGAACCTTGATGGAAGAAAAGGATTTCAAAAGGCAGAGATGTAGATGGGAGTATATTCTAGTCACGTAGAATGTGCTATATAAATGCACCATTATGGGAGAAGATCAGGACAAGACAGGAGTTAGACTAGTTTGGTTTTTCTTTACCTGGAACACGTGAAGGGGAAATATAGTGAGAGAAGATTGGAAAGGCAGGGTGGCTCTAGATTGTGGAGTGTCTTAAATGCCAAGCTTTGGAGTTTATGTTTACATAAACAACTATAGCAGTAGTTTTCAATAAAGGAGTGACATTTTCGGAGCTATGTATATTACTTTGACAATTGTGTGAAGGACAGATTGGAAAGAAAAAAGTATGGGATCAAGGAGACTACTTAAGCAGCTGCTACAATCATCCAAGAAGGAGGTAGCACCCCAAATTAGGAGGGGTGTATATGTATATATGTGTGTGCATTAAAAAGAATAGTACAGGTGAGAGACAGTCTGAAAGCAGAATTGTCAGGACTTGACAACTGGTTGGTTGAAAGAGTTTAGAGAGAAAGAAGAAAGAAAGATCTTTCTGAAACTGTGAGCCTGGGTAATGGGGAAAATGATGAATTCAGTTTGAGACTTATCAGGATTGAGGTGCTGAAAGTGAAAGTCTCAGTGAAGCTGTCCATCCTGCAGCTGGAGATTGGTACTGGAACTCAGGAGAGAAAAACTAGAGAACAGAGCTCTCCTTTGGTCTAAGAACAGAAAAGTACAGTTAAAAACAGAAAATGACTCCTTGCCCAAACCTTCCTAAGTCCCAGCTATCCAACCGTCTTTCTTTTCCTTAAACTCTTTCAAATGCCTAAAATCTTGTCTCAAAAATGTTGATTAAAAAAGGAGGAGAGGGAAAACTGAGGGGGCAAGGTACCTCTTTTTTTAAAAGAACACTCCACCATTATTAAAGGTAATGGGATTAGTCTTCCCCTTTTCTGCATTCATAATTTCTTAAAGTAAATAGTAATCATTGCTACACAAAGGGTCACATAATAAGACACAGAAGACACATCTTCCTGAGTTCAAATCTAGTTTCAGACACTTACTAGTTGTGTGACCCTGGGTAAGTCACTTAATTCCACCTCAGTTTCCTCATTTGTAAAATGAGCTGTAGAAAGAAATGCAAAACACTCTGGTATCCTTGCCAAGAAAACCCCAAACTGGGTCACAAAGAGTCAGACACAGTGAAAAATGACTGAACAACAACATATACAAGCATGTGTGTGCATATGTGTGTGTGTGTGTGTATATATGCATATACACATATGTATATGACTATATGTATTTTTTATAGATTCCCTCTACTACAACCAAGAATAAAACATTAATTAAAAAAGCACTACAAAAGCCAAAATATATTTTAAAAGAGAAAAGAGTCAATATGAGTGCTTTCTGTCAGACATTTCATAACAACAAACTTTCTTCTTTGACCAAAAATTCTATGAAGGTATGGCCCAGTATTCTTTCACTTTAACTTTGTAAATCATTATAAATCTATGAGTGTGTATTCCAAGATAATGATGAAGTAGGATAGGTATCTCAATTATTTACCAGTGAAAAACTACTTTAATTTTTCCAAAGTCATAGAATTGCTTTGAGGTGGGAGAGAGATCTAAAGTACAAGTCATTAACGGTGTGTATGAGGAGGGAAAGGAGTGGGAGCTTTGTAGATCACTGACAAGACCAGAGAATGCTGAGGGTATACATCACTGATGGGTCTGCTGACAATGAGGGTTTCTGAGAAGAGAGGGGAAGGCAGCTTCCCAGCTTCAAGATCGACCAAGAGCAAATGGTTAACTGTAATAGGGAAATGGGAGACCACAGAAATTGAGGCAGCTAAATTCAGTTTTAATCTGCCTCTCAATTCCACCTGCTAAGTTAAGTGAACAAACATTTATTAAGAGCCTACTATGTGCCAGGCACTGTGCTAAGTACTAAACATTTAATGTGCATTCAATACACATTACTTATGCATTCCATAAATAAATCATTACCTGCCTCTTAAAGCACACATCACATTCCCCAAAATAAAACCAAACCATCAGTTTTCCATAAAATCACTGGATGACTGAAGATAACCTAAATATTATTAGAAGACCATAAAAAATTAAAGTTACCACATTTGACGTGATGAGATAAGGCACAGAACAAATTTGGGGCAGAAACAGCTACACATACATTTCTATTTATGCAGAAATATTATACAATTATTTATGACCTGATGCTCAAAATTCTGAAAAGTAAGTTCCTATTATCCCCATTTTACAGGTGAGGAAAAAGATGGGTGACTAATTTTACACTAAGTTGAGTCAGCACTGTGGCAAGAACTAAGACAGAGCCTTTCCTGGTCTCAGATCTTTGCTGAGTCCACTGCACCCAGAATCCTCTATATATGAGCTCATTTTGCACTGGCGATTACTCATTTCTAATCTGCACTGCCTCTGTTAGCATCAATTCAGGTTTCCAGAAATCTTAACTCATTCAGGGTTCCAGAAATCTAAATATTGCGGAAATGGAATTGTTCATCTTTTAGTCCAAGGACAACAAAGCACACGATTAGCAATGATGAAAAAGAGTAGTGAGGGGAGAGGGAAGAAAGAGGGGGCAGGGCACTTTTTTTTTTCAGGAAGAGTTCATTATTATTAGAGATAATGGATTAGTCCTCCCCTTTTCTGGATCCATAATTCCTTAAATAAAATGCAATCATTATAACACAAAGAGTCACACAACAAGAGACAGTGGATTGTGATTCAAACAGACAAATCTTAAATATTTTTATTTACATAAATATACACACATATACATGTATGTATGTACTCATAAATGCAGACATATATATGACTGGACATATGATTTTTCTTTAAATAAGAAATTCCCTCTACAAAGGCAGTAGGCATCTATTTTGTGACTTCTAGTTTTAGAATCTTGCCTAGAATACTAGGATCCCGGGTGACTGCCAATGGGTGTGTAGAGACGATACTCGATCTTAGTTCCTCTCAATTTCAAGGCCAACACTGTATTTATTGTTATGTTACCTCTTAGATAAGAGTATAACTTTTTAAAAAAAATATTACACAAGAAAAGCATTTCATTCATGACACACTCCATTTTTCAGGCTAATTATAAATCATGCTAAAAAGATCAAAAGACAGGCAAAAACAAACTATTAACAAGTGGCATACAGCTCAATACAATGAAGATACTGTCTCACTAAAAGATATGATAGTGTATTTTGAGCATTTCTGAGAAGATATCAAGTGCTTACTATGTACCAGCTGATTGGTAATTGACTTTAAGCCTGCCATCCAAGGGCCAGAGAGACAGCATGGCAAAATGATTAGTGATCTAGCCTTAAAACCAGGAAGACGTGGGTTCAAATCTTGTATTTGACACATAGTGGCTATGTGACGGGGAAAATCACTTAACTTGTGAATGTTCAAGACCACTCTCTAAGCCTATAAGATGCAGAGAAGGCACAAACCTGCATTGATAGAAGGAGTTTCCTTTACCTGGGAGTTCTCTGTACCAAGGACTAACCTACCTAAGATCGGAGGAATTCAGCATCAAGTTGACTGCAAACTGATTTTTTTTTTGGCCAAACAATCCTCAAAATAGATCGACCACGCTGTAGCTGAGTTGTTGCTTATATAAAGGCAAGGGAAGCAGGGAAAAGAGATGTCAGCAAAAGCTTCTCAAAAGAGGTAGCATCAGAGTGCTTGAAATGAAGGAGATGCTATGTTGCAGGGAAGTAAGTACTCAGTTTGGATGCAGAGATCCTCGATTTAAGTGTTATTTCTGCTGCTTAATACCTGTGTGACTTGGTCAAGTGATTTAACCTCTTTGGGCTTTCCTTTCCTCATCTGAAAAATGAAAGGCTTAGTTAGACTCAATGACACCTAAGGTCCCTTCCAGCTCTAAAGAGAAGGTACACGTGAATGCATGAGAAAGTTTGACTTTGGACACACGGGGCTGTCACAAACGTGTCTACAGCTCTATTGTGTCATCCTTTTAGAAGTCTTGGGAGGAAAAGCAAGGGAAGGACAGATGAATAGCTCAATATCTGCTACATGAATTAACTTAACTGGAATTTCCTACTAGCCACACTTTCTTATGTTGTCCCCAACCTGCCAGATAAGTCACTTGAAATTTTATGTTTATTACTGTATGTGTTGTAAAAGATATTTGCTGCTGGGCATGTGTCAAAATATCAGGAAAAAAACTCCCACAAGGCATACATACACCTTTAAACGTGTGACTGCCCAAAAGAAAAATGTTTACCCCTCCAAGTGCTGGATTTCTAGTACTCTGGCCTACATGAGGTACTAACTAACCCTATCAACTGACGTGAGATACCATATTATTATTGTTTGTATGCTCTAAAGTATCTACCTATTCAAAGAAATAGGACTGATTATTTCACAAATACGGAAGAACTGATATATCCAAATGAACATTATCCCATTCAAGTTTTCTCCTTGGGAGGCGATATAGTCATTCCAATGACACTGTCTTTGTTAAGCGCATCAAAGTTTCTCTTTGGGAATGGTACTAACTAAGACAATAATTTATATTTAGTAGGTGTTGAAGAAATATGGGTAGCGTGTTGACTGAATGGTATGCAGAACATGAGGTTAAATCTGTTGAATCTCATTAATGGCAGCAAATATGGATTTGGTTTTCAGAAAGACTCTATTCAGTATCAAATCTGGTTAATAAGTTGGGTGATCAAGCTGACAAGTGGGATAAACCTATTTCAAATGGACATGCATGCTGAGTTAGAACACTGTCACAACAAAGAAACCAGTTAACAGGCTTCAATCATCAAAGACTGTCCTAAATAAACATCTGCACCAGTAAACACGCCTAAAATCCCATCAGTTACTGTGTTTATGTAATAACTCAGAGCTATCTCTCCATGACTCTCTCACTACCCTACACACACACACACACACACACACACACACACACACACACACACTCCCTCCACTAAAAGGACAGATGTGGGCTTCTTATCTGAGAATTAGGCAATCTAAGCACTTAAAAGTTAGATCAAAAGCTTCAATACAGTACTGAGGGCTTGATCTTACTTTTTAACATATGACCTACTTTATCACATCTCAGGAAACCAGCCACAGCTCTGCTGAATGTATATGCCAACCCACTTCTCTGAAGCATAAAACAACAACCAGTACATACATTTAAGTATAGAAACTTTGAAGACAGACAATGATTTGAAAGGCAGATTTTATATAGGACCAAATTCTTCATCAAGGAACAGATAGGTCACCAAGTAATGCCAAGTTAATGGTTTTCAGCCTGGCAAACTATGTTCCAAAGTGCATATGCATTACAAATGCTGGAGTATAGAAAACTTTGCTCCTTCAGAAAATGTGGCATTTGGTGATATAACAAATACAACGGCATTTACTATCCCTCTCCAAGGCTTAATGGACAGGAATTGGATTTGAGAGAGGAAAAGGGTGATTCATCCCCATTAAGAATATAGAACATTAGCCCCACTACAAGATGGTCTCTAATTTCCTTTTTAGCTCCCAAAATTCACCAAACAGCTCTACAATAATAGACACACACTCTGTCTCTGTCATATATGTGTGACTATACATATATATTTATATATGTATATAACTGTATGTACATATGTATATGTGTATGAATACATATGTATATATGTATAGATACATATGTATATGCAAATATATGTAACATGGATGTGTATATAAACCGTGTGGTATCTATATATGTATATGTAATCACAAAGGCAACTAAGTTTTTCGTTTTTTACTTTCTATAATCTCTGTCTATACATAGATTGCACAGATAGATAAATAGATATAATTATTTAAAACAACATATAAAGGTAAGTATTATATCTACATATATATTGCAGAAAGCGAAAAAAAAACCCTTGAAACAGGAAGATTCAACTAGTTCAGTGTCTTTGTGATTCTATTCTCTATGAATTTATATCCATCTTGGCATTTTAACCTTACTCCATCTTTCTCCAACACTCTTAAGTTGTTTTCCAGAGATATCATTAGAAAGTTTCTATGAACGGTACTGAAAGTGCTTGCAGATTGGCCTTTTCCAAAATAGAGCCTTCTATATAAAACATGAGGTTTGGCAAGTACACATCTCTAGATTGCTGAATATTCCCTAATGAATTTGATAATGGATTGTCTGGAGTTAATGAGAAACAAACAACATAAAACAATAATTTGGTGGGGCAGAGAACCCTACTCCTAGCATCCAACTTTTCTTTTCCTTCAAAGATGTGTATATATGTATACATATATGTGTGTACATATGTATGTATATAGCAACGTTCTTGCATATGAAGATTCAAACAGTAACCCTTTAAGATGTTAGCCCAGTAAAAAGTCTTTTATTCACAAAATCATTGAAGTTTCTTTTCATATCTCCTACAAATACCCTACTACCCTAGAGGTTCCCAAGTTATGATTCAGTAGACTAGATGAATTTGCAAAATGAATCTCCTCTTGAAATCTGCTTTTCATTTACCCTGGCATGAAAATTGAGCCTACATTTTCATTTATTCCACTAAAGAGAGTTATAAATATTTTTGAAAGCTCCTTCTTTAGATATATCCATTACAGCCTTAGTTTGCCCTAGCATGAAACTTGAAATACCTAAAATAATTATGATAAACAGTACCCCCAAATGTGTGCAAACATTTGCAAACGTTTCCACCAGGGGGCATTCTTCCCATTAAAAATAACGTGTAGGTATCCCAAAAATGTTTGGTCGACTTAACAGACCAAAAGAAAGTATTTGTTTCAGTAAAAGGGCTGAAGTGTTTGTTTCCCTTATTGGCCTGAAAATTAACATTTTCTTCTGAAGATACAGGTCTGAGTCTTCAGCTGGTACCAAAAAAGAACTTATGTTAAGATGGTAAGGTTATACAGAACAGCTAAATGTGAAATCTTACTAGAATACAAAACCACCTTACAACAACGAAGTTTTTCACTTGGTTATACATGGCAAGTAGGACCAAGAGTTAACTTCTCTAGGAAGGTTATGAAGAATGGGGTAGGGGAGGAGGAATCTTGGGATATGTAGAACATGGATAGCTATCACTGTTACACTACCTTGTGAAGCATAATAAATGAATGTGTTTAAATTGCCCTAGTGACAAACTATGAGATTTATGACCTTCTTCCATAAGAGAATAAACAGGATTGGGGATTGAACCTGGAATTTCACTGGTTTACAAGTGTGGAAACCCAACCAAAGTAGACTGACATCTTTTCTGAAATGTAACATCTTGGAGGGTTGCTTAGAGCAGTGGCATCAAAACTCAAATAAGAGCAGGACCATTTAACCATTTAATAGGATGCCTACAGGTGCATATTAACTTAGAAAATCTACATATTAAACATTATCCATGTTTTATTATATTGTTATTTATCTTGTTAAACATTTCCCAATTACATTATAATCTGGTTCCACCAGTACATGAGATGTGTTGATGGCCACATTCTTTCCAACCTAGAGCATTAAGGCACTAAATGATTTGCCCAGAGTCAGTATTTGTGAGTGTATCAAAGGCAGGATTTGAACCCATGTCTTCCTGGCTTCAAGGCCAGCATTCTGCTCACTATGCCACACTGACACAGGTAAATGTAAGCATCTGACAGAAGCACTGCACTGTTGACCCTCACTCACACACATAAACAAATGTGAGATGTGTGTCCAGAAAAGAACCTATGTTCAATTTGAAAATCATTTATTGAGCACCTACTATATGGACGGCATGGTGCTGGTTACTGCAGATTAAAAACAAAAATGAAAAAATTCTTGCCTTCAAGGAACTTACATTCTACTAGAGGCAAATAACATTTGAATCATAAAGAGACAGTTCTATCTTAAGAGCTCACCATGTAAATTTAAATTTCCTATAACTCAAAACTCATTATCTACCAACCTCAGTTCAGGAAACTTACATTTTACAATTTTTCCTTTTGAAAACCATAATACTGCCAAACAGAAGTGGGGTGGCCAGGAGAGATGGGCAAGCCTTCAGTGCAATAGGAAGTGAGAGTGTCCATCAGTAACAATCTTGTTTATTACCACTTAACTTTGAATCAATAAAGTCCATTCCCAACTCTGTCATTGATTGGCTCTACAGCACTCAATCAGTCTTTTCTCTTTCTTTATTGCCCTAATTTTTTTTCATATATAAAACAAAGATGCTAGATTAAAAAACACTCATCTTACTTTTGGTGAGAAGTAGAAATTGTTATTACTATGTAAAGTATTTTTAAATTATAAAAATATAGTGTTAGAATGCTAGACAATTATTCTCTTGAGCTTATCTGTGAAATGGATTATCAAAGAAAATCTGGGAATGTGGACAGGGCTGAAACTGGAAAGCAGGGAGGGTGATTAGCCATTCATTACACTCAGGTCCTGATACTCATCTGTGCTTTCAAATGAGCTGAAAGCCAGGGAGCCACTCCACCCCTCATACAGGAAATAAAAGTAGACGAAGTGAAGGAACAGGAAGAGGTAGTAAGTCTATTTCCAGTTGAACACAAGTTCATTTCCATTTTAGGGTCTCCAATATCCGTCACATAATAGGTACTAATGAATGCTCCTTTGAGTTAAATTGAATTTCTAGTAGTCAGGAAAGGTTATGAAGAGGTAAATTCTAAGAAAGATTCCTCTCTCAAAGCCTTATCATTAAACCAGATCTGAGCTCAGAATAGAGGTAGATTAGAAACATCCTTAATAATTAATTTGTGTATATACTTCCAACCAAAAAAGAGAAAAATTTGTCAGAGATGAAGGTAGAATTGTCAAGGTGAAGGGAAGACTTTCATAGCAAATAGTGATCTCTTCAGAAGATAAAGAATCAACAGCAAAGTCAATGCAGAACGGCCAAATGCCCAGAGAAGGAATTTTTGGGAACCAAATAGAAAAATAACTTTACCTTGTGGGGAGTTCACAACTGGACCAAAAAACTAAGGATACAACACATGGAAATAAAGTGTAGTATGCAAGTACAGGAGATTCCAAGATTAGAAAGGATGATTGGGTATCCATGTCAAGCAAAACTGGAGGATCTCATCTGATGTAACAGAAACACCAATCTAAATGTATGCCCAGGTTAGGTATCTGAGTGTTTTGGTCTCAATTCAACCTAGATCAAGCTAAGGCAAAGAATAGGATTAGGAACTGAGTGCCTGTAGACCACGGCTACTCAACTAAATCTGTGGCTGTGGTATAATGGAAAGAGCACTATATTTAGAGTTAAAAAGACTGGTTTTAAGTCTAGGTTTTTCCACTCAGTAGCTATGTGACCTTGAAGCTCTCCCAGACTCAGTTTCATCAGCTATAAAATGGAGATAATAACACTTTGCTTGTTTAATTCACTCAGTTGTGAGAGTAAAATGAGATAAAATATGCAAAGCACTTGGTGAACATGAAAGCTCTCTATAAATGTCAGCAGTTACATATGTAGAAATAAGGAATATACTCTGCAAATTCAGCCATTTCCATCAAAACTGATTGTTAAGATGTCCCAACCAGGGGTTAGCCTGAGGCAAAACTGCGAAGTAAGCAAAGTTAGAGCTCAGGACCCTAGGAACCACCCATACATACAAATTCAATTCAAAAAGCCTTCAGGTCAAATTGGACCCAATGATCCCTAAGGCTGTACTAGAAGCTAAGGATAATGTAAATTTTATCAGTGCTAGGGACAGACAGCTTCTGGGAAATCAGCAATAATGTGTATGTCTTCCACATTTTATGTAATTGGTATGATGGTCAAGAAACCTTTTGTTGCCTTTCCTTGTAGCTAAAAAAGAAGTAAGGTTTCATCTGTGAGACATTCTCCCCATCTTTGAGCCATGGCCTTTTTGCATGTGATCCCCTCCAACCTGATGATATCTTGTGTCTCTGTATAAACCCTCTACACCAGACTGGTCCACTCAATCTTGAGATGATTCAGCCATGTAAAGTAGGAGAGACAGGAATCTTGTTTAGTCCTCGTTAATCAGGTCTATATTGAAACTATCTCATGAAGGGAAGACTCTTTCTTTTAGAAGAATCTTATTTTTCTTAAACAATCCTTTACATGCTAGAGTACCTTATACTTGTAATTATATTGTTAATATAATTAAAATGGGAATTTCAGAAGGGTTGACAACATTGTCCACTTAAAAATTCATTTTTTTTTGCTTTGCTCATAAATAAGGGGGGGGGGTGTCATCAAACACCAGAATACACAAAATTCATTTGTAGAGCTGCAGGACCGAGATTTGGATCATGGCTCATCATATACTGTGTGCCCTTTGGTAAATTACATTTCCTCTCTATGCCTCAGTTTCCTAATCTGTAAAATAAGAGGTTGAAGTAGATGGCTTCTAAGGTTCCTTCTGTCATCGTAGACTTTGACTAAGTTATATTTTTAATCTGACCTTTGCCAGTTGTGTGCGTCTCCTTTTGGCAATGGGTACATTTTATAAATAGATCAAAATCAGTCATCAAAATCCCAGGAGCAATGATGGAAGGCTCATATGAAAGCATATGAAATCTGTGCCTAAGTTTAGCAAGTTTGTTTTGGTTTTTCTTTTTTCTTTTTTGTTGGTATTTTTACTCTTGTCCATGCGCCCAGAGGCCTTGGCAAGACAAGCCCTCTAGAAAGCTGGTGAATAATTGAAGCATCTCTAGATCAATATCCCAAGATGTGGTAAAGGAGGTACACAAATATATGTTTAAGTCAAGGGTCTCTCTTCTAGTAAGCTAAACGTAAGTCAGGAGCCACGAAGAATACTTTTTACAGTAGGAATACAGCTTTGGGTTTTGTTGTTATTGTTGATGATGATGATGATGATGACGATGATGATGATGATGATGATGATGATGATGATGATGATGATGAACATATTCCCTTGGCTTACTGGAGGCAGCAAATAAAAGTGACAAATGCTAGAGAAAAAAGTGTGTCTAAAGTGACTGTGTCTCTACCATAAAAGCTGTTCCATGACGCTCACAGACAGATAACAGATTCCAGTGCTGTTAACATATCTGTCTACTGAGAAGGAAAAAACTAACCCCAAAGAGGGACTGGACAATATTAGAACAGCCTGGACTACGTTCAGAGAAGTGGGAGGATTGTTCATTTATGAGCTTAGTCAAGTTTAATGTCTAGGCTGAAACTTGAGTTCACTGAGAAAAGATTTCCCTTCTCCAAATAATGTTTTTAAATATATAAAATAAAATCTGTAGGATTTCAAAGTTATATTATATTATATGATATATATGTATGTATATGTGTATATGTATATATATGTATGTATATATTTGTATGTATGTATGTATGTATGTATGTATGTATGTATGTATGTATGTATGTATATGGCTCCAGGTTAAGAACCCCTGCACTAGCCAGGTGTGGTATACATCTAGAATCTCTGCTCCTTGAGCAGGTTGAGGCTGCTGGTAGATCTCTTGAACTCTGGAGTTCTGAGCTGTAGTTCACTGAGTGTGCTCACTAAAGGTGTTTACACTAATCCAGCACCAAAATGGTGAACCTGTAAGAGGGCAGGTAGGAGGGGCAAGACTAGGCTGCTTAAAGAGGGGGAAACTGGTCATATTGGAAAGAGATCAAGTTCAAGATTCTGGGCTAATCAGGTTCAAGATTCTGCACTGATCAGCAGTATGATTGAGCCAATGAGTGGTCACTCCACTTCTGGCCTGGACCCAGTTTCTACCTTAAGTTCAGAAGACCCAGTCTCAAAACTAAGAAAGAAGGAATATGGGAGGAAGGAAGAAGGAAGGGAGGAGAGATAGAGGGAGAGAAGAAAGAAAAAGGAAGAGAAGGAGAAAGGGAGGAAAGAAGGATTTCTGCACTAGAGTTACCAGAAAGACAGAGTCTAATAGATGTGCACATCCTTCATGGTCACAGAGAATCCCCACTATGGCACGTTGAAAATGAGCAAGTACCTCGTTAGTGTAATGAAGAACTACAAAGTTCTTGGTACAATAAATGAAATATAGTATCCCAGCTCCTAAATTTGCAACTCATTATAATTCTACCACCAATTATAGCAATTCAAGGCTGTTTCTGGGCAGGTCTATTGCAGACTAACGTTTGGCTCTGTTGCTAAAAATATCTCTGACAATCAGATTGTATGTACCCACTTTTCCCTACCTGAGAAACATGCTGAGCTGCACAATGGCTGTTTTATTTGGTGTTCCCACAATTTCCAGGAGAGAATAATGAATTCACATGGCTGAAATGTATTTCGAGAGACCATCTGGCCTATCAATCCAACTTTCAGTTACATCCAAATTTAAATCATCTCACAGTTTTTAAGTACCTATCTTATTTTCATAGACTCCTAAGGAAGGAGATCTTTATTTTGCCATGTGTTTCAAGGTTTTATTACTTTCAAATTTAAGAACTTTTTTTTTACAGCTGACCTAAAGTCATTGTATGCTTATAAGCCCATTTCTTCTCATTCTCTTCTAGGACACCTAGGGACCATCTGCCATAAACCATTCTTTGATTCATTTGAGGTTGTAGTCTTTTTTTCTCCAAGCTAAACTACTATAAAATCAGACTCTTAAGGAAAATTCAGGTCCATGTACTTTAACATCCTACCCAACACAGGCACCCTTCTCAACCACAGAGGTGTCAAACATGCAGCCCACAGGCTGCCTGCAACATTCCCTAGAGCTACCCCAAACAGATTAAAATGTAATTGGGAAGTTTTAAACAAAATACATAAAAATTTTACATTTTTAAAACTAAGTCAATACGCAGCCCACAGGAACCCTTATATATGGATTAGTGGTTCCTGTTTCTATTGCAGTTGGATACCATGGCTTTAGAACATCACTGAAAAACAGTTATCCACTTTAAACTTCAGCATTTCCCTTGACAGGGGACTCAACTTCCTCACATGGAGAACCCCTTAACATTTCAGTTCAATTTAACAGACCTTTATTAAGTGCTTATTATGCAAGACTCTGTTGGGCATTGGGGACACTATGGGGAGGAAGAAAGTACTGGAGACCAATGGTAGAATCATAAGATCACAGATTTAGAGCTGAAGTGAGCTAAGAAGCCACCTGATTCAAGCTCCCTCATTTTACAAATGAAGAAGTCGAGGCCCATCGATGTTAAATGATGTTAAATGATATGTCCAAAGATACACAAGTATTAAGTGACAGGGTTCTGGAATGATCTCTTGAGGAAGTAGGACCTGAGTTTAGCCTTGATTTGATTGATAGTGGTAAGGGAGGGGCATAGTAATTGTTAGGAAAACTTGTCTTATATCAAGCCCAAATCTATCTCCCTATAAAATTTATCTTTTGGAATCTTTTACCTTGTTCTTCTAGATATTCATGTGTGGGGTTTTTTTTTAATCATTTAATCATATTTTCCAGTCTCTCTTGAATGGTATTTATTCAAATGGTCTCTTGAATGTTTCCCACACTTCTCTTAAACTTTGGAATCTACACCTAGGTCCTGAACGCTAATAGGCAGATAAGTGCCAAAAATAAGGAAGGAGATAACCTCCCAGTTCTCATGGGTTACCCTACTGTTTATGCTTTCCAACATTACACTTGCTTCCCCCGCTCCCCACCCCCACAATTTCTGTTATTACTTAAGACAACCAGCAACATTCTCTAACTGGAAATCAGATAGAAATGCCTTCTCAGCAGCTTTCAAAAAAGCATAAATCAGGGACTATGGCTCAACTCCTCCCATAGCTTTCAAACATTGTTGACCCTAGTAACAAATTAATAACAAAGGTCCTAACACCTGGAAAAGAGAACATTTGTAGTGCTCAATTAAGTAATCAACCACCAAAAATTTACTGAATACTTTTCTATGTTCCAAAGGCAGCAAAGATTTTCCTCATTTCCTCTGGGTAGTACATTCTTTGACTGTAAGCAAAGGCTGTGAGCTGATTATAAGGATACAATAGCTCCTATTTATCCAGCACTTACAGTTTACAAAGCACTTTAAATATAATATCTCATTTTATCCCCACAGGGTTCTGTGAGGGAAACCCAACATTTAACTAGCCCCATTTGACAGATGAGAAAATTGATGTTCAGAAAAGTTAAATGAGCTACCCATGGTCACCTAAGTGGAGATTGTAAGAGGTGTCATTTTGAACTACTTCTTTCCTGACATCAAATCCAGTGCACTTTTCAACATACTTCTGTCCCAGACACACTGTCTGTCTAATGGTTAAATGAATCATAGGTATGTAATTCACGGTACTGGAGTCCTTTATTAAATGTAAAAATATGAAATAGTGCCAAATGAGTAGGTGCTAATGAACACTGAAAAGTCTGTCCATCTTTGTACATATAAATTTTGTATTACATATTCGGCATAGCTTACAGGATAGAGTGCTGGATTTGGGGTCAGGAAGACCAGGGTTCAATTCCACCCTTTGCCACTTACTAACTGTGTGACCCTAGAGAAGTCACTTAACTGCTATGTACAGCTCCCTAGGAATTATCTATTGAGTCACAGGTAGATTTCCGACCACATTGATCCAGGCAGCTCCCATAGCTACAGCCCTATCTTCTCCCCTTCTTGGCTAAACTCTTGAAAAAGTCGTCTGTGTTAGGAGCCTTCTCTTTCTCTCTTGTCATAATCTCATCATTTGGTTGAAATCGCACTCTCCAAAGTTTTGATTATATGATTTAATGGTCTTTTCTTAATTCTTATCTTTCTTGATCTCTCTGCAGCTTTTGATACTGACATTCCCCATTTTCTCTCTCCTCTATGGGTTTTAATGACTCTGCTCTCCTGTCTCCTTTTGCTGGATCTTTATCCAGATCATACCCATATCCCCATCCCCCAGAATTCTGTTCCATGATCTTTGCTCCCTCCATACTGTCTCAATGATCTTACCAGCTCCTATGAGTTCAATTATCTCTACACAGATGACTCCCAGAATGACATATCAATCTAAGCTCTTTCCTGAGCTTGTGTCCTCTCACAAAGTACCTTTTAGACACTTCACACTGGATGTCCTGCACACTTCTCAAATTCAACAACAGTGCCAGACAGAACTCGTTATCTTTCCCTTCAAATCTTCCTCTCTTCCCAGCTTTCTCATTACTCTGGAGGGTACCACCATTCCCCCAGGCCCCCAGGCTCACAATCTCAGTGACAGCCTGACTCCTCACTTCCCTGACCCCGCATACCCAATCTGCTGGGTTTCTTTTTGTTGTTGTTACTTCTCAACATAATTCGCTTAAATCCCTTTCTCTCCACTCACACAGCCACCATCCTGAGGCAGGCCCTCATTACTTCTCCTGGATCAGCCTTCCTCAATTCCCTCCTCATTTCAATTCATCCTACACTCAGCTGCCGAAGTCATTTTTTCCTAAAGTGCAGGTCAGACCATGGTCTCTTCGAGAAACGCTAGTGGCCCCCTGTTACCTTCAACATCAAACATAAAACCTTCTGTCTGCTTCTTCACAAACTTCTTACACTTGGCTCCCCTGTGTTACTCTGTGATCCAGCTTCTGCCTGTGTTTCTTCCACAAGACACTCTACGTCCCAATTTCATGCCTGACTGTCTCCGTTACGTGGAACGCTGTCTCCACTTATTCTGAGCTGCCGTGGCCTCCTTCAAGACTCAGCTCAAATTCTGCCTTCTGCAAGAGCCTCTGCCCTAACCCTAACTCCCCATTGCTAGTGCCTTTGCTCTGAGACTGTCCGTGCCTGGTTCTCCCATTGCTAGTGCCTTTGCTCTGAGACTGTCCGTGCCTGGTTCTCCCATTGCTAGTGCCTTTGCTCTGAGATTATCCTCCTTTTATACCAGATATGCCTTGTGTGCACATAGGTGCTTCCGTGTTATTTCCCCCATTCAAATGGGAACTCCTTGACTAACCATATTTTTGCCCCATTTTTGCTTCCCCAGTGCTTGGTACATAGTAAGTGCTAAATAAATCCTTGCTGACTAAGCAAATGACAATTACCTTCTAAAGTTGGGGTCGGGGAAATGGCAAACCACTCAAGTGTCTTTGCCGAGAAAACTGCAGATGGGGTCTCGAAGAGACCAACATGACTGAAATGGCTGAACAACAACCACAACAACGGAAGGGACCTTAAAGGCTATCTGTTCCAATCCTTTCAGTTAACAGATGAGGAAACTGAAGCCCAGGAAGGTGAAGTAACATATTTGATGTCCCATTATTAGTAAAGGTCAGATGTGGAATTTGAACTTGGGCCCTCAGACTGTCCTTTCCAATGTACCACACCATCTAGGTTTTCCATCTGATTCCATGTCCACTGGCCACTAGATTTCTACCTCTCTGGAGAATTATAATACCCATTTTACAGATGAGTAAACTGAGACTGAGGGAGGCTGAATGACATACCCAAGGTTATACAACTAGTAAGTATATGAGGCAGAATTTGAACTCATGTCTTCCTGACTCCATGTCCAGTACTCTTATCTATTGCACTGACTAGAAACCTCATCCCATTACTGTTCCATATTCTAATTTTATGCCTTCTAATAATGCCCAGGAGGCATTATTCTGCATAAACAGGCATTTTCTCTCTACATTTTCACAGGGAAGTGAAAATGTGAGTCCTCATATCTGCCATCTGGTATAACTAATGGCACAGTTAGGTGGATATTTGCCACGCCACAGAAGCATAGCTCGGCGACACCGATGCATTTCAATGACTGAAATGCCAAGTAAATAGTAAGGCTACCTCATCTCCCCATGCCACACCATTCATTATCAAGCATGGCAGCTGAGGATTTGTCACTCAATAAAAATATGAAGTTCACTTGTACTTGATGATTGGGTAGTTTTTAAGTCATGAAAACCTTAAACTTTTTTATAATACAATAAAGAACTTTATTAGCCAGTTCCATCTTTAACAGCAAAAAAGCAAATTCGGATCCTGGAAGCAGCTCATACAAGCCATTTGAGGGAAGTTTTTCCCCCTGCCCTTCCCCTTAATTACTCACTTGTCAGGGGAAAAAAGATTCCAAATCATGCAGTGAGCAATGAGTCCTTATGTGAAATCCATCTTAAAATGTGCACGCTAGTCACAACAAAATGAGTTTTCTACCTAGTAGGGTTGTGGTTTTCAGCATTTAGCAATTGCTAAGTAGCCAGCATAAGACAGAACGTCAGAGGGTGCCTGAGTTCTTTGCTGTTCAGGAAAGGGACCAAATTAAAATGATTGCAGCCTCGAAAAGGAATGGTGCCCCCCTCTCCAATATTAAGTAAGAAATCAGCCACAGGAGCTAAAGATGTTCATATAGACATGCACGTCCATTTGGGCCATACATAGAGTCAAAAACTTCTTGGGAGAGATTTAAATATGCTCTCCTATAGCATGAGGGTGAATGGGAGGGTAGGTATAGACCTGTCATGCAGAAAGCCTAAGTCTTACCACTTTAATCCAATCAACCATCTTTGAAGTCTCAAGGGGGAAATCATTTAGATGATTGTATATCTATGTCCATGACTTTGGAAAGGGAATGATGATAATAGTGCCTTGGTACCTCAGTAATAAGCAACATACAGGGACAGTTAATCTTCACAATAACCTTGTAACCCAGCGCTATCTACCAAGCTGACTACTAAATAATTAGAAATCACTAGAAAATACAAAATACTAACAATGGTCTTCCAGAAGACATCATGTAAACTGGCCCATATTTTAACACATCTGGACGTTCTGAACAGAATCACATACTCCACAAAGCCTTACAACATAAGAACCATTCTATACAACCAAAAATTATTTTGTAGTGACATATGTATAGAGGAACTCTATAGTACTCTTTAGTACTGACATAAAGAGAGGGTCTAGACTCTCTAGAACAGCAGTCAATGAAGAAGAGGACAGAAGATCAGTAAGAATGGCATATAATTCTCATATTACTGCCTTTTCACATAGTCTTCCAGCCAACTTCTTTCATCCTCAGTTTCCTCATCTGTAAAATGATGGAGTTGGATCAACTGACCCCTTATGTCCTTTCCAGTTCTGACATTCTATGAAATTGATGAAACCAAAGTGGACAGGTCTCTGCCAATTATTCCCAGCCTCTAGCGGTCATTACACAGGTATTCATGTACCTTTGCTCAAGTTTGTTTTCCCTGTGCCTGGAATGCCATCCCTTCCCATCCTCTTCTGCTCAACCGTTACCCATCCTTGAAAGACAAGTCAAATGCCACCTCCTCCAGGAAGTGTAGTGCAGAAGTTAAGTGATCTCCCTAAAGTCACATGGCAAAGTTGAGATTCAAACCCATATTCTCTTATTCCAAATGTATTGCTTTTTTCATCATATGCTGCCCACTGTAAGCTGAAGTATTCATGGAAACTAGTCACTGATCAGGGATGGGGAGGGAAAGGCAGGAGAAGAAGGAGAAGAAAGGCAGGGTTATTTTATTTTTCTACCAAACCAAGTAGGTAGAACTATCTAATGGTCTTCTAGTGTAATTTAGTACATTTTAGTGATCTCAGGTGGTTTATCATCCAATTAGAATATAAGCTTTGAGATCTAGAATAGAGGTTTATATAAATTGTGCAATTCCCACAGGTTGAAGGAAAGTGATCTGCATACAGCAGGCACTTGATAAATGTTGATTTGTTGATCCAGAGATGTTCAGGTTATCAGGTACAGGTATATTTTCTAGTCAAAACAAACAATGAATAAAATGACTGTCGCCCTGTGACAGGGTCTATTTTGCATCTGAGAAGTCCTGTTTAAGCAATCAACAGAACTGGAGCTCAGGGCAGAGATGAAAGAAATGCTGGGGGAGGATTTGGCCTAGAGATAGTCTGTGTTGTTTCCTTTAAACAAAATGCCAAATGGATGTTGCAGCTATAAAAGGTCTGCAGTGAAACTGATAGCTAAAGCAACTGTTGACATCATTCAAGATCTGCATCTCTTAAGTTATAACAACTTCTAGACATAGATTCAGCAAGCAGGGCCAGATTCTCATTCTCCTCTGCTTCCTATGAGTCTCTCCTGCCTTTGAAGTTAATGGCAACTCTGTAAATGACCGATAGAAAAAGGATGTTCAATAGAATGAGACCTGAGTCTCACTGGAGGGAGGGCCAATGAACCAAACTCTCCATTATCCATGTGAGTAGAGGAGATGATGGTCTAAAACGGTGGATTCAGCTTTTGTTTTCTTTATGTGATTTGGTGAAGGACAGATTTCTTTTTTAATTGTGGCATTTTAAACCTAATATATGCATTCCTTAAAAACATAACCAGCAACTAAGTCAGGTGGCTCTGATTGAGGCTAGATCGCCAGTGAGAAGAGAGTGGGAGACAAAATTTGATCAAGCGTCATTCACCGGATGGACAATTGCTCATGCCCAACTGTCCTAACTTGTTCTGTTGATTCTGTCAAGCAATTAATAGTTGTAAGATATTTTATAGTGCTGAAGTGCTAAAAGCAGCCCAAGTGATGTCTCGACAGATCTGTGATCCCACTGAGGCCTTGGCACTTCCTACACCGTTGAAGATCACAGTCTCCTCATTTTGCGTGACTTTTTTGTCCATGTCCTTTTGTAAACCCTCTACAAAAATATCAACTCCACATGCTAGAGGCCTTCCTTTGGGTCTTTTAAGACAGTCGGTATGTGACAGTGGAAATGTGCTGGATTTGGAGCTGAAAGTTCAAATCCCAATTCTATGACATTACTTTTATGACCTTGGACAAGCCATTCTAAGCCTCAGTTTCCTCATCCATAAAACAAGGAGGTTGCACTAGAAGATCTCTTGAATTGCTATATGATCCTAATATTTCCTAGGTACCTGTGCAATCCTACCCAGACTGACTGACTTCCTCTTAAGCCATACATATTCTGTCTTTATAACCCTTCCTGCATTGAAGTCATGGTTGGTAACATGCTACAGCCTCTTGACACTGACCAATCATCTTTATCTTTCTATAGCCCCAGTGAGGAAAAGGCTGAAGCATTCATGGAAATTAGTCACCAGTCAGGCATGGGGAGGTAGAGGCAGGAGGAGAAGTACAGAAAAAAACAGGGTTATTTTATTTTCTAACAAGTTCTGAGTGAGAAATTCCACACAAAAGACTCTCTTCCACCCACCCCCTCCCCCAGTAAAACAAAACAAAAGACTTTGTCACATGAAAATTCAAAAGTCATATATAGTCACAAATGTCCTTGAGCTTAGTTATTTAAGGAAATGGAATTGGACCGAGGATTTCACTGGCACAGGGAATTCCCATGTGAGGAAACACCCTCTCCCAATGCAAGTCAGCACTTTCTCTGCAACAGCATGTCTTAGAGATTTGCCTAGAGTAGGAAAAAATAAGTAATTTGCCCAGAGTCACACAACCAACCCATCCCTCTGAGAGGCAGGACTTCAACCCAGATCTTCCTGGCTTCAAGGCCAGATTTCTAGCCATTCTGCAACACTGCCTCTCTTAAATTTTCAACAAAGGCAAAGCTCAAAGCAGTGAGAAAGAAAGCTCAAATTTGCATCTGAACTGCCAGGCTGTCTTTCTCTTTGGAACTAGTGGGTTTCAAATCATCTCTACCTTCTCCCCAATTCTGGCCTTAGGTCAAAATGGATAGCAGGTAAACATTACATGCTTAATTAAGTAATTAATAATGAAGATGATGATAAGAAGAAGATTATGACGATGATGATAATGATGTATTCTACTTCTCTTGGCTTATTGTAAAAAGTAGCAAGAGCTGTGACATGATAGTCACATAGGCATTTTTCTGAAAAGAGTAACCAAAATCCAGAGCAGCAAACTTTTACAAGTATTGTAGTCACTATGCAAATTAACACCAATCCACAGGCACAAGAATTAATAAATTAGAATTAAATCTGGCCAAAATGAAATCAGATCATCACCAACAAATAATTGTAATGAATCGAAAGTAGAGCCCCTAAAAGATGAGGCGGATAAATATTTATGACATTTGCTTCCCCCAAAAAATTCAACTTTCAATTGTCTGCTATAACAAAGGGGAGTACACATAGATAATCCAGAAAAATATTTACATTTGGCTTTGAAACATGTGGCCTTTGAATATGGATGTGCCTACTCTTCTAGGAATTTAATTTGATAAAATTATCATGAAAACCTGACTTAGGAAAAGCTGGGAGACTGCCCAGCTGTTTAACTCCTCCATGCTGAGAAGAGACAGTTCAGGCAGAGCAGCCTCCCTCCAAACCCCTCTGTGGCAGGCTTGGGTATCAAAGGGCCTCCCTATTGGTCTACAAGCTCCATGCAAAGCAACAGTAAATAAAACCTCCATAGGGATGTCAGTAAAGCAAGGAATCCATGGAAATGGGCTTTGCCAATGAAATGGAAAGTAAAGCTTGTCTAGGATAAAGCAAAAATGAAAATGCACTAATGGAAAAATCAAGATACGACTTCAATTCTTACCGTTTTTCCCCAAATAGACAATCATTACGTTCTAAAGACCTAAAATTCACTGAAGCTGCTTTGCTATGGCACCAAATTGAATACAAAGGAAGCATGGAGAGGACAGAAGAGGACCTGAGTTCCAATCTGTGACATAAACTATCCCTGAGACTAAGGATAAGCCACAACTTCTCATTTCCCCGAGGCAATTCTGTAAATCTCAAGTGTCAAGCTGCCAGTCTGCATCTAAACAGGGAGGGTCCGCAGTCAGAATCATAACCCCACATTGCTCAGGTGCCTAGAGGCAGCTGGTGGCACAGTAGATAGAGCTCTTGGCCTGCAGTCAGGAAGGCATGAGTTCAAATCTGTAGCTGAGTGACTCTGAACAAGCCACTTAACCTCTGTCTGCCTCAGTTTTCTCAGTTCTGAAATGGGGATCATAATAACACCAACTTCTCCAGGTTATTATGAGGATCGAAAGTGCCAATGATTATAAAGCACGTAACACAGTACCTGGTACATAGTAAGCACCTAATAAATGCTTCCCAAAAATAAATAAATAAATTTTTCTTTCCTTCCTTCCTTCCTTTCTACACAGATGATACTACAGGGTCCAAATCAAAAAAAAATTTTAAAAATACCACCCATTCAACAAATCTAACTACATAGAACAGCTTTGTCATGGTTCAGAGTCAGAAATATGAGGATTACAAGGAAAAGACCTTGAAATCATCTGGTTCAGCCACTTGTTTTCAGATGAAAGCAATAACAATGACAATAACTTAAATAAATGGCTCTTTTTGGTATGCCACGCACTTTCTTTACATCAAGATTGTAAAGGTGACAGTGCCAACATTACTTCCCCATTTTACAGATGAGAAAATGGAGACTCAGAGTAGTACAAATGACTTGTCTGTGGTTACACAGGTAGCAGAGTCCTGCACTGGGACTTGATTCTTCTGGCATTCGGCCAGCAGTCCCTTTCCTACTATACCAAACTTCCTTTTCTTCCCTCCAAACTAAGTATCATTTCTCCCCATTTTGTAGATCACTGAGGAAGTAGAGTGAAGAGCTGGCTCTCCTAGTGCATAACTGGCTCCGTTCTCACATCACTAGAATTACTGTATTTTTCTGTCATCACCAAAAATGGAAACATCATCTTGTCTTTTATGCCTTTGGCCTTTTTTTTTACTCTAGTCTCCTTTCTTCTACCACGTTATGCAATGACCCATCTATCAGATATTTGGGCTAGGGTGATTATGTTTTTAACGTTACCTTTTCTTCAAGAACTCAAATCCCTTAATGGAAACTTACCAGGCTCACAGAGGAGTCCAGGATTCAGTCTAAATAGTTTTTAAGTTGTTAGGTTTTTTAAATAGCCTACCCCGCCTTCCTCCACGTACCAAATAAATAAGTAAATAAAACCTGCTAATATGGGTAGCTATCTAGGTGGTTCTGGAGAGCACTGGACCTGGAATCAGGAAAACTTAAATACAAATCTAGCCTTAGACACTATCTGGGTGACCCTAAGCAGGTTACATCTTCTAGTCTCTGATTCCTCATCTCTAAAAGGGGGATAATAATAACACCTACCTCCCAGAGTTGTGAAGATAAAATGAGATATTTGTAAAACATTTTGCAAACCAAAAGAGCTATATTAAATGCTAGTTATTACTACTACCACTATTACTACTACTGCTGCTGCTACTACTACTACTACTACTACTACTACTACTACTACTACTACTACTGCTGCTGCTGCTGCTGCTGCTGCTGCTGCTATTACTACTACTACTACTACATGAGGATCCTGGGACAAAACAAATGGGAGAGGACATTCACAGAAACAATGTTTCTTTGTTCAATCCTGTCCAACTTTCTGTGACTTCATTTAGGGTTTTCTTGGCAAAGATAACTGGAAGTATTTGCCATTTCCTTCTCCAGGTCATTTTAAAGATAAGGAAACTAAGGCAAACAGGGTTAAGTGACTTGCCCAGAGTCACACAGCTATTAAGTGTCTGAAGCCACACTTGAACTCAGGATGAGGAGTCTTCCTGACTCCAGGCCCCACACTCTATCCGTTGTGCCACCTAGCTGTCAATGTGTTTCTACTTTCAGCTTATTTCTTGAGTGGAAACAAAGGTATTTTAACTTCACTATGGATCTAATCTTTGACTTGTTTCATAGAAAATACACTTTCCTGTCTGAGGCTAAGCTAGAGATGATACTCTATTGCCTGAGGAACACCTTATAGTATCATTTTCTCTGGAAACCTTCACCTCCTCCTTCATAAGTTATAAACATCTCCAAACAAAACCCAGTTCTACTGGGGATAAAGGACCTCCACAGTTGTAAACTTCAGCATAGAAAGGAACACACATTAGCATGGAAGACCTGGTGAGCATTACAACAACCTCCAGGCCCAAGCTAATATGGAAACAAGGAACCCCCTTTTTTCCTTTAATGAAGCCTTCTTCCAAAGGAAATTAGTACAGCTCTTGTGTATAGTTGCCAAATAACTATGTGAATAGAGCAGGTCTCTCAGAAGTCCCAGTCTGACCTGAACAGCCTCATTGTTTCATGAATGATAAAAGAGAACTCATGGAAACCCAAATTCAGAATTTGCAAAAAATCAAACTTAGTGACAATGTTTCTTATTGTCTAAAAAGTTCAAATTCAGTGTTGTGCATCAAGACTTTCATGTTTAGGATACATTGTTACATTTTGAACACCTATACTGAGTTGTATCTTGAGCTGAGCTCAAATACTCCAATGGTTTGGTGATTTCATTGTTGCTGCTGTTTCCTCCAGCTATGAAGACCACAGCTCATCCATTACTGTCCATCCCGTGGGACTCTTGTCTGGGTTCTCCCATAAATCATCCCCAGGAGATCCACTCCGCAAGGTGAAGGGAGGCTGCTTTTCTTTCTCTTGACATTGTGGTAAGACATGGCTAACCCATTGTGAATTGTCACTTTTCATTAATTTATTTATGCCTAATTGTATCTTAGCTTATCAATTAGAGTGCTCTAAAATATTTAAGCAATATTTAACATTTATGTAGCCACTTTGAGGTTTCTACTTCGAGGCTTACAAAGCATTTTATGTAAAATAACTCAGTAGATCCTCACTACATCACTGAGAAATAGATTCTATTTTACTGATAAAGAAACTGAAGCTGAAAGAGATTAGTAAGAGCTCCTCTTTATATACTGCGTCAAGGTTTGCAAAGGGCTTTATATATGGCATCTCTTTTGTTTCTCGCAAGAACTCTGTAAGGTAGGTGCTATTATTATTCCCATTTTGTGGATGGGAAAACTAAGGCCAAGAGAGGTTAAATGATTTGCCTACGGGCACACAGCAGGTAAGTGACTGAGACAGGATGTGATTTCTGGTCTTCCTGATTTCAGATTAGCACTGTATCCACTGAATCACTTAGCTGCCTAAAATTTGGTTGTTTATATAGCCATTCAGTGTCAGAGGCAGAAATTCAACTCAGGTCTTCCTGACTCCAGGTCTAAGACTCTATCTACTAAACTAGATTTCTTTTACTTATTTACTTATTTATTTATTTATTTTTAGTTTCCAACATTCACTTTTATAGGATTTTGAGCTTTAAATTTTTCTCCCTTCCTTCCCTTCCCCCCTCTAAGAAGGCATGCAATCTGTACAATCATATTAAACGTATTTCCACATTAGTCATGTTGTGAAAGAAGAATAAGAACAAAAAGGAAAAACCATGAGAAAGAAAAAAAAGAGAGAGAAAATAGTATGCTTCGATCTGCATTTAGACTCCATAGTTTTTTTTTTTTTTCTAGATGTAGATAGCATTTTCCATCATGAGTCTTTTGGAACTGTCTTAGATCACTGCATTCTTGAGAAGAGCTAAGTCTGTGAAAGATGGTCATCACATAATGTACTAAACTAAATTTCTTGGCAAATACTCCTCAATTCATACTTTTCAGTAGTCCCCACATATATAATTTCATATTAATAATAATAATATAAATAGCTAATATTTATATAGTGCTTACTATGTGCTAGGCTAAGCACTTTAAAATTCTTATCTCACCTCATTTGATCCTCACAACAACCCTGGGAGGTAGATGCTATTATTATCCTCATTTAAGGATGAGGAAACTGAAGCAAATAGAGATTAAGCTCAAGGGTTACACAGCTCATAAGTATCTGACGTCAAATTTGAACTCATGTCTTCCAGACTCCAGACCCACAGCTCTATCCACTGTACCACTTAGTTTACTAGAATATACATCTGAGCAATTCAGCAGTCAGGGGTTAACAGCTTATTCATTGTTGAATAATGCAAGTTATTTAAAAAGGCTATAATGCCAAAGGACTATATTTCTAATTTATAGCTATAATTATTCCCATAGTCCTTCAGTATTTCTTGTCCAAAATAAAGGAAGATAAAACTAAGGCAAATGTTAGAGTTTAGGCTAACCTCTTTTGTTCTCCATTTTCTATTTTTCAAAACAAAGCACAAAACATTTTAAAAGTTCATCCAAAAAGAAAAAAAAAGACACTAGGGATTAGTGGGAAGGAGAGAGGAAGAAAAAAGAAAGATTATAAAATTAGAGGGCACAAGAAAAGTAGAAAAACAAACCCAGAGAAAGAAAATGATGGGGGGGGGAAGAGGCTTGAAAGAGACAAAAAGGGCTAGGGTGTGGTTTCTTAATTAGAAAATTATTTTAAGAAATGTCTATGATCTGTGCAGGAAAGTCAGAAGAAAGTACTCATTGCGAAGGTTACCAAAGAAGAGAAAACATTCCACTGACATTTTTTTTAAATAAAATTCATTCCTTTGTAAGCTCTTCTGTGCCTTGATCAGCTTTTAGAAAAGTAGCATGGTTTGAATGAAAGGAGTTCTGCATCTGGAATTTGAAGACTTTGGTTAGACAGGCTCTGACACTTCCTACGAGACTTACTTTATCCTACTTACTCCTGATCAAGATCTACCTAGGACAATCTGAACCTTTCTTGATCACCACCACTTGGCACCCTGCCCCAACTTCATCCCAGCCCCAGAGCTTTTCAGTGCATTTGATGCTTTGTCTTCTTACATTAGCAGCATCCATTATGGCTTTTTTCTTTTTGGTTCATATTTATATTCCCAAGGCTTTGCATAGTGCCAGGCACAGAGTAAGAACTTAGTAAACGCTCTATCTATCTTCTACTATCTCTATCAAACTATCTATATATCTACCTATCTGCCTGCAAATCTATCTCTATCATCTCTATATGTCAATCTATCTACACATCTATCATCTCTAACAACCTGTCTACATATCTATCTACATACCTACCTATATCCATCATCTCTATCTAACCTCTACCTACTATCTTTATCAATCTACATACTCTACATATCTACCTCTCTACCTATCATCTCTATAGGTCTAGCTATCTACAGTCTGTCACTCTCTCTCTCTCTCTCTCTCTCTCTCTCTCTCTCTCCCCTACCCCTCTGTCCCCCTCTCTCTGCCCCCCTTCCCTCCCTCTCTCTCCCTCCCTCTCCTCCCTCCCTCTCTCTCTCTCTCTCTCTCTCTCTCTCTCTCTCTCTCTCTCTCTCTCTCTCTCTCTCTCTCCCAACCATAGGCAAGCTTCCACATGTATAAAATAAGGGAATAAAAGGTTTGGACAAGATGGCATCTGATGCCCTTTCCAGCTGTAAATGCTGTGACTAAGACCTGAGACTATGACTGAAGCTGCTTCATGTGGCTGAAAGCCTGAATCTGCCACCTTATACACAAACACCAAAGCTTTTCACCATTTCTCAACAGGCTTGTGGGGAAAATGTAGGTGAGGCATTTTCTAAAACACTGATGCTAAAACAATTTAAAGGTTTAGAAAAAAATCCTGAATATGTTCCTGTCTCTTTGATTTTGGTAATTTAGTTTGTTTTCAAAGGTTAGAAACATATTTACAATGTTCTGCAATGAAATAAATCAACCCAAATTATACTCCCTTTTTTTTTCCTAGGACAACCCAAATACTGTTACCAATGGAAACATGTACTTGCTTTGTAAAGCATACCCGTATGATTCATGAATACAAAAAGAGAAAAAGTTCTTACCATATCTCCAGATATGAGAGAGAAAACTTATTTAATTTTTTCCTTACATTTTCCATTTTTACCACCTGCCTATGGTTAAACCATTCATTGGCCAAACAGCAATTTCTCTGTATCAACTGAACTCTTAACATTCCATCTTGGTCAAGGCAATTCAAGTCAAGGAGCATTTATTAAATCCCTACTATATGCCAGGCACTGTGCTATCACTTTATCTCTGTTTGCCCCATCATGATTTTCAAGGAATTAATTCAACAAATATTTACTAAGTGCCTACTATGTGTCTACATACTGCGAAGTTAACTGTTGATCCAATCTTTCTACTCTCAAAGGGCATCAAGATACACTTTAAGCTAAATCTTTGGGCCATTCTACTATCTAGAGACAAAAACACAAGCCCAGAAGAAAAGAAAGGCTTCAAAGCCTTTTTACAGGCAGGCGATAAATCTGGCTTAGGCAAAAATTCGACTGCAATTCCTGGAAGAGCTTAAAAAGAGTTTAAAAAGAAGTTTTAAACTGTTTTAACAAATGACAGGGCTTGAAGAAAAATGGGAAAAGAAATAAGAGTTATGGAAGAAAGAACTAGAAAGACACCCAACAGTTTGGTCTAAGAGGTACAAAGCTTTGCCCAAGCAACAAACTCCTAGAAGCAAAGGCAGACAAATAGGTTTTTAATGAGACATGTCTTACATGATTGCATGATTGCAGGACTATAGTTCACATGACGTTAAAAACCACATTGATGCATGGTAACTTGCATCTACATAAAACTTCAGTGTAAAATGTACTTCCATGGACATTTTCTTATTTTTTATTTAATATTAATCCTCATCTATATTTTATCAACCATATCTTCCACTAAAATCTTGGCTACAGTGCCTCATTTTGGAAGAGAAGTGACCCAGAATTCTGAAAGGCTATCAATCAATCAACAGGCGCCAATAAAGCACTTACTATGCACCAGGCACTGGGCTAGATGCTGGCTGTCAGCTCAGGTAAAGCTCTGGCAGTTTCTACCAAGCTGGAGAGACTTCAAGCACAAGCCCAGTCTGTTGTCTGAGGACCAGTCAAAAGGCTGGTCACATGTGATTGTTTTTTTCTTTTTCTTTTTCTTTTTGTTTTTGGCCATGGCAACTCATGAAACTGTCTACTCAGGCATGGAAAGAAGGTGAGCTATGTTGGTGGAGAGAGTATCCACACCAATTAAATCATGCATCTTTTTAAGTTCTGAAATTGGAAAAAAAATACCAACCCTGTGAGGTAGATAAAGGCAAATATAACTACCCCCTTCTTCCTGATGATGAAACTGAGTCTAGAAGAAATAAGTAACTTGTAACAGTTTTTAAAAAATGGCAGAGGTAAAAGTCAAACCCAGGTTTTTTCATTCCAAGTCTAATGTTTTTTCCCCACTACCCCATACTTATTCTTTAGTAAGAACTACCATGGTTTCCACCAAGAAAGCTCAAGAAAAGTTAACAAAATGAACTAATCACCATATCTATCTGAAAGTTCACTGAATTTTGCTTTTTAACTTTCTGACTAGTAAATCATCTTGTTAGCCTCTCAAAAAATGCTGTGTTCACATTGTTCCATAAATCATTGTTTCACAGGTCCCTTAAAAAAGATTATAGAAATAGTTTCTTTACTTACAGATGTTAAGACAACTGTGTTTTCTGGCTTTCTGGCACATACTTCTTCCTTTCCAAAGCTGATCCAAATGTCTTTTCAACCCAGACCCTGAAACTGATTCCAGCTCACACTTAACCTGATTGGAACTTAAACCTTCTAAGTTTTGTTCCCATTAAGTTTATGACTTCTAAAATAATGAATTCTTTGCTGAAAATTATGTCTAAATATTTATAGGATTATTTTAAGATACATTTACAAGAGAAATCTTTTCATCTCTGGGCCACAGCTGTAGAATTAGCCAAATGGGAACATAAGCCATAATCAGCTTGTGATTTTTGCCTCTTCTAGAATTCATAGTTTTAGAGAAATGCCCAAGGTAGTACGGAGAGTAATTTACGTGGCTTATCCACAATCACACAGCTAACAAGAGTCATACATGGGATTTGTTTTTTGTTTTGTTTTATTTTTGGTGAGGCAACTGGGATTCAGTGATTTGCCCAAAGTCACACAGCTAGGAAATATTATGTGTCTGAGGCTGGATTTGAACTCAGGCCCTCCTGACTCCAGGGCCAGTGCTCTATCCACTGCACCACCTAGCTTCCCCCATAAATAGGGCTCAAACTTACATATCTCTGCCTCCAAATCTAGCTATCCTTTTCATTACAGCCTCTAATCCAGTATTTTCAGCTAATTAATATTTGACAAGGTTTACAAATTCTAATGGAATGGATAAATATATCAAGACTGGTTTATGTATTTTAAAGAGCATACAGGAAATCTGGTTCTTCCTGAAAATCATCACTGAATTATTTTAAAAAATAAAAAGCAAATTCCAATCTGTCATGCTTCTGGCCCTTACTAATCATGATCTATTGACAGCAGCAGTTCTGGACTCTTCTAACAGGTATGCAGTTTTAATGGACCCTTAAGGCATAGTTACAATAGACCATTGTGAAATGTGTTTGTTAACTGAGCCTAGAACCTAGGCTAGCACATCAGTTCAACCACAGACACATGAGGTCTGCTGAATAGGAAACACACACACACACACACACACACACACACACACACACACACACACACACCCCACCACCACCACCACCTCTATGCTGACTGCCTTTCCACAAGGGTCAGGGCACCAGCAAAGCACAGCCGTGGCACAGAGAGAGGGACAGACTAACACCCAGGACCCTGCATTGCCTCACTAGAACCAGAGTCCTATTCAACTTCCCTCTCTCCATGGGCTTTTTAGTCCTCTGGATCAGTAGAGTTGTAAGGGTCTAGTTTCACAATCACAAGCAAGGACTGATCATACTGACCCTCCCATTTAATACATTGGGCTGCAGTAGGGTTGGGGTGGGAAGAAGTGGTATGGAAATCCTAGAGTCATCTCCCAGCGCCCAAAGTTACCTTCACTCCTTTTCTCTGCCTTTCCACTGTGCTGCCTTCCTCGCTGGGCTGACAGCATCCATTCATTGGGAATTTCATAGGGTCACTTCGATATTATTCCTTGTGTTCTCCCAACTCTGGGCATTTTCATTGGTTGTCTCCCTGGCCTGGACTTCTCTCCATCCTCATCACTGCCTCCTGGTTTCCCTGAAGTACCAACTGAAATACCACCATCTACAGAAAGAATTTCCTGATCCTTTTAATGCCAGTACTCTTCTTGGGTTCCAAAGCCCTTGGTTGGAAAACTCAGGGAAGAAACTCATATGACGACCAAGCTGGTCGTCTTAGTTCTACAATCCAGTCTTGTTCTATACCATCAATAACTGACTTCAATAGCTGCCATATGATTTTGGATTTTCTGGAATCCATATAACTATCCTTAAGATCAGAAGTGTCAAAAAGAAGCATCTTACAAAAACCTAACAGTTTACTGGGAAGGGGTGAGAAAAGTTCCTATTCCTTCCCGCCATCTGATGAGCTCTGTTCCATCTGAGCAGTAACTCCCTTCTTTTGCCATTCTCCATACTGCTTCTCCTCCCAGTGAGGCCACATTCATTCTCACCTCCACTAATTGTCTGTCCCATGGTCAGGAAAGAGAGGTCCACCTCGCATCTGAACTGAAGACCCTGAATCATCTGAAGTGGCCAGCTAGGGTTTGGCCCTAAGCACAATCCCTTATGCTTTGGGGCAGCCACTCAGAGAACTACGCATAAGGAAATGAAGCTCTACTAGCCTGAATCAAAGTATAGGAAGGAAAACATACGAGGTTAAAACTGAAAATAGCAAAGTGAGCATACTACAGAAACCTAACCCTGAAATATGATCTAACTCTTACATAATAGGTCCTAAACAGTTTACCCCAAGGCAAAATTGTGTTTATCCCCCTAGCCTCCCTCCCTAACCTTCACCCATATATTCCTCATCTTTGGGAAGGCAAGTGCTTTTTCTCTTATCAAAATCTACTCACTGGAAAGGATCATGTAACAGTCAATTAGTGTAAATTTAAATGCATATATTCCCTTTCTTAGGGTTATTAGCACTTTAAGCCTTGTGTCTAATCAAAGAATAAAATCCTCCTTCTCTACCACCACAAAGGCAGCATCATGCATTAGTAAGCAGGTAGAAGAGATGTGGGGTGGGGTGGGAAGGCCTTCCCTAGACCCTACCTCACACACTACTGGTGAGATTTCAGAAGCTTGGTAAAGAACACAGAATGGAACAGCTGAGCACATGAAAGACACACTTTTCCTGTTTCACAGGCTTTACATGGTATTTCAATGTTATTATTTTAAAATTCCCTTCCAAGTTCTCAAAATACATAAGTGATTAAGAAGAATAGTAGTAATTACATTAATATATCATGTCAGTCACTGCAGATACATATAAATAATTGCTCAGGTCTATATTCCAGCACAGGTAAGAGGATAAATAAATCAAACCCTTTTTTTAAAATCATTCGGCATAAATTATCCTTTTGCACCTCATAAATGGCTACCTATAAGAACACACAGAATACAAAAAAATCTCATGTATATGATATATAAGTATGATTTATACTTATAATTCATAATTCCCAAAATGGTCAAAATTCTCTGCTATTTATGTGACAGTAGCACTTTGATCCAGCTTTTTCTAAAATACACAATGTCCCAAAAGTCTTAGGATGCTATTTGGAAATCTCTGCACAGGCCAACCATTAGTTCTCAGGTAATCATTAGCATAGTACCCAGCACATAGCTGGTGCTTAATAAATGTTTACTGAATTGAACTGAAAATTAAATAGTTCCTCCTCTAACCATTCTGGCCTTAAATATTTTTTCTTACTAAATAAGTCATTCTTATCCAAGAAGTTCTAAAGGAATTACAAAGCATTTTTTTCTTTCTCTTTCCAACTCTATTATCCACATAGCGAGAGCTGGGAACTGTGCAGAAACAACAGGGACAACAGTATCATTGTGCAAGGATTGTGGAATCCAATACAGAGAAAAAGACCTTTCCTTGTGCACAGCAAGTACTTTCACAAATTGTCCCTCTATGTCTATCTTCATACCTCTGATCTGTGTTCTGAAGCAAAGGAAGACTTAAGGGGCAATTGCCTATGTAACCATTTATGACCATTATCACAAATACTAACTACTCAACTGATAAGATTTCTGCCTTGTAAATCAGTCCTCACTTGAAAAGACGTTTATGCCAAGGAGTGCAGTGGATTTTAAAATGGTTATAGTTGTTCTACCATGGATAGCCTCTAGCCTCCCACTATGGTTTTAGGACCTAGCTATCTTAATTCTAGCACCGCAGTAATCCTGAGCCTTGAACGACAGGTTAGCATCACTCATGTTATCCACACAAAAAAGGAAATACTGTTATTCTTCTTACCTTTCATGCCAAACTTGGAGTGTCTTCCAAACTTAAGAATGATCAGCATTATCACCAAACCAGTGCATACCAACGCCGCAATTCCCACTACGACATACACCTAAAGGAAAAAAAGCCAGAGATAGTTAAGAGTTTAGTTGAACAATAGCAATCATTAGTTCACATTTCTGTAACATTCTATGGTTTATAAAGTGCTTTCCTCACAATGACCTTATAAGGTAGGACGAATAATCTGACTCATCCTCAAGTGAGTTAAAGCCTGTAAAAAAAGCCAACTACATGATTTAGGGATAGGGATTGAACCTATACACTCCCAGGTGAAGAAGCTTCCACTCTCAATGCTAGTTGGCACCTTATCTTTAATATGTAGTCTTGCAAATTGTCTAGAGTTGCCTACAGCACTGACAGATTAAGTTATTTGCTCTGAATCACACAGATAGTATTTATGTCAGAACCCAGATTTTCCTTACTTGAAGCACAGTTTTTTATCCATGACACCAATATGAACAGATTAAACTTTCAAAGAGGACATACTTAAAGAAGATGGTGGGAAAAAAGATAGAACCTTGAACATTCCAGTGCTATCTCAATCATGGGCTCTTGGAGGTAATCAAATAAATAGAAGCCACGAATTATCGTTAATAAAGGATCTATTATGTCAGAATCATAAAACCCAAGATTAGAAAATATTTTAAAGACCATGTAACCCAACACATATGTAAATTAGAATCCCCTCCAGTTAGTCAGTTAATCACTCAGTCAATAAACATTCATTAAGCACCTACTATGTGCCAGGCACTGTTCTAAGGATACAAAGAAAGGTAAAAGATAGCCCTACTCTCAAAGAGCTCATCTCCAAGAAGTGCTTATCTAACCTCTATTTTAAAATCCCCAGCGATTTAGATCTATGCTTCCAAAAGATCAAATAAAAAAAGGGACCAAATACTTCATATCAGCAGAGAAATGAAACCTAAGGGATATCCATTGGGAAATGGCTGAACAAATTATGTTATATGAATATAAGAATATGAATGTAAGAAATAAAGAAAAGAATGGTTTCAGAGAAAACTGAGAACACTCATATGAAGTGAGCACAACCAGGAGAACAATTTATACAGTAACAACAGCCTGGATGCATGGTGAAGTCAACAGAGCTACGAAAACAATTTATACAATGCCAACAACCTAATTTGAAGGATCAACCACAAAGCAAGCAAGTGACTGGTGCAAAATCTACGAAGAGCAAGCATGGCCCCAGAGAAGAGATGTGAAAAGACACCTTCACCCCACCCTTTTGCAGAGGTGGGAAGTTCACAGGTGTGGTACATTGCATATATTTTCAAACTTTTTTCAATGTATTAATTGGTTTTGCTGATTTTTTTCTTCTTTTTTCTTTAAAAAATATTTGTCATATGAGATGGCTTTCTGTGAAGGGGTGTGGAGACAGATGCTGGGAGAAATTCTAGTGATATAGAAAACAAAGTATATCAATGAAAAATTATTTTTTTAAATATCACAACATTGTAAATGCAAACAGTTTGGAAAGACTTAGGAACTTTGGTAACACAATGATCAATCGTGCTTCTATAGGAAAAAGCATGCTACCCACTTCCTGACAGTGAGGTAATGGATTCAAGGTAGAAAACTAGATGTCAGTATTTTGGGAATATGACCAATTCCTTTTGCTTGACTATGTCTATTTGTTACAAGGGTTTTGTTATTTTCTTTTCCAATGAGTGAGGGGAAGTAAGAGGGAGAGTAGATATATTTTTGTTCATTGAAAAATATAATTTAAGTTTTTCAAAATGAAAATGTTCAGCAAGGGAGATTCCATCTTTTGTCAAAGCAGCTCATTCTGCTCTTGTATAGTTCTCAGCATTAGAAAGCTTTTCCTTACTTTAAATTAAAATCTTCACCACCACCACCACCACCACCACCACCCCTCCTCCCCCCAGACCAGTGTTCCCAATGATGACCTCTGAGACCAAGCAGAATAAGTTTAATCTAGCTTGTTTCCACAGGATAGCTCTTCAAATGCTAAAATATTCTTCTCTAGGCTAAATATACCTAGTTCTTTCAAGTGACTCCTCTGCAGCATGGTCTTAAGGCCCTCACCTTGGTACATGATCTTTGTCATTCTGCCCACAAATTTCAACAACCTGCAGCCACTCCAGTGATGAGACATCTGGATTAGCTGAACTGGTGGTTCCATGGATGTAAAGTTCATCACCACACTCATTAATTATTAGCATTATTTATCATCACATGGAACTATCTAAGATCTAGTCATAGCTATTACAAGAATCTAGTTTTGTTTTGGGAACAGAATGTCCTTCGGTAGTGGGTGTCCATTCTAATTGCCCAGACACCTGCACCTCAAGAGCCTCAGTCTGATTATTACTGGGCAAATGGGAGCATGGCACTCTAAGGACATGAAGATATCATTGGGAGCTTCAGTGTAAAGGGGAAAGATAACCAACTTCCCTGATCATAATTGGAACACTAAAAATGAATGCCTACATGCCATAGTGCCCAGAAAAGGGCAAAAGAGAAGATAAGAATGAGTAGAGAGGACCTGAAATAATGTTCCCTGTCTGTGGTGAATGGGGAGGAAGCCTATGAAGACCGCAGTATGAACACAGATTTATCTGAGTAATCTGGACTGAAAATGACATTCTATAGCAGTACAAGGTACCAAAAAAAAAATGTGCTTGGGAAAAGCTGAATACTAATCATTTATTTAATCAAATAACATTTGCCCCTGGTCTTTGCATTTTAATGATTATATTTTTCAGATTATCTGCGACAGGCAATGGATCCTAAAGTTTTAGCTGTCCACTTCTTGGCCTTAACATTTACCTAGAAGATACCCTTGAAGTCTAGCAATCCCGCCTCTTTATTTATTTCTGAGGAAACTGAGGCCCAGGGACTGGGATTTGCCAGAGGCCAACTGATTTATCCAAGGTCACTTTGTCAAGTTGTTAATAATCTTACACACCAAGGTTTAATTGCATATGTGAAATCAGATACTCACAGGGACCTCACAATAGATAACATTTATAAAGCAAAGCATATTCTCTCAATTAGAATAACTGCCCTCTAGTTAACTATTTGATTTGTAAATGTAGATTTCTTTATGTCAAGCTCAAATAGAACATGCTTGTATTTTCTAGCAGGCACAGTTTGATCCCACAGCAGGGTTAAAAGTAGCTTACTCCTCCCATATATTCAACAGGACACACACATGACACCTTCCTATATACGAGAGGAGACTAGAATTTGCAGCCTTCAAAACATTCTAGGTGGCCTGAGAGACGTACAGAGAATTCAGGAGGAATTTGTGTATAGAATTTCATAATAATTAATAATAATAATAGTGATAACTAGCATTTATATAGTGCTTTAAGGCTTACAAAAGACTATATATATAAAATTACATTTTATCTTCACAACAACCCTGTGAGGTGGATGCTATTATTATCACCATTTACAGATGTGGAAACTAAGCTGAGAGAGATTAAGTGGCTTGCCTACAACACACAGTTAATAAGCATATAAGGCAGGAGTAAAAGCAGTGACTTGCTTGAGTTCTCCCCCAAACCCCTCCAAATACCTGTAAAAAATGGCTCTAAACAAATTCTAAAGCAGTAGAACCCATCAAAAGACAGAATGAAACAAATTTCCAGCCCATTTATTGATGGTTAATCAGAAAGGTCTATCACGCCAGTGGGAGAGGAATGCAGTTCGGCATGGGCGCACAGGCAAACAGGCCTCGGTGAACCTGGAATAGGCCTCTGAGGACTGACTCAAGGGCAGCTGTGGCAGTTTCTAGACTTCTCAACCCACAAACGCCAAAGACAACTTAAGAAGGTCGGTGGGAAATGTCTGTGACTGCAGTGAGGGAGAGAAGCTTGGTCCCAGTCCCAGTCCCTGAGCTTGGCCCCAGGGCAGCAGCTGTTTCCAGAGTTTCTGGCCCACAGACCGAGGGGGAATTAGGTGGCTGATCAGAGGGGGATTGCAGGGATCTCTTTGTTGGTGCTGAGGTAGTAATCTCTTGTTTTGTCCGTGCTTGGATCTGGGTCACAGCTCTGGGTGGTAGTCCTGGGACAAGGAAGAGTGCTGGTGTGGTGGAGTTTGTAGTGGTGGAGCAGAGGACAGGAAAAGAGTAAACATCTTGCCCCTCATCATACTACCTTGGAAGAACTGAAAATTTACAGGTGCCTAGAAATATCTCTGAAAACAGCTACACAAAACCCCCAAAGCTTGGGACAGTACATTCTCCACACTGGAAGCAGACCCCTACCTTAACAAAAAGTTTAAAACTCAAGTAATTGGCTGAGATCATGAGCAAGCAGGGCAAAAAAAGTCAGACCATAAAATCTTTCTTTGGTAACAAAGACTATCAAAACATACAAACAGAAGAAGATAACAAAGTCAAAGCTCCTACATCCAAAGCCTACAAGAAAAATATGAATCAGTCTCAGGCCATGGAAGAGTTCAAAAGGATTTTGAGGAACAAGTAAGAGAAGTAGAGGAAAAACTGGAAAGAGAAATGAGAGTGATACAAGAAAAACATGAAAAACAAGTCAACAGCTTGCTAAAGGAGACCCAAAAAAATACTGAAGAAAATAAGTATATAAGGCAAGATTTGAACTCAAGTCCTGCTGATTCGAAGTCCCACAGCTGATGAGAAAGAGAGAGAGAGAGAGAGAGAGAGAGAGAGAGAGAGAGAGAGAGAAAGAAAGAAAGAAAGAAAGAAAGAAAGAAAGAAAGAAAGAAAGAAAGAAAGAAAAAGAAAGAAAGAAAGAAAGAAAGAAAGGAGTGGGAAAGAGGGGGAGTCAGGAAGGGAGAGAGAAAGAAGAAAGAAAAAAGAAAAAAGGAAAGAGAGGAAAGGAAGAATGATAGAAAGGAGAAAGGAAAGGACGGAGGGAGGAAGGATAGAAAGAAGAGAAGATGGAAGGAAGGAAGGAAGATACTGACTTGTGTTTCCCATTTTGTTTTGGATTTTCTAGCTCAGAAACTGTTAACCCAGATATTTTGCACTGTGAGGTATTATTTACACAGCAGTAATCTGGAATATATCTAATTACTGAAAAATTTTGTAAAACATTGGCTTTGCACCTCCTATGTGTATCTCTAGCAGTCTCAAAGAATCACAAGTACCCAGAATTTCTATAATCAATGTAGTCTAGATTATGATACTTCCTAGTAGAGAATAGTTCCAGAATAACCCAACCGAGACAAGGAGTAGTGCAAAGATAGATATTAATCTAGGGAAACATCTCCAGGGGAAAGCCCCCAAGGATCTTTGGCCCTTACTTACGACTCTGATGAAGGCAAAGATGTCACTCTTATCAAGTTAACAGATTACATGAAGTTGAGAGGAATAGCCGTTAAATAACAGAATCTGGATTGAAAAGATCTCAGCAATTGTTTTTACATGTAATTGGGGGGGGAAAATATTTTAAAAAGAAAAAAAAGATCTCAGCAGACTTAGAATGACAGTCTTAATCTAATAAAATGTCTCTCCCCTCCTCCCCCCCTTTTTGGAATATATCTATGATTTCATTGGTGTAGAAAATCTCCAATGATTAAACTCCCTCTCCCATGCTTTTCAGCACTTGCTCTGAAACCTAGAAAGAGCTGCCTTTGAGAACTGAAGTGATTTGCACAGGATCACATGACTAGTATGCACCCCAAGAGGGTCAAGAATCCAGGTTTTCCTGACTACAAAACCTGGTCTCTTTCCACTGTGTTTTTTTGTCTACATGACAAACAATGTCATTTAACAGTGATAAATGGAAGTTCTGCCTTTATCAGATCACACCTGAAGTACTCTGTTCAGTGCCATGGGGCCACATTTTAGTCAAGTCAAATGAAATCAACAGGCATTTATTAAGTGCCTACTATGTGCCAGGACCTGTGCTAAGTGTTGAAAGAATACTGACAAGCTAGAACACATCAAGTGGAAGGGACAAGGAGAGTGAAAGAATTCAAGGAACCCAGTGTGTTTAGCCTGTTGATGAGAAGTCCTGAGGAGGGACATGACTCCCTTCAAACATTTGAAGAGTTCTCATATAGAAACAGAGTTGGACTTACGTGGCTTGGCCTAGTAGGAGCAATGGCAGAAATAGGAGAAATGAGTGGAAGTTGCAGAAAGGCAGGTTTCAAATTTGGAAGCTCCTTAAGGGCAGAGGCCATGACAGATTTTAATGCTGGTGTTCCCAGCATCTAGCACTATGCTTTGCAAAGAGCAGCTGCTATTATGTGTTTGTTGAATTTATATAAGAAGTAGCTTCCTCACTGTCAGAGCTATCGAAAATGAAATGGTATACCGTAAGAGGAAGCATTTTCTCTGGGACCAGAGGTCTTCATGCACAGGCTGCTGTATGGTAGACATGCAGTAGAGATGATGCCTATTCAGACATGAGTCGGCCAAAAAGACACCAGGAATAAGCACATGGAACCTTTAATTTTATAAATTGGCAAACCAAGAGCTCAAGAGGATTACCCAAGGTCACACATCTAGTAAGCTGTGGAGGTGAGATCTGAACCCAGATCTTCCTGACACACATTCCAACACTTAATCCATGACACCACAAATACCTCTATCTTACTTTCTTTAAACTTGTATTATTTTCTTTTGAAATCAGTTGTTTCTCCTTCAATCATTACAGCAGTTGAGTATATGTGTCACATGTGTGTGTCACACACATGCATATACACATATGCATCAGAAGGAAAAGACCAAACCTTTCCTGTCCTGGTAGGGATGCAATAAGCAAAAATGCAGTAAGTCTGCATAGTCCCAAATCAGGAAACTTCTATTCATACTCACCGTGATGCTATCTTCATTATCTTTGTTGGAAACATCTGTTGAAGTGATTGGATTACTTTTATTTGTAGTTTCTCCAATATCATTAGGTGTGGTCTCATAATCTGAAAATAGAGAGAAAAAGAGAGTGAGAGGGCGGGAGAAGCAAAAATGATTTTGTCTTTACTCCACCAATAACTACAGAGCTTTAAGCCTTCAGCTAAACAAAAAGCACAGCTAAAATGCATGACAGTTTTCTGAGAATATTTTTGTGGCAGAGGCATTGTTAAGCTTACTAAATAAATCCAGTGTAATGTTGGGCTCACACAAAGCCAAAAATTTTATTCATCCAGGCCTTTTTTTAAATGGGTCAAGTTCAAGTTATTTTTTTTCTTTGTGCATAATAAGATAACCTTGGCTATTAACTCATCACACAAAATAAAAGCTTGAAAAGGAGACTTTAATGAACAATAGAACCATTGAACTTTTGTGCTTTTATAGATCTTAAGGATCATTCAATCTAGTCACCTCATTCTATAGATGAGAAAACTGAGGCTTAGGGAATGATTTGACTAATGTCCCCCAAGAAGTATTCGGCAGCTTGAACTATAAAACCCATCTTCTGACTAAGCCTTAGGAGGAACAGGCTTGGGGAGGTGGAGGGGTGGGGGTGGGGTGAGGAGGTAAGAATTGGTGGGGTAGAAAAACTCCAAGTGAAATCATTGAGGTTTGTTACTATCCTAAAGATAGATTCTTACTTTTCCAAGGTCTAAACGGTCAATTTAGGGGTTTCTGAATTACCCAAGGAAAGGAAAAGTGTTCCAATATATTAACACATTTTGAGAAAATATTTGTGCTATATCTTACATGCATCGTCAACTTAAATTTTAAGTCTATTAATTCATTTTCAAGACAAGGCATCATCTTGTACTTGATCTCCTAGTAGCTGCTTTCTTCTTCAGTAATATATATAACAACGAAAATATTTAGCAACTCCATCATGGTTTTAAAAAGGGGGGGAGGGGCTTTCAAGATTTGCTTTGTTTTGTTTTAGCCAATATCCTTTTATCAGCACATAAGTGAATTGTCTTTGATCAAGACTGAACAAACTACAAAGGAAACCGGTCTGGCAAAATTCTAAGGAAAACATTCCTAGATTTTATTGTGTGAATTGTTCCCATAAGATCCAGAGTAATGGAATATAATTTGGTCTTAGCATAGTTTTCTCTGGAATTTAAATATAATCCATAAGGGAAAGCACTGATATCTAAAGTTATATAAAATATTCTAGAATTATCATATGCTGAGTCCTTTGAGAAGATCTTATTCAAACCCCTGCCCACCTCTTCATTTTACAGATGAGGAAACTGAGGCCTTGAAGGGTCACCTAGATGGTGTCACAGGCGGGACCAGAACTCAGTGTTCCATCCAGGGCTTTTCCCACTGCACTGTCCTGTCTCTTTGGCTTATTCCAATCAGTTTGTATTTAATTATTCAAAGAATTAATCTCATTCAAGGCATCTTTGTGGTCTTCAGACCCAATCATTTCCCACATCAAATTTGAGCCAATATTGTACTCTGTCCCACTATTTCCAACAGCTCACTGGATCCAGAGGATGGGAGGCTGAAGCATGCCAAGAGTGAACCAATAGATTCCAGAACATGGCATTCTGACCCAAAGAGCAACTGAAAAAAATGCAGTCTGGGGCCAAGATGATGAGTTTTTAAAAAGAAAGGTTTTAAGTTCCTGGAAAAGAGACCAGCAACAAGATTCAGAAATACGAAAGAAAGACGTAGGTCATAATTTGCACATTTTTCCTAATCTCCCACCTCCCTTAATTTTTTTCCCCAGAGATTCCAACTACAAATTATTCCAGGACCTTAAAAACTATATATGCATATATGCACAGAGATATATGTATATGTAAATATGTAAATTTACATGTATATGTATAAATATGTACACCAATTCACATCACAGAGCAACACGTGCAGATAATCATCCAAAACACCCCTCTAATAAGTCTGATCCCTCTTTTAAAGGGGAAGGAGGGAGGGGAAAATGACTGCCTGAACAAATTCAAAACTGTTGAAGGCAACATGATTCCCAAGTGAAAAAAAAGCTTCAGTTGGGTAGCGTATACATTAATGGCACAAAACAACAATGTTTTAAGCACAAAGCATGAACCAACCCCCCCCCCCCAGCAACCCTCCCATTCAGCTAGATGCCATCCCAGAATACAGGGGTGGTTTGGAAACCGGTTAAAGAAGAGCTTTCACACTCAGGAAAAATACAACCCTTTCGTTCAACTGCAGTATCAAAATGTAGTCACATTCTTCCCTATTTTTTTTGGTGAGGCAATTGGGGTTAAGTGACTTGCCCAGGGTCACACAGCTAGTAAGTGTCAAGTGTCCGAGGCTGGATTTGAACTCAGGTCTCCTGACTCCAAGACCAGAGCACCACCTAGCTGCCCCCATTCTTCATTATTTTGTCCTAAACTTATTTTCTGCCATGGACTTTTTTGTCTTTTTAAAAATAATAATAATATAAAAATAGAACCTGGAATTTGCTGGGACTCAGTTAATGTTCTGTGGCGGCCCCAAATGGCCAAAAGAAATTTATAGGGTCACAGGATTTTGGAACTGGAAATAAGTTTAAAGGTCATTTAGCCCAACCCCTTCATTTTACTGATACTTTGTACTTATATTCCCAGTGGCTAGCAGAGGACACTTAATAAATATTTGTTCATTGATTGATTAATAAGGAAACTGAGAACCCAAGAAGGATGATGACTTGCTCAAAATCACACAATTGTAGTTAGAAGTCAGAATGAAGAGGTAGAACCCAGGACTTCTAACTCTGCATTAAGTGTTCTTTCTACTATACAACAGTAATTTATAATTTCTAAGTAGGAGGGGGAAAGTATCATTTGCATGCTTTTAAACTTGAAATAAAAGAGCATAAAAAATGGGTCATCCATATTCAATACTCTTAAAGCATGATTTTAAAATCATATTGCAATTAGGATGTATGTTTAACTGAGTGTAATAGTTCATCTTTTAGTTTGACAGATTTTGTTTTAATCATATATGTTCTGCAAAAAAAAAAATTCAGAAAAGAAAATACCATAGCCACCATAAAGGTCAATATCGTAATTGGGGTCTGTACCTAAACAGCAAAACAAAACAAAAAGAAAAGAAAAGTTTGTAAATACACATGTTGGAGTTATAAGGTTGCTAGTCTTTACTGGCTCTCTAACATTCAAAACAGGCCAATTAGGCTTCTAAATCTATATTCAATGATATTATTTTGCAAGAGATGCCAACATTAGCCATCTTTGTTTCACGTTAAAGTTGTACTCAAAAGAACAAAGGTACCATTTATTACTAGAGGGAACTGGAAACATAATGGCAAATTAAAGCATAAACAATAAAGAATCTGTTCTTTCGATACCTTATAATTGTAATTTTATTTGTTATTTTAGCCCTCCTGTTCCAAATACAAACAGCCATTGTTTTGTTATCTTTACTTATCCCTGTGGAGGGTGTTTGTTGCTGTTCTTATTAACCAAATTGTGTTCGTTTGCATACATAGGTACACACTTAATACATATTAATGCAGCCTTGAACACTGTAACCATAATAAAGGTACACATTTACTCTATGCTTTAGCTTCATTGTGGTTCCCCAAGCTGAATGCATTCTATTTGTAAAACTCTGAGACTAAAAGAACTAAACCCCAGGAAATTAACACAGATTTACTAATATTATTTACGTAAAAAAAGTGATCGTAAATAAGTATTTTCTGGGAAGGAATTCCTCTATTAAAGTGATCCTCTGATGCTCTAACTTGGCAAGAAGGAGATCCTGGCTGTTCCAAGTTTATGCCAAGAGGGCATATTCTCTGATAGGTCCTACCAAGCTTGGATTACAGGCTCTGTGATGGATGTTGGGCCCATTGTCTGAGAACTAGGCAACTTAAGAACAGACTGGTGATCTCTGGGAAATGAATATTTTCAGGCCTACCAGCTCTTGTATACTGGAAACTAAAGTGTGGAAGGGTTGCAAGCTGTATCATGGATGGAGGAGCCACACCTCTGAAATCATAAAACCTTAAAGAACTAAAGTAAAAGAAAAGGAGTTTCAAAATACTAACACAATGGTAAGAGATCAACAGCTTGATTTGCAGTTTTAAGATCTGTTTGCTTTTGTTTCTCTAAAAATATCACAGGGTTTGGAGAATTACATTTTAAGCTGTTATCATGGGAAATGATTTTTTTTTTTACAAAATAACAACAGGTGATTGGAGCATTTGTGATCTATTCTCCAGCCAAATCTATATGGGAACCTTTGAAGAAATGTTTAACATGTTTTTGAAGCAAACTAAAAAGGCAAAGCTTATAAATCAATTCTTATTAATCTTAAATTCTCAGAAATCAATTGTACTCTCTCTTCCTATATGATAAATAGATAATATAACTATTTTTTAATCAAAGTATGACCAAGGTTTCATTCTTATGTATTTATTATGTAGGAAGGGGAAATTTTTTAGAACATGTACCAAACGGAGGAGTCAAAAACCTTCAGACGTTTACCCAATCTTTCAACAACATATTAAGTTCTGTGTAGGGAACTACTTGAGGAAATAATTGTGTACTTAAATTCTTAGTAAATTTCATTGCCTCGTACATTCAATCAATCAATTAATCAGTTGATAATTATAAAGTCTCTACTATCTACCAAGTACTGTGCTAAGTGCTGGTGGTACAAATATGAAAGTGAGACAGTTCTGACCCTCAAGAAGTTTACATATCAGGGAATGGTGGCCAAAAAAGGGGAGTCTTGGTTTATGAATTCACAGATTCAGGAACCAAAGTTTAAATGGACTTTGGTGCCACGTGTGATTAAGGATAATTCCATTATAAATGGAGCTAGGAAGGGAAGATGTATTGTTGAATTCTTACGAAGAATATCTGGGCTTTAGTTCAGAGGAATTGCTACTGAGATTCAGTCAGCATTGGATGGTCATAGGAAACATTCCAAACTCTTCTCTCTTTCCCCACCTTAGCAGCATGAAGAAAGGAGGATATATGGAATGGACCCATGGCATGTTTCCCCTGGCCCCATCTCTATTTCTGCCAATTTCTGACATTGCCAGTGCTTACAAGACATCCCTTAGAAAAGTCCCCATCTTTCTGTGAATGGCCTAGCATCACAGGAACTGAATCAACTTGCTGTGAAAAAAAATTATCCAACCCTGATGTAATCAGTCTTTAGTCAGAAACCAGTCAATTTCTACAACATAAATGGTTTCTGACAAATCTTCCATTTTTAGATAATAATACTATGAAGATTCAGGAATAGCTTTATTTAAGTCATATTTTTAATCTATCTTACTAAATGTCTTGTGAGTTCATTTTAGTCCTGTCAAATTAAAAGAGCACCCAAAATAAACATATTTCCCAAATAGCACCCAGAGAAGAATCTCAGGGGTGGCAAATCTGCTCTAGCAAGGGTCATTTAAGGAAAATTAAGGGGAGAAAGGTAATTTTGAGATACAGACTTAAAAACAGAAAGACTAGCCTTTAGTTTTGCAATACAATTCACTGTTTCTGCATTTTTGTTATCAACTTTTCTTTCGAAATGTGTCCTTTCCTAGTGCTATGAATCATCTCTAAATGCAAGTTTTGCCTACCATAAACCATCAAGATAACAAAGCCATGTCTATACTTTCTGAGAGGCACTCTATTTTCTAACTCAGTTTTTCTAGCTCCATGAAAACTACTGTCACTTCACTTTCTTGGCAATGGCATCTAAATTTAGCATGAAATTATGAAACTAGAAGAAAGTGGCTAGAACATGGCATTTTCCCCCCTCCCTAGCACATTCACTGTGCTGAGTCTGGCAAAGAGAGACTCGCTCCTTACAAAGGAAACACCTGTCACTGTTCTGAAGTCCTAGTCTAGGGCATCTGCCACATTGGGGGAAGACCTTTGGAGAAGGAGTTTATGAGAACAATGTTGCTCTGACTAGAACAGGCCATCAATTTTATCAAACCCGGTAGTTTGCCTCCAGCAAGAGCTAAATCAATCAAAACCTTCAGTTATGTTTACTTTGCAAGGCTTACAATGTCATTAACATCATTCTCTTTGAAGCTCTCATAGATTAGAACGTCTCTACTAGCATCTCATAGTAATTCAGCTTGTTTTAAAAATCCAGCTGCAGTGTCCATCCAGATGACATCCTGAACAACTACTTGTATCGTTACCTTTTTACTTGATTCTAATTGACTGATCCTTAACTTCAGGTGCAATAAAATTAATACTTTATTATACTAATCAATCTGACAACCAGGATAGCAACATATCAAAAGACTAGGAAAACTAATAATTTGCCAATTTTTTTCAGGAAACCCACAAGGATTTGTAGGAGTCCCTTATAGAGTCATGAAGAAGCATTGGGAATATCTAAATAAGTATGGGGATGACGGGAGAGAATCCTATAAAGACAGAAGAAAAGAGAGAATTAGGACTGGGGAATAGACTTCCATTATTCTCAGCTGAATAAAATATGCTGCTCTGAAAAAGTGGGTGGGCTATTCGTACCAAGAATGAAAGTTCAGTTTCCGGTGGCTGAAGGTAACACACAGTAGTTCTGATTAATCCAACTCGAAAGATTCATGTAAAGAGTAGGATGATAGACTTAGGGCTGGAAGGGACCTCAGAGTTCGACTAGACCAACTGTCACACTTTACAGGTGACAGAGCTGAGGCACAGAGATTAAGTGACTTGACTCAGTCTTACTACTAGTAAGTGGCAGCTTTGAACCATGTTCCTGTGGAAGGAAATATGGAAATTTGGTAGTTCTACTTCCCCACTGAAGGCACATTGAAAATCATCCAAAAATTCAAGAAAGAGGTAATATACAGGTTATAAATGTAGAAGCCACCCTCTCGTTAAGCAATTATTTTTATTGCCAAAGTATGATTATGTATTATAACATAAACTATAAATATTTTTATTTACATATACAAATAATACAAATAGATAATATTAATATAATATGTAAGGTACTTTTTCTGATGGCCAATTTTCTATTTTCTGAAAAGAATGATTCAGTTCAGACTGTTACATGACTGGCTTCATAGCTTATTCTTGATTTTCCAGTGGAAGAACTAATATTTAGCACTGGTGGAGGAGGAAGGCAGGATTCAGGCACACGTAGCTATCCTGAGAACTCCAAGTGAAAGAAGAAATAACTTTCACTGGCACCCTAAATTATGTCGTTTCTCATCTCCACCAGGCCTCTTGGACATTTAGGCTACTGACATGCTTATAACACATATGGGCTGTCTGACCCTAGGCAAATCACTTAATATCTCCTTGCTTTAGGCATTTCCTTAATACTATAAGTTGTAGAGAAGATGCCGACTTGCTTTGGCAGAGAATCTTCTTCAGTGGGAGTTTCTGACATCCATGAAAACACAGGTCCAAATCTAATCTCTATCCCTAAAGCTGAGGCACCCACAGCTCAGTCCTAAATTCAACTTGATTTAATTTAACAGAACATTAATTAAGCACCACTATGTGTAAGGGATACAACAAAACCTAGGGTGCAGCCATCATCATCTTAATTCCAAACTAAATAACTGATATGGGGATTTTAAGAAATCCACAGTACTATTTACTTTAGCTCTTTTTATCGTCCTAGCCAAAGTCTCTCAATTTCTTCTATATCTTAAGAATAAAGCCTATGCCTGGAAAACTCCTGGATTTAAAAGAAAAACATACTTTTAGGATGAAAAAATAATATTTTTGGAAGAGAGACGGCATTACAGAGGGATGTATTTTCCATTCTATTGCCAAGGTATAAATAACAGCCCAAACAATGTATAATTAAAAGAAACATCTGTTTTCTTCTTTATGCTCTTAGTGTACTGCAAAAAAACTCTTTCATTTCAATTCAGATTTTGTTTAGTAGAATTTAAAAAGAAAACTTTTCAAAAACCCATATGATAAAACAACACAACAATAAATCAACAATGAATTGTTCTTTTCAACTATCCCTTCATTGCTCTATGAAAAATGTTCCTGAAGTTTTCTATCTCTGTAACATTGGAGAGTTGAACTATATGACCTCTAAGATCTCTTCTTATCTCTAAATCCATGATTCTATAATCTAGCTTTTTGTCTTTCCTCCTTCTCCTCTTCTCCTTCCCCTCCTCCTCCTCCTCCTCCTTCTCTTTCTGTCTCTGTCTCTCTGTCTCTCTGTCTCTATCTCTGTCTCTGTTTCTCTGTCTCTGTCTCTGTATGGCACTCTGTCCCTGTCTCATAACAGAAATGCGATTTCACTGACATTGGCATTCTCTCTGCCAACCTCAATCAGCACCTGCTCCACAAATGAATCTTAGAAAGTTGCCTTAGAAAGATGCTATGAACCTTGCCCAGCTTTCAAAAGCCATTATTCCTCCTAGGTAGAATTTCCTGGCTTGGAGGCTTCCCCTCATTTTCACTATGCTGCCTCCTCCCTTCCTCAGTAGAAGCTTCTCTTAGTAGAAGATTAAACACCAGAACTGGAGGTTCAGGCCACCTGGGTTTCATGCACACTTCCACCACTTGCTTGCTTTGTAGCACTGGGAGAGTCAATTAACTTTTCCTACATCAAGTGATTCTTCCAAAAGACAGATAAAATAATAGCATTCTCTTTGCCAACTTCACAGGAGCTTTCTGAAGCATAATTAATTAACATTAGTGCTCCTGGGACGCAAAAAGCTATTTAAGTATAAATCTTAATTATCATAATTATTATAAATCTAACTCCTAACCATACTCTTTAGGACACACTCAGGTATTTAAAGCAGAGATGCAGACTGAACTGGCTGTTTTCTCCTGTGACACACATCTTGCTTTGGTGTCATGAAACAAGAGCTGGCAAAAAGCCTGAAAGAGACAGTAGGTAAGCTTTACATTTTCACAATCCCCATATTTGGGAAAACGTTGACATTTGAGAGAACTGAAAAGGACTATCCTTTCCATTATCACACCATTTTCTTCATAAATCTTTAAGGCAATCGTGCTAAATTGTGTATTATATTTGTCTGTGTCAACTATAAACTCTATGAAAGCAAGGACTGTGTTTAATCTAACTTTGGTATTTCATAGGATCACAGATTTAGAGCCAAAAGGGCCCTTGGAGGCAAATAAATCCAGTCCCTCATTTAACAGATGAGGAATCTGTGGCACGGAGAATTGAAGACTTGTCCAGGGTCATAGAGCCAATAAGTGTCTGGGATGGGTCCATTGCTCTATCCCCTACTACCTCTTATACTCAAAATAGCCTTCAGCACCTAGCACAGTGACTTGATCCTATCTGTCTAGAGATTTCTTCTGTCTAGAAAACTACTAATAAGGAAGCTTCCTCTAGCGACGCAGTCTGAATGAGTTGCTCAGGACACAGGTTATCCGGGATGCCAGAGCCATTAGGTACCAAAGTCCTCTGATGACTCTAAGGCTGGTTCTCCATGCAAGATGCCATACGGTCTTGACAATAACAAGCCCATCATAAATTATAACTAAACTGAATGGAAATAGTGAATCTCTATGGACAGGAATAACAATAATAACTAATTTTGTACAGTGCTTTGGGGTTTGCAAAATACTTTACATATATTATTGAATCAATTGGCTTCTTTTAAAATGTTTGTTGAATGAATAAACTTAGCTTCTTAGGACTACATGCACTGACTTTGCTCTTCAGGATCAAATACAAATGATAACAGTTAGCACTGATCTATCCAAAGGGCTACATTATTACCTTAATAAAATATCTTCTAACATAATCCAATTCAAGAAGCATTCATTAAGTACCTGCCATGTGTTGGGCACCGTACTGGACTCTATGGATACAAAGATGAACTGAAAGCCAGTCTCTGCCCTCAAGAAGTCTGTACCCTACATTTTGAGGGTAGAGAAAGGGAAGTATAGAGGAGAATGTTTCCTGACATTTGTAGGGTTTTTTTTTCTTGCTGATATGCAAACAGTTTGCAAAAAGACACTACTGTTAGGGAACAAATAGAAAACAAAAGTCATACTACCTCCCATTTATTTTAATATGTTTACAATACTACTCAAAGGATCATTGTTGTTTTTGTTGAGTCATTGCAGTCATGTTGGACTCTTTGTGACCCCATTTGGGGTTTTCTTGGCAAAGATACTGGAGTAGTTTGCCATTTCTTTCTCCAGCTCATTTTACAGATGAGAAAACTGAGGCAAATAGAGTTAAGTAACTTGCCCAGGATCACATAGCTAGTAACTAAATATCTGAAGCCAGATTTGAACTCAGGTCTTCCTGACTCCAGGCCTTGCATTCTATCCACTGCACCATTTCACGCCCCAAAAGATCACAAGGTCATAGATTTGCAGCTAGAAGGAACCTCAGAGATAATTTACTTTAACACCATTCATTTTGCAGATAAGGAAATAGAGTGTCAGCGAGATTAAATGACTTGTCCAAGGTTACAAAGGTAGCAAGTTTGAAAAGTGGGATCTGAACCTGTGTCCTTTGATTCTACCTTAATAAATGTGACAGATATCCACCCTAATTTATTCAAGGCTAGAAAATGTAATGCCTCAATAATGATACATTAGTATGGGCACCCTATTTAGATGGTTTAAGTCCTGAAGTCTTTTAGTTTACCTGTAAATCATCCTCCTGTTCATTTCTATGGAAACTTTTGACCTTCAAGAAATGGCACAGCCAGCACCATTTGACCAGAGGAGCCTGTCATATTTCCCTTGACAATCTCACAGAGTCTAAATCTGATGCTCATCATATCCATTAATTTTTACTTCAAAGAGATATGAACAATCTCACTAACTATATTCTCCAGTCAATAGTTATGCACAGTTTCATGTTCACCAAAATGCTTTTAACATATGTAGGATTAAATTCCAACTGTAGCTACACCTTGGATCAATTTCATCCCGGACAAGTTTTTTAAAAAATTTTTTGCCCGTAAGCTAAATGAGATACATCACAACCTTAGAAGAGACCTTGAATAGCCCAAGCTCTTTTGTACCTTCAGCTGCATTTTCTACCTGCCATCTACTACTTAGAGTCCACAAACGGAAGAATTCAGCTTAAGGAATTCAATACATACATTCTTGCTTTCACCTGCCTAAGGCACCTTTACCCTGTGCATGTATGTACACAAATTCTCTCTCTCTCTCTCCCCCTCCCTCCCTCTCTCTCTCTGTCTCTGTCTCTCTGTCTGTCTGTCTGTCTGTCTCTCTCTCTCTCTGTCTCTCCTTTCTTCCTTTCTCTTCCCTTTTACTCTCCTTTCTCTGTCTCCCTCATCTCTTCCCCTCTGCCTCTTCCCCTCTTCCTTTCATCTCTCACTCCTCTTCCCTCTCCCCCTCCCCATAATATCCTCAGTTATATTTAAAATTCAACGAACAGCTCTGGGGCAATGATGTCGTCTTGATTGGCATCTAACAAGTTCTGGCAATGAGTCAAGTCAAAGCAGAAAGATAATCAACAGAAACAGAAGGTTTGTGAAGTCAATGAATTTGTTCTTCAATATGATGAGATCATTTCCAACATGGCATTTTCTCAATAACACAAAAAAATTTTGCTAATAGTCACATTCTCAAATGCCCAGGATGAGTTTCTCTGGCTTGTGGGTGTAGAGTAATTACAAGCCAAGAGCTTTGCTCTTTCAACTCTAGCTATTAAATGGCTATTCCTTCTTGGGGTAAGAAAGTAGCTGGTCACCAGAACCCAGACATGCAAAATTAGCTTCAGTCTTTCTCTGTAGCCCAAAGTATGGCTCTGTGTTAGCTGCTTAGGTAGAAGGAGTGAAACCTCCAGGGGACCCACTCCAGCTCCTTCCTTCTCTATGGATATGCTCTTTATTTTCCTTCCTCATCAGTGGCTATAGGGCAAAGTCAGACTTGCACATTCTCATCCTCTCAGTGAGATAAGGCCAAGGCAATGCTCAGTTAAGCGATGCTGGGCAAATCATCAAATGGCTCTTGTGGAGAGAGGGCAGCACTATGCTATAAAGGTTGTACATAATTTAGGACCTCTATTTTGAGGATGATATGCTGACAAGGCCCCCTAATCCACCCAAAAAATCCACTGCAACCTGAAAATGTTTCCACTTTTTTTCCCCCAATATCTCTGTGACCATCAGATCTGGGAGGTGCTGTTGATTCCAGTAATAACTCTTCCAAATATGGGAACCTAACAACTATTGGTTATGTAAGCTTCACTTACCTGTCACAGGATGCTGCTGATTGGCTATGTGCAGTAAAAGGGTCTGAAAAGGTAAACACACTGAATCTTTGCAAGGATTGGGGAGGAGGAGACTATTATCAGTGCTAATAAACTTCTTTACCTTTCAGTTTAGGTACTCACTTCTTCTGACCTCTAGTCTAGTGGGTTCACTAGCTTTTGGAATCCAGGCTGAGAAACTCTCCAGCAGACATGTTTACCTTCTATGATGAGTTTGGGGTTTCTTTGTTTTTTGATACTTATTTAACAGCATAACATTAAAAAAAAAAGAAAGAAAGAAACTTTACCCCTCATTAATGGCAAAAGAAGATCTAAAAAGTAAAGATGCTTTTTTGTTCCATGAAACCTTCACAATATGAGAGACCCTTCAGGGAATAATCTTAGACTGAGACTTATTTCAAGTCTTTGCAAAAGTTTTACATTTATTCTCATTTATTTCTTAAGATTAGATTTATAATCATCCTGCTCCCTGCTCCTCTCCTTTCCTAATAAGATTACAAGATTTTTGAAGGGTAGGTAATGTTTTCTATTCCCTCTGAATTAGAACTCCTTGACACTTCAGGTGGTAGAATGCTCTCTGTACACAGAAGGTGCTAATTAAATGGGACTGACCTAACTGACTATAAGTAGTGGAAAGATTTAGAAATAGGTCATCTTGTACAAATTTCCCATTTTACAAATGAGGAAACTGAGACCTAGAATGATTAAATGACACACCCAAGGTCATGGAGGCAGTAAGTAACAGAGATGGGATTTAAACTTAAGTCCTTGACTCCAAGTTGCACCACACTGCCTTGTGAGAGTGCTAAGCAAACCCCATAAGGTGGCACAACCGAGTGATTGAACAAGCCCCTGAGAGGCAACAGAGCATAGTGAATCAAGCAGACCAAGGCAATGATCAGGTAAACAGTGCTGGGCTGGTAACCCACCCAAAGCTGAACAGGTAACTTACAGATCATCAAATGGCTATTGTGAGGGGAGAGCAAATTTGGCGTCAGGAAGTCCTGGGTTCAAAACCTAACTGAGACACTTACTAGCCATGTGATCCTGGATGAGTCACTTAACCACCCTTAGCCTCAGCTCCTCATCTGCAAAATTGTGGGGTTGGACTAGATATCTTCTAAGATCCCTTCCAAAAAAAAAAAAACAGATCCCTTCCAGCTCTGAGTCTACGTCCTACAAGAGGTAAATTGAAAAAGGAGATGATAAAGAATGCTACCCACCTCCAGACACAGAGGCAATGAACTCAATATGCAGAGCAAGGCATACATTCTTGGACATGGACAATGTGGGAATTTGTTTTACTTAACTGTGCGTATTTGGGTTTGAGAGGGGTGGTATACAGGTAGGCAGGCAAGAAAATAAATACTTGTTCATTGAAAAATTTTAATTAAGAAAGGAAATGTGTAAGAAACACTACAAAGAATGGCAGACATGGTGGATAATTGGTTAGTTTAATAAACTCAGATTTTTTCCCTCTTTTTAAAAAATTCTTTGTTATCTGGAATTGAAAAACTCTGGGAGGGAAAGAGAGGCATATATTGGGAACTACAGGTGATGTAAAAATGAAAGCAATCAATAAAAATTAAAAAAAAAGAAAGAAATTGGAAAGTAGGAATGCTTGGCAATGATAATATCTAGAGGGCTCAGACTTCAAAAAAATTTTAACTACTGATTTTGTAGTATCAACTGTGCCCTGAGCAAGAGTATGTACGTATATCTCATCTCTCCTGTTTGTCTTTTGTTCCTGAGAATAGGATTTAGGTTGATCAAAACTACTCATATAATCTTCAGAAAACTAAGGACCTCCTCTTCTACTGAATAACAGACTACTATAGCTCCTCCTAACCTATCAACAGCTGGAATGCTTTGAGGTCCTCAAAGAGGAGAGAAATCTATCACAATGCCCCACCCCAGCTCCAACTAAACTGGAACCAGGTCTACTTTAATTAACTGCTTATTCCCACCACTGAAATGGAAGTGCTCACAACGGATGATATCAATCAAGTACGTTACTACCAGCTTACAGATCCTGGAACTGTGGGGAAAAAATTAGGCCAGCCTAAAAAACAAAACAAAAACAAAAAAACACCAGAATTTGAAAATAGGCCCCACAGCATTAATGCTGAACTCATTCAGGCTACAGATTTTCTTCCTATCAGATACAACCTGGTCAAGACACTGATAAGTGTGGAGAATACTGAGTGAAAATTTCTTGACCAGTTAAACATTTGAAGGGGGTGGAGAAGACTGAATTTTTATTAATATATTCATTTAATCTATATTATAGTCCCAAGCCTAAAACATCAACCTTTCCTCAACCCACCCACCCTCCCCACACTGCTAAAAAGGCTGAATAATAGTAGCTCCCATTTATATAGGACTCTAAGTTTGCAAAGTGTTTTCCTTGTGAGGTTGGTAGGGTAGGTATCATTATCCTCATTTTACAGATGAGAAAAATAACTTGTGCAAAATCACGTAAGTAGGAAGTGGTAGATGTGGGATTCAAAACCAGGTCCCCAGTGCATCTGGGGATACATCTTGAAAAAACATGAAACTTCTTCAACAATTGCTCCTTGCTATGCATACTCTAGTGTCCTATTTTATTATTAAGATTAGAGCTAATGAGTAATTCTTGGCCTATTTCTTCAACTTTCCACCCATTTCTATTTGGCCTCTCCCTACAGGTTTTTAGCTTCATTCTTCATTATGGCACAAACTCCAGGATGGATGATGGATATGGACGGCAGACCACTCAAGTGAGAGATTTTAGCTTGTCTTTCAAAATCCCAGAATCCAAGAGAGAGCCAACAGTTCTCTCCAGCTTTCATATGAGGCAGAAAGTTGTATTCTGTTGTTATAAACAGAACAGAAAGCCCACAAGAGCAGAGTTCAGTATCTAAACTTAGAATCTGCTATGTTCAATTCAGGAGCTAAGAAAAAGCTTTTCCTTCCCATTACTGGTCAATAGCCCAGACCTGCAACAAAGACCAGATGAGTAAGAAAGTGGCTTGATCTCTGGGGTCCTGCTAATGCCACAGAATCTGAAGTTCCTTCAGCAGAGCTCCAAATGGCAGAATTAAGTCCTTCAGAATTAGGACTGTGGCTAAGGCGTATGACATGGCCTAAGACACTCAGGACTTTGCATTAAAAAGCTCCAAAATTGGAGTTTTTAACCTGGGGGCCATGCAATTGATTTTTATATTTTCAATGTAATTGATTTCTTTGGTAATCCTAAGTATTTTATTTTATGAAATTAAAAATATTATTCTGCAAAGTGTAGGTTTCACCAGACAACCAAAAGGGGTAAATGTCCCCCAAAAAGGGTAAGAACTCTTGCTCTAAAAAGGACCTACCTAAATGCCAAGCCCTTTGTCTTTTTTGGCTTTGAGCCAAGAAATAAATTCTGCTTTTGTTTTATGAATGGCTCCCTGTGGGCCAACAGGTCATTGGCTAGAATTCTCTCTCTACAAATCTGAGACAGAGCATTAGCTATCTTTTCTGATTATCTCATACTGTAGGCTTATAAAAGACTATGTAGAATTATATTTGCCCTAATATAATTCAATTATAAACTCAATGAGGGCAGGGCCTCTGCCTTTCTTTGTATCTGGAGCACTTCTGTTACATAATAAACATTTGTTGGTGACTAATACAAGAAACCCACTTTCACTTGGTACCAGTTTCGGTTTTTTGGGTTTTGTTGTTGCTATTGCTTTTCCTTCATTTCAATCTCTGGTGCATGAGCAGAGGTGAGCATCAGGAAGGAGGAAGTTTCTAGTTGAATGTGGAGATCTCACCCCAGTGAATGTGAGAGCTAGTGTTTAATTCCATCAACTACGTATAGAAAGAAACATAAGGCTGGATGTGGGCTTAGGTAAAATATGTCCTCATTCAGTATTTGGGATTTAGAATGATCCTCCAGTTCACAAGAACTACTGAATTAAATGTAAGGACAAATATTTGATTTTAATTTTAAAATATCAGGAAGATATTTCATAAGAGAAGAAAAGAAGGAAGGAAGGAAAAAGTAAGGAGGGAGGGAGGGAAGAAAGGAAGGAAAAGAGAGGAAAAAAGAAAGGAAGAAAGGAAATGGAATGAATGGAGAGAAGAGAAATAATTTTGGGAAATATAACTTGTGTATATGGACCTTATATAAACTTGTAGAGAGATTTTGTCAATCAGTTAATGGCCTCTGCACACAAGCAGCTTGTATCATAACAGGCCATTCAAAGGGGACTGGGTTCAGTCCCTAATTCACCTCTAGGTTGTGGCTGTAACACAGTACTAGTTTATGTATTTAAGCAAACAGCAACCTTGGGCTTATTTTTAGTTTCTGTTTTGGTATAGCTATTATACTGAGCTCACAGATGAGAGAGGTCCTACCAAACTTCCACAGATTTTCTATCTTTCAAAGACTTGATGTAATAGGGATGACAATGTCTACTGCCTTCAATGACTGCTCTCCCTCATAGATTCATTTTGCTCACAGTTCCAACAATGGTGGAGCTGCTGCTCACTGGATGATGCTCTGGAAAGCAAAACTCCTGGGCTACCTTAGTAGAGACTAAGACAGCTGATATAGACCTGGAAGAGAGATAAAAGCCACACCATAGCAGCTACATGGAGTAAACATGAGAAATAGCAAAGGTGCTGGGGTGAAAAGGACAGAGATAAGCTTAGGGTTCCGGTGGTCTTTTAGATGCTATGCCTAGAACCCAGTGCTAGAACCCAGAGCTTCCTATTCTGCACCTGTGCTAAAATGGAAATGATGAAAGCAATCTGACACCTGGAAATAAGTGAATAGATCTGGCCCTGTCCCACAATGGCAAGGAGACAGAAGGGTGCAGGTCAACTAGCACTCTAGGGAGACAACTGAGGATGGCAGCCATTTGGGAATGGATCTTCATAGTGTTTAAAACTTGATCCAATTTGCTATGACCTTGCCACTTTTTAAAATTAAAAGTATTTGCTTTTAAGTCATGTGTCACACATGTGAATTTGAGTATACAGCTACCCAGATAGTACCATGATCTTGACTATAGCTGAGAGCTGGTCTATAACAACCTTAACTAAATAAATGCTAGCTATTATCATCCTTATCCTCAACCTCTCATCCTTATTCTCCTTCTCTTCCTCCTCCTCATCGTTGGGTCCCAATGTAACAAGAAAAAAACAAACAAAAGGAATAAAAGAACAAAGAGAAGAGGATAAGGCTATCAAATGTTTACGATTGAAATTATTTTCTAAAGAGAAGCCTGAGAAACTAATAGCCATTTTGCAGAAGAAAAAGCAATGTCTATTATTAGGTAGATTAGGATTAGATAGATTAGCAATGAAATTGGGATATAAATATGGGAGTACCTTGGGATACAAATATGACAAATGCTGCAAAGAAACTTTAAAAAGTAATACTTGTGAAATTGCTATTTCATCGTACACTGGACTTTACAGCTTAATTATATTCTGAAGAGGATTGTATCATCTTTATCTCAATCATTGGCTCACTCCTTAGAAAATCATACCAAAAAAAAAACCACCTCACTAGTGTTTTGGGATTTTTTTTAACCCCAATACCATAACCTTCACATAAGTCTCACTCCCCAAATCTTCAAACAGGAAATGGCTATAAATAAAAACCCTGGGATTTAGTTCTAAATGTGTTCCCCAAAACATAGAAGAAAAAACAGTCAGCAGGAGATTTACTATTGTAAAAGCAGTTATCCAGCCAAACTCACTTAAGAGAGAGATTTAATGGAAAAGACAACTGCCTGTAGTATCTGAGAAATAAATACAGATGTACCTTGCTTTGTGCAATAGCTGTGTTCCTGAGAAGTTATGTTAAAAATAAATGAATGGATGGATGAATAAAGTTATGTGTAAAAAGAATTGCTGTAAATCAAGACATTTTAAATGACTCTACTAAGGCATTCCTTTTACTTGTAATACATGTTATCAAATAAGATAGCATATGTAAAGAGCTTTGCAAACTTTACAAATGCTAGTTAGGAGAAGGAGGAGGAAAAGGAGGAAAAGGAGGAGGGGGAGGAGGAAAAGGATCATTCTCATCATCCCAAACCTTTAAATCCCCCAGACCTTCAGAACTCTGCTATGATCTTATTCCATCAATTATCCCTCCTGTCTTGAGACCCTTGATTTTACCCCTCCACTGGTTCTTTCTTCTCTATTCAAAAATATGCTGTATCCTCTAAATGGGGGTGGGGTAGGGAATAAACCGTTCTTTCAAGATTTTCCTCAAGTCTTACTATCCACTCAAACTACTATCCTCTCTCCTTCCCCTTACCACCCTCCTAGTTAGAGAAATCCCCATTTTTCTCTTATAACCCCCTGTAACCTGGTTTTCACATCCTCCTCACTTTATTTGCTTTCTCTTTTTTCTCTTTTCTTTTTTTAATATAAATTTATTTATTTTTACTTTTCAACATTCACTTCCACAAGTTTTTGAGTTCCAAATGTTCACCCCATCTCCCCCCTCACTCCACCCCAAGATGGCATGCATTCTGAATATCCTTTCCCCTAGTCTGTTCTCTCTTCTATCTCTCCCCCCTTCTCTTATCCCCTTCCCCTTCTATTTTCCTGTAGGGCAGGATAGACTTCTATACCCCATCTCCTGTATTTCTTATTTCCCAGTAGCATGTGAAAACATTTTTTTAAACATATGTTTTTAAAACTTTAGGTTTCAAATTTTCTCTCTTCCTTCCTCCCCATCCACCCTCATTGAAAAGGCAAACAACTCAATATAGGTTGTACATGTGCAGTTATGCAAAACACTTCCATAGTAGACATGTTGTGCAAAACTAACTCTGTTTCCCTTAATCCTATCCTCCTGCCCTCTATTCTTTCTTTTGACCCTGTCCCTCTTCAGAAGTATTTCCTTCTGATTGCCCCCTTTCCCAGTCTGCCCTCCTCTCTATCATCCCCCTACTCTCTTGTCCCCTTCTCCCCCTATTTTCCTGTAGGGTAAGACAGATTTCCATACCCAACTGAATGTGTATGTTCTTCCCTCCTTAAGCCAAATCCTATGAGAATAAGATTCCCTCATTCCCTCTCACGCTCCCCCGTTTCACCACCATTGTAAGAGCCTTTTCTTTTCTGGTTTTTTTTTGTGCTCCTCACTTTATTGAAACAAGTCCCGCAAACTCACTAAATCCAATATGGTTCACTCTGTTCTCATCCTCCTTGACCTCTCTACACTATCTGACAGGCTAAATAGTCCTCCCTTCATGAAAATCTCTTCTCCCACAACTCCCACTGTAGATATGCTTCTACAGTTGCTACAGCCTCACTGAAAACCCTGAAGAAAAGATTCTGGCCACCACAGTGCTTGACATTATCAAATAGTTCAACATCACAAGAGATGTGGTTTTCATTGGAAATGACACAAGAGATGATGCATTCCTATGATACCTTTCTGTCTGACTTGAAGCTAAAACTTCCTATACATATCACCTCCCCCACTGAGAATGGGAACTCTTTGAGAACAGTCTCTGCTTTTCCATTTGAAGCCCCTGTGCTTAGCTTAGTGCTCTGTCATAAATTCATTCCATGTTCCATGGTTGTGCATTTTCCTGTTTCTTCTCCTGCCTCTCTGACCTCTTCTCATTCTCCATCTCTAGTTTCCCTTCCTCTTCTCACCCCTTAAATTTAAGGGGGTTTTTTCCTTAGATTATTCTTTGGCTGCACTCTTTCCCCTGAGATCATATCCACTCCTTTCGTTTCAATTGTAATATCTAGGAGGACCTATCTCCAGCTCTGGTCTCTCTCCTGAGCTCCAGATGCACAATTCCAATTTCCAATTAGATATTTCCATCTCAGTGACATCTCAAATCCAACATGTACAAAAGCAAATTCATCTTCCCTCAAAAAATGGTTCATCATACTGCCATTTCTAGAAGCAGTTAATGGCACCAATACCCTTAAAAGCACTCAAGCTCAAAATTTCAGAAACACCTTTAACTCCTCCCTCTTTCCACCTCCCAACTTATCCATTATGTCACTAAGTCCTACTGATTCTGACTCAGCAGAATCTTTTGCATGTGTCTCCTCCTCCAGATTCTCAGTGTCACAGCTTAGGTCAGGGTCCCATTATTTCACATATGAATGATACATTAATAATTCTTCATTCACCCTTGACTGTCTGAGCTCCAATCCATCCTATATGTTACTGCCAGATTTAACTCCCTAAAGTACAGTTCTGTTCGTGTCACTACTCCCTCTTATAAACCCATTGCTTATAGAATAAAGTTCTAGCTGTAAGTTTCATGAAGACAGAATCATGTCCTCTCTAAACTTTGCATCTGTCTAACTTTGGAGTATAATGCTCTGCACATCAACAGCACCTTCATAAATATTTATTGAGCTGAACTGAACTGGCATTCAAGACCTTTTATGATCTGGCTCCAAATTACCTTTCTTGTACATTCTACTATGTACCCATCAACAGCCCCCATGCTTCAGTTAAATTGGACTACACTTACTTACCCTGAATATGGCCCCACACTTTTCATGCTTTGGTTGCATTCTTCTTCAAATTCCCTTACTCCTATACCATCTTTACCGATCCAAACCTGTTCATCACTGAGTTCTAATTCAAATGCCCCTTCCTCCAAAAAAACCTTCCCTAATACCTCCAGCCAGAAAGAACCTCTCTTTTCTTTGAACTATCATAGCATTCTGTATTTCTCTTATTTATGTCTCATGGTATTCTCCTCTGTATTATAGTTATTTATGTTCAGGTATTATTTGTCGTACTGGACTGTGAGCTTCATGAGGGTAATGATAACATCTTATTTGTCTTTATATTCAACACAAAACCTAGAATCGTGTCCTGCACATAGGAGGTGTTGATAAAGGATTTGTTGAACAAATGAATTTGTGTAGAAAGGAAACTTATTATTTAAAGGAGCATTGTATTGTATTTTGCAGTGATGCAAAAAATCCTTTTGTACTAAGAATGATAACCCTCTGATTTATCTGTTTTATAAACTTATATTTTCACATTTACATTTATTTATAGCAAACCACATTTGTACATATAACATTATGTGCAACTACTATGATATGAGGTCTCTGCCTCATATCACCCAAGTTTCCCATTCACTTCTGCCCTACTTTGACTAAATGGATATTTCTCAGATGGCTGTTAAATGGTCCACTTGCTTGAACTTCTTTTTCCACATCCTTATGCTTCTGTATTTTTACAAATGCCTCAATACTTCACTCTGTTGACTTAAGTCTCTCTTTCTATGATAACACATGAAGTAGAAGGGAACAGAGACAATGCATTACCCACTGCTGGACATAGGTTGTACCCTGAAATTTTGCCAGGTGCTCCACGATATTGTCTATATCACTCCCTGAAAAGCTACTCAATTTCATGTCCTCCACCTGATGGTATAATGACCTACACACAAATTCCTGTCAAGTAGGGTAGCCAAGCCAGTTCCTTATTTACTAATGAAATGGCTGCAGCCTGAGTATCTGTTCAACCATTTTTAAGAATGAATTGCTCCCCTACAATACCTAAGAGGCTAGATAATGCACCCTACCTACTTTTTAATTCACCCAAAGAAGGTTCATCTGATTCATGTATTTAATGAAGTTTCCCCTGGAGCTGCAAAAAAACTCACAAATTACTTAATCCAATCCAACTATCCTTTCCTTCTTACAACAGAATGCACTCACTATTAGGAATCTGAATCTGTCCACAGTCACAAAGGCGTCACACTCACCATCATCAATTCCAGGACGGCCCATGAAGTGAGCCTGGACCCACTTCTCATCTTTGCCATACTCATTCTTGGCCATTAAGGTGTAGACACCATTGTTCATGTGAGTAGGATTATCCAGCTGAAGGCAGCCATGGTATTCGGTGTGATTGGTAACATGTATTTTAGTACAGATGTACTTAGACTCATTCAGAATGGCCCCTTGATAGAACCACTGCAGCGTCGGTTTGGGGTTTCCTTTCACAGTGAATGGAATGCACCAGTGGTGGTCTGAGGTTGGAGATTCGAGAAATGTGATAGTTGGTGCAACTAAATTGAAAGAGAGAGAGTTAATAGCACCAAAAGCCCTGGAAATATCCTCCCCCTTTTGTGCTCATGCTGGGGGAATTTTCTCATTAATTATTAGAATAGAGTGTGTAATTTACTAGTAATTTTGGAAACCACCAAATTTTTATTGCATCACCATCAAATTTGGGTTAGATTTCCTCAAACAAGTTACAGAAAGAATCCTTTTTACTCCACTCGCAAACCCACACATTGTCTCCATCAGTCTTCTCCTATCCTCCCACCCCATGAACTCATATTAAAAGAGAACTAAGCCTGGAGAGATTGCAAAGGGAATTTAGAACCTGGGAGAGGTTTGACTGACATTTCTTTTTATTTATGATTTACACTCCCCTCAATGTTACCTGGATCTAGTCAAGATAGTGAGCACCAAAATACTGAAAGAAATTATTTCTTGGAAGTTCTGCCATGAACAGAAGTAGGAAGGAAAGCACTGGAAATTCTGCACAAAGTCTAAGAAGACTGTTACACATATACTCAAACACACACACTCTATAAGTATAGTTACAGAAAACAGCATGGCATTATGGACTACACACAGTGGACTTCAAGGTCCTAGACATCAGGGAGTATTTCTTTTGTCTTTGTATACTCAGAGCAAGCTAAGTGCCTGGCACAAAGTAGGTGCTTAATAAGCATTTATTGAATCAAACAGAACACTAGAAAGGACAATGGCATTCATTCACTTCTTTAACAGATGTTTACCGAGCACCTACTGTGCACAAGGCACTATTCTAGGCACCATGGGAGATAACATGATAAATGAAAAATAGTTCTAGCTCTTATGAAGTTTTGAGAAGATAAGACTAAATACAAATGATTATATGGGGGGAGGGAGTGGCTGCTCATGCTTACTCTGATTATGAAGTATAAGAAGTTGATATATCACACTAGCAAAAATGGTTGGTCATTTAAAGCCAGCATGTCATTTGCATAAGTTATAGATTCATGTTGGAATCCCAGAGGTAAAATGACAATAATCTTATTTTCTAAATGTCTATATTCATCTCTAGATCCTGGCAAAATGATTATAGGTTATTTCAAGTCTGATAATAAACTAGTCTAGGAAAAAAATAAGACAAGCATTCTCAGATGACTCCTGAAAATCCAAGTTTCTTGCCCTTATTTAACAGTATGGCCCCATAAAATCTTAAGTGACTCACCCAAGGTCACACAACTAGTGGCAGAGCCAAGGACTGGCATTCATCTGCCTTCTGGTCCAGTGGTCTTTCTACTCATCGTTCTATTTCCTGTAACTATGTCTGCATATACATACACTCAGGTATGCATGTGTATATGCATATATTCATCTACACACATGTACATATTTATGCACATATATACTTATACCTTAAACATGTTAAATTTCAAAAATAAGTCATACTCAGAAGTCCAAAGTTTGACATAGAGACTAACGGACCTCTAAAGTGGAGGTGCGAGGATGTGAAGGTTATCATCTGAAATGAGTCCTCATGTTCTTCTTACTCTACCTAAATCCTAAGCCAGTAGTTCTTAACCTGGAGTGCCTTGATCCATGGTTAGATTTCAGGGGGTCCATGCACTTAGATGGGAAAACAATTACCTCTTTATTTCAATATAATTAGTTACCGTGATAATACTATGTGTTTTATTCATTTGAAAACATTATTCCGAGAAGGGGTCTATAGGCTTACCAGACTGCCAAAGGGTCTCAGGATACAAAAAATAGCTAAAAACTCCTGTCCTAATCCCTAGTAATAATGGGCAAACGATGCTAACAGAATCTTAACTAAAGCATGAGTTACTCACTGAAGAACTCACCATTCAATAATGCCTACATATTTCAGTCCAGGCAACTTTTCATAGAATATAACACCACATAAACATTGAAGAAGAGGCCAATTACTTTTGCTAGCCAGGCAAAAACTCCAGTCACCAGAACTAACCATGTTTGCTGAAGTTTTAAACTCAGAAATTGTGCATCTCATTTTAAGAAAATCCATTGGCAAGAATGTGCCCTTATAAAATAGATCAATTAAAGGGCAATTATTCATTTTTTCAAAGTAGTTCTTCAGCTTACAGAATGATTTGCCATATCTTTCCTTAAAACAATTTTTTCCAATAAGCTTTAGGAATATTACTCTATTTGAAAAAAAATCATTTAATCTCAATACTTTAGGACCATATCTTTTCCATCATACGCAATTCACCTGCAAAAACGAAATTATGGGTCAGTGCCAAAAACTGGCTATCAAAAACCACCTTCCACAAAGAAGATTGAGAGCAGTGCTTTACCTTCCACAAATCTGCTCTTATTCCAGTACGAACCACTTCTACCACCATGCCGAGAGAGTACTGAATGATTAGCTGTATTTTCAGGAAACCTGACTAACAGAACTGAAGGTGAAGAGTTCTCTTCACATGGTCATGGATAAGACTGGCTTCAGATTCAATCAAATTCAAAAAATGTTTGTGAATGCTCCCATAAAAATAAACAATGAGTTCATTACTGGCTGAGCATGGTAGCAATACTGGTTGTCAGAGAACCAAAGCTTGATATTTATTATCCAGCATGGAAATGCCAGCTATGGCTAAGTGTCTACACAAATATGATAACATACATACACATATGTACATATACACAATTAATGTGTATATATGTGAATAATCAATATCCAAATGTAACTAAAAACATCATTATTACTCCCTACTAACTCAGAACTTGAAATAATTTGAACAAAGCAAATAACTTTGAAGAAAAAAAGTAAAATGTTCAAAAAAGGGTAGCATAACTTGGGACTTTCATCTTTATGACACATCATGTAGGATATAAAAATGTTATTTTTAAATAACCTTATTTTATCTATTAAGATAAATGATATCTTCATTCAAAAATACATAATAATTTAATAAAGATACAGAAATTTTGAAAAATATTCCATAGAAAAAAACCTTTTTTCTTATTGGGTAAGACAGGAGTGTACTGGTAAGTGTTTAACAACCAGCTTTCTGAAAAAAAATGTATGCAAGACACATTTTTAAGTTGAGTCTGCATTATCAACATTTTCTCTATAACTTTCTTAAGTCTAGACAATAACAAAACAACAAATCAAGCCTTGATTTGTAGCATTTGCAAATTTCCAACGTGCAAACGCTCACACTAAAAATTTAATAGTAGCCTCTCATGAGTTAACTGTAGCTGGCTCCAGCAAACCCTTGAGACCTATACCTATACCCTAACCAATCCAATTTCAAATTAATGGGTATTCATTGTATCATAAACATACACACACACACACACACACACACACACACACACACACACACACAATTGCCTAAAAATATTCCCAGATATTAACCCGTTTATTGATATCATGGAAACCTTGATTTTTTTTTAGCAATTTGATTATCTGGATTCAAATCATAGATTGTATCAACAAAATGAGGCCAACAGACTCAAAAATATATACTAAAAAGAACAAAAACAATAGGACAAGTCCAAGAGTACAAAAAAGTCCAAGAGAAGGGAAAAAAGGAATCAAAAGATACTTTAAAGAGGATTCGACCAAGTAACAGAAACCAATAAAAGAGAGACATCAAAAAGGAATGGAAGTAAAGGAAACCAGTAACTTCAGTTATGTGCACGCCACAAATTTTGTAGGTTTTGCTAACATACTGGACAACAAATCATTGATTAACAACCTGAGAGCCAAAACAGTAAAGGGAGTTTTGGCCAAGGTTATCTGTTATTGAAAATGTATGCACGTCTATTTACGTACAATGCACCGTGAGGTTGACAGTATCTTGCGCCTCTCCTACTATGTTTTCTGCCACACAAGAGATTTGTTTTCCACTGTCATCAGATGAAATGTTAGTTATCTTTAAGGAGGCTGATGCCTTGCTTGTTTCATTCTACAAACAAATAAACAGAACAACAACAACAAAAACCAATTGTTAGAAATCCCAAAGTGAAATGATTTTGTGTTTCTTCACCTTGTAAAAGCAAGAAAAAAGAAAGTTCCAAAAGCTTCCCTGCCTGAACCTAGCTCAGGGTCATAAAGTAAGGCATAAAAGAGTTACTTTCACCTTTCCAGATGTCACATTCACAGGTGGTACAGCTAAAATGCTCCTTTATTTGCCACTTACCTTTTTCCAAGGAAAAAGACTACAAGGAGTTCCACTCACCTGACTTACGTTGTCACCATGACCTCCCTGTGGATATATAGACTTTGCCATCTATGGGGTGTATGTAAACTAAAATGCAAATCTGCTTGTACCACACAATCTGCACTGGTCTTTCTTGATTAAAAACAGATGGAAAATAAATGTAAGTCAAAACTCACTTTCCATTTCTATTTGTATTCTGGAAAATATTAAATGATGATCAACGGGTTTAATACTATCTCAAGTAGAAATATCATGTGTCTGAATTATTACACAGCTGAATATAAACCTTACCATATGTTTGGAAACCAGATTACCAACTTCCCAGGATACATCAGGAGCTGGATGTCCTGATGTGTTACAAAATAATGTGATGGACTTCCCTTCCTCAACTGTGAGATTGGGCGTGATGAGATTTGCTGATGGCACAACTATAGAACAAGAAGGAAAAACAGTCACATACTTAAATAGTGGAATGCTATGGGGAAACAAAAGCAATAGAATAAACACTCCAATGAATTATCCAGCCCTTTGAAACCAATCATTGATATTTATGTTGAAATACAAAAAGGAGCCAAGTCCAAGAGTGTTATAGATTTAATATGGACAAAAATTACTCTGCCATAATTTTTAAAATTTTCTCTTTTTGTTATTATAAATTTGACCAACATCAACAAACACTAATGTTTCCCAAGACAAAGTATGGGGGTTGGGGGAGAGAAGTACTACAACTGAAGCCATGAATCTCCATTACAAACAACTTCTTTTGTACATTTCAAATTTAGCATGGTAGTTCCAATACTGCCCTGATTATCTATGTTCCTTTCTAAATTCCATTCTGTTCCCTTCTATTTTTTATATTGATGCTTTTTTACTTCTTTCCTTCATTTTTTTTAGAATTACTATCCCCATTTCCCCACTGTCTTTCTAAAAGCCTCCCTCTCCAAAAAAAAGAAAGAAAGCAAGAAAGAAAGAAAGAAAGAAAGCAAGAAAGAAAGAAAGAAAGAAAGAAAGAAAGAAAGAAAGAAAGAAAGAAAGAAGTAGGTCTCTCTTGTAACAAGTAAGTACAGTCACACAAAATACCACCACATGTTGGTCACATTTGAAAATATGTTTTATTCTACACCTAATCAGACCATATTCTCTCTGCCAGGAGGTGAGAAGCGTCATTCATCATAAGTCTTCTGGATGCACAGCTGGATATTGTTTTCCTTTTTCACTGTTTTCCTTTACAATGTTCTAGTCATTCTATAAATTGCTCTCTGGGTTCTGTTCACTTCACTCTGCATCAGTTCATAAAAGTCCTTCCATGTTTCTCAGAATCTTTCTCCTTCATCATTTCTTGAAGTGCAATGATATTTCCTTACATCATATATCATAATTCAGTCGGCCATCCCCCAGCTGAAGTCTGTCTTAGTTTCTGAATATACCTTTTCACAACAACACTTTACAAAGTGCTTGTAAAGACTGTTACAGAATAATACATTTTGCTTATCTGTGCCTCATACTAATATTCACTAATAAAATATATGTTGATTAAATTGCATGTCTCTTCCCTTCTCCTTTCTCCTGTATTTTTTTTCAAGAATATTAAAATCCTGAGGTTCTTTAGAATAAATTTATGGGGGTTGAATTCCTTCATCTGAAAAGTGAGAGCATTTGACTACATCTCTTCCAGCTTAGATATTCCACGATTCTATGGTTCTAAAATAAAACATTTAATGAGAGTTCTCTTCCTTTTACAAGTAATGTTGGGGAAGCTAGTGACAGGATCGGGAAGGAGTTCACTTTTTTTGATTGGCTCCTTGTCAGAGACAAAAGGTCAAGGAGGGAGGAAGTGACGGTGTCCTTGGACTTCTGGCTGGAAGGGCACACTTCCTTGAAATAGGAGAGCCAAGTCCCAACGACAGTCATCTGGGAGTGCTGGCGCCAGGAGGAAGGTGGCTGGAAGAATGTTCTGTTATCGCTGGCTTTTCACTGTGGACTCGATCCTGAGTTGGACAGTGAGGCTGGAGTGGAAGTGGCTGGCAGCACCACAGCAGCAGACAAAAAAGGTGGCTTAGTGTCTGAAGCCTATGGAGGTGATGATTTTTCTCAACTTAAGGAACATAAAGATAGTCATGAGGAAGAAGATGAAGAAAACAGCAGACAACTGGAAGATGATTATCCAGAGACTGAAAAACCTGAGGCTGATGACCTAAAGGAATTTTCAGAACTGGAAAAGAGAGATCCCCAAGAGCTAGTTGCTTCCTTCTCTGAGAGAGTCAGGAACATGTCTCCTAATGAGCTTAAAAATCCCCTAGAGCCTCCTGGCAGATGTTCAAATCACCTCCAGGAAAAGATACAGAAATTGTATGAGCCAAAGACAGTGGAAGAAGTGGATATGGACTACATTATCCAAAAGAAGAAGGAATTTTGAAAGTCCAGCTTCTATGAGAAGCTTATCCAGTATTGTTCAATTGATGAGCTTAGCACCAATTATCCCAAGGATATATTTGACCCCCATGGATGGTCTGAGGACTCCTCCTATGAGACACTAGCTAAAGCACAGAAGATTGAAATGGACAAGTTGGAAAAAGCTAACAAAGAGAGAACAAAAATTGAGTTTGTGACAGGCAGCAAGAAGGGCACCATAACCAATACCACCACAGAAAAAGTAAGTGGGATTCTGCTAATTCACTGACAACAGTAGCACAGCCTACCAACTTTACCACCATAGCTACCCTGCCATACCCTCCTATTGTCATGGTGACAATCAGTGCTAGTGGCTCCAAGACCACAGTCATCTCAGCTATAGGCACCATTATGACAAAATCCAAGCAATGATAAACTTGGTTAGACATGCTTCCTGTTGAGGGACAGAAAATGCTACTGCAGGACCATGCCAAGATTATGACTCCAAGATGTGGAATGCCCCTTGGACATGGTACCCCATGCACTCACTGGACAAAGGCTTTCCAAAGAGCTTTCCATCAACAAGAGACGGGTTTCTGTCTTACCATCCCTGACAAAACATTCTCTTTCTAGTACTAATGAGAGAATCCATAGCCTAGTCACCCAGAAAGACCCTTGTTACCAATTAGGGTATTAGAGACTGCTTATAGCCATGTTAATTTGTCATCCATTGCTCTATTAAAAGTGCTATATCAATATTAAAAAAGAAACCCTTCCACATCTAAAGGGTTTCCAAATCTTGGATGACTGGAGATTACTAATACTGAATATGCTTTTAGTTTCAAGATATTTTTCAGAAATATTAATCATACACCATCTTTTATTTTGCATTTCCATACCAGATTCTACTAAAAGAGAAAGATTTGATGTGACACATGTCTAATCCAATCCAACAAGCATTTATTAAACATCTACTATGCACAAGGCACTGGGGCCACAATGATAAAATAGCGCCTGGCTGCAAGGGGCTTACATTCTATTGGGTAGGTAAATAGATCATTCTATACATGATAATTTAAGCAAGAGGGAGAGTACTCTAACAAATAGGAGAATCAGAAATGGATTCCCCTATAAGGTGGCAGGTGAGCTGAACTTTAAAGGAAACTAGAAAATATTCTGCAGAGGAGGTTGGAGGGGCAGGGCCAGGGGCGAAGGAAGCTATCTATGTAAAGGAACAGAGATGGAAAATAAAATACCAAGTCTGAAGAACAGCAAGAAAGCCACTTTGCTTGGAAAGGAGGATGCACGAAAGAGAGTAATTTTCATTTATCTTGAAAAGTACCAGAGTCAGATTATGAAGGGATTTAAAAGCCCAGTCAGGGAGTTTGCATTTTACCTTACAGGTAAGAGGGAGCCAATGGGGGTTCTCAAACAGGGAAATGACACGGTCAGACTTGTGCTTTAGGAAGATCATTTTGGCAGCTTGAGGACAATATCTGGGAAGGGAAATACTGAAGGCTAGGAGTCTTATTAGGTGGCTATTAGAGTAGTCCAGGCAAGATGCAATGAGGACCTGAACTGAGGTAGTGGTTATGTGAGTACTGTGAAGTCATATGTGAGAGATGCAAGAGAGGTAAAAATAAGATTTGGTAACTATTTCAGGATATGTGGGCTGAGGGAAAGTGAAGGGTCAAGGACAACACCAAGGTTGTACATCTGGGAGCCTGGAAGAATGGTAATGCCTTTAATAGAGATGATAGCTGAATGCATGGGAGATGATGAATGAGATCACTAAGAGAGAAGGAATAGAGAGAGAAAAGAAGAGGGCTCAGAGTAAAACTTTAGGGGAACTCTATGGTTGAGTGGAAGGCTCAGATAGTAATTGAAGAAAAGAAACTGGAGAGTGGGCTAAAGTTAAGAAGGAAGAAAACCTGGAGATTTCAGTGTCACAAAAACCCCAGAGAAGAGATTCTTTCAGAAGATCAGGTATGTCAAATACTACAAGAAGAAGAGAAGAGATGAGGACAGATATTACAAGGAAGAGGCCTGATCTTAACCATTTAACATATCTGGTACAGCACCTAGAAGGAGCAGATACACAGGAGGCCTTACCTACCCCTCAACCTTCCTGCCAAAGCTCCCTTCCCTTTTGTGCTTCTTGGATGAAATCAGACCTCTCGATTCCCATCATTATGCGAGGGAAACTAAAGTCCCTGATGTACTCTTTTCCTTGGGTCCACTCCCCCTTCCTCATAGCAGCAAGTCAGAAAAAACCATTCATACTGCTTGAATAAACAGGGAATCACCCGCTATAAGGCTTCTGGTAGGAAGAACCACCAGGACTGTCCATTGGCCAGGCCACATAGTCATCTGCTTCTAGGACCTAAGGACCCCTGAGACTCATGATCTGCCCTGCAGCTATACCCTTTGTACTTCTATCTGCCTTACAACAAAAATCTTTTACTGTGTTGTCTCCCCCAATTAGAATTCGAGTTCTAGGGGCAGCCAGGTGGCACAGTGAATAGAGCATCAGCCCTAGATTCAGGAGGACGGGAGTTCAAATCTGCCCTCAGACCCATAATACTCCCTAGCTATGTGACTCTTGGCAAGTCACTTAACCCCAAATGCCTCACCAAAAAATTTTTAAAAAAAAAGAATGTGAGCTCCTTAAGAGCAAGGACTCTCTCATTTTTCTATTTGTATATCAAGAACTTAGCATGGATTTGGCATACAGTAAGCACTTAAGGAATGCTTTTTTCATTCACACTTTTCTTTGTGGATCCATTCATTTATATCATGAATAAAGTTGCATCAGCACCCAAAAGGAAAGATATTTAGGGTGCTTGTACCCCAAGTGAACAAGTTCATTTGCAAAAGAAAGCAAGTCATTTCCTACAAGTGCAGAAAATGAAACATTCATTTTTTATGCTTCAAACCTAGCTTTTCTCTTTTAATAGCACTATAATAGCACTATAGTAAGCTGGCATGAACAAATCATTCCATGAACAGACTGAATTTCTATATTATTCAAAATTACAAAAGAGTTATAGGTTATTTAAGTGAAAGTTAAGTCAAAACAAATTTAATAGTATACCAAGTTATAGCAGCCAAGTAAACTACAACTTGAACAGAGAATAAAAACAAATTTAAGGTGTATTCACTCAGATTGCCAGGTCTCACAAAATACTATGATATGACAGTTAAGGAAGACGTGATCCAGAGGCCAGAAAAAAATAATGCAGGCCCAAGGACAATTAATTTATTGTCATTAACATTCATGTGACTTTATCAGATCCTTCTTCTTCACGTTATTATACACTGTAAGCTTTCTATAAAGTGAATATTTGAGAGGATTTTGGGGGTCAAGCCATCACAGTCCACTACTCCGAAGGACTACATCTGGGCATTCCCTCTAAGCATATATATTCCCATTCTTGAATGCTAACTCATCTTGTGTGCCCTCCCATAATTCCACCACAGGCAGTCCATCTAAAGTTCCAGGAGCTTTCCTTGCATTCTCTTCTCATTGGATGAATGACAGTGGAGCCCGGGAGCTACTCAGGAAGCTTTGTTGGCAATGAGCAGATAGAGTTCAGGACCTAGAGTCATGAAGACCAGAGTTCAAATCTGACAGTGTGACCTTGGACGAGTCATTTCACTTGTCTGCCTTGGCTTCCTCAACTGGGGATAGTAATAGCCCCTAGCTCGCAGGGTTGTTGTAAGGATTAAATGAGGCGATATTTGTAAAGTGCTTAGCACAGTGTCTAGCACTTATTATGTACTTTAATAAGTGCTTGTTTCCCTCCTGTCCAGCAGTTCTCCCTCACTCTTACTATGTGACCATCCCATCTTTATTTTTCCAGTCATATAATTTTTTAACGTCATCCTTTTTACAGCAGCTTTCCCAGATAATTCCTTAACTGTAAGATGTTTTAGCTTACTCACACTCACTGTGCATCATAACTTGAATAGCTTTCTAAAAGACTCTGTGCTATATAATATGACTAATTGGCAACAGTTCTACACTAGCTAAGCTATGTCTCCAGTTCAGTTTCTTCCCATTACATGGGGTGAACTTTGCTGGATTCTTCCATTCTTCCTCCTACTAGGGAGAATACAGCACAGTTTACTAGTCTAAAAGATATTTTCATGGGTTCCATATATGCTAACACTGTACTGGGTTCTGTGACACAGTAGAACATATTCTAGCAGGGGTGGTTCTATCTATCAGCATATGGATTCCAAAGCAAAAAGAAGAAATGTCCACACCAGGCTACTGTTTATAAAATGAACAATTCACTTGTCAGCAGAATGGGATCTATTCCTTGAAAACGATATAGCAAAGTTGAGGAAAACCCAGGGAGAAAAAAGTCATACACATAGCATCCTTATTAAGGAACCCTAAAACATAAACTTTAGTTTTGTCTTCAGTCTTGAGCTTCTCCTTTTAAAAGCCCCTAGGCAAGCTTTGCTTTTCCTTTCCAGGCCAAGTCTCAAGCTTGCCATAGCAATGGCGTGACATGCCCACAATCTAGGAATTTGTTTTCTTTTTCTGCAGCTTCCTTTGGTGAGAGGAGGAGCAGGGAGAGAGGAAATGGGAAGGGGACAGGGGAATCTTTGGGCTTGTTTGTTTTATTTTTAATCATGGCAAAATTGTACCATCCTGCCCTTGCAGTTTCCAAAGGAAACTTGATGCAAAGTTGGCAAAGCCTGGATTTTTTAAATGAAAAGTCTTCCACAAATGAGTAAGCATCTGACTCATGCGAAATCTTCAACATTAATTTGCTGGCTTAAGATTCAGTAATGAAAAAAAATCTGTACTTGAAATATCACTCTAAGTTTAATTAGTTCAATAAAAATGAATTGAGAGGCATTAATAAGAAAAGGCAGGACGAATAATTTGCCAGGCACCACTTCCTTGCCTAATAAGATTTGAAACTGGCACAAGTACACAATAAAAACCCAAGCAATTCTTCCCAAGCTTTCTGCTCTTACGGTAACATGATCCCAACAATAATAAGCATCATGGATCTCATCCATTGTACTCCATGAACTTTTACTTCTGGAGATAAAAGTGGACTAGCCTCACAAATAGATACTTTGGTGTTTTCTTTCTTAAGCCCTGGATTTTCCTGCCACATTATACTACTCTTTAAGACCTCATCCAATCCAACAAATATTTATTAAAAATCTACTATGTGCAAGATACTATATTAAATGTTGGGGATGCAAAAAGAGACTAAAAGAGTCCCTGCCATCCAGGAGCTCATTGTATCAAACAACTGTAACAACAATTTACATTTATATGGCACTCAATAATCTGCAAAGTGTTTCCTCACAGCAGCTCTCTGAGCTAAGTGGGGCATGTATTATTGCTCTCATTTTTACAGATAACTGAGGGTCAAAGATTTGCCCAAAGTCATGGAGCTCCTATGTGAAAGTCAGAAATCAAAAATTCTAATTCCAAATCCAGTGCCCTTTCCATTATAGCCCAATGCACACTCCATGTCCAACACAATATAATATGCATACACAACATCCATATCCCAAAATAGGAAAATGTCATTATTTATTATCTCATTATCAATTTATTATAATAATCTTCATCTGTAAAAATGAAGAGAGATGAAGTAGTTATCTAACATTCGAGCTCTCCCATTGATGAAGTATAATCAGAGATAAGGTACTGCAGTGGATAGAGAATCAGCTTCAGGACCTGGAAGACTGGGTTCAACCCTGCCTCTGATACATACTACTTGTATAACCCTGGGCAAGACACTCAATCTTGGCCTCAGTAAAACAATGCAGCTGAATTTTATGACCACTAAAGTCCCTTCCACTTTATTAACTGACAGCTATCATTCCTGATTACCTTTATAAGAATTGGTTTGATGGTAATTCAAGTAAGCCTCTGAAGTTTTGAACTAGTCCTTAATTGCAAAGAAGAGAAAAATATAAAGAAGAAAGGATTTTTTAGAGGAAGAATGCAGATCATGCCCATGAGAGGAAGCATGGTGTAGGCTAATAGAGATTTGTCAAAGTCAAGATTACCACTTAATTCAGGTTTCTGATAATATGCTAAGAGACCCTGAACAAGTCATTTAATCTATTAGTGCTCTAACCAGTAGTGTCAAATTCAATTAGAAACAGGTCCTCTGTAGGCAAAATGAACATTATCTATGTTGTGTTGTATTTTTATTTATTTTGTTACACATTTCCCAACTACATTTTCATCTGGTTAGGGCTGAACCCAGGAATTTTGTGTCCCGTGACAAAACATCTGACATCTATCCTCTAAGCAACCCTCCAAGGCTAAGTTTTAGAAAAGATACCAACCTGCATTGGTAGGGGGCATTTCCCCGCTACAGAGTTCCCTATTCCAGTGAAATAACAAGTCTACTCACCACTACTCCTTTCTCTGTCCTGGATCCATAATCAGACAGATAAATAACTGAAGTTAACAGAACATACATTGCCACATATTTTTTTTAACCTGGTGTCTGTTTCTGCACTAAAATTGGGCTGCTGGATTAGATATCTACTTGCCCCTGCTTGCCATAACATTCATGCGGGGTGCTGTTAAGAAACACAATAGCAGCAGTACTTTGTCCTAAGTAGAGATTATTCCAGAGAGTGTTGTTGGGATAACACTTAACAAGACTTTGGAGAACTGAGAAGAAAAAAACAAAGCTTTCCTTACCTAGGGGAAGGTAAGGACTGTAGCCAGGGAACAGGAGAGCTTCCAGGGGGCACTAAAAATGGGATGATTCTGCTAGGATAAAAATATTCAGGACATAGACATTTGCAAGATTGAGGTAAAAAGGAATACCCAAAATTTATATTCAGCATCCAGAAAAGCTTAAGTGTCCAATGTTGTTGTCTTATGTCCCAGAGCTGAATGGATCAAATGAGATCATATTGGGAAAGTGCTTAGCACAGAGAGTTGACTAACAGCCTGAGAGTTTAATGGACTTGGCTAAGATCAAACAGCCACTCTTTGTAGAGGCACGACTTGAACCTGGTGTTGCTGGGTTCAAGGCTGGATCTCTCTCTGTTGTGGTATGCTGCCTCATTTTGTATTTATTATGTATATGCTCACATGTATTCATGCTGTTTCCTCCATTCTACTGTACATTGTGGGTTAGTGATTAGTGGCTACTTAGAACACTCACTACTAATTCTTCTGCTACAAAAAAAAAGGTGGAGGGGAAAAGTTCCCATTTAATATGAGGGGGCTGGAGAGAGGGGAGGTCCACAAATGTGGAACACTGCATATATTGTCAGGTTTTTTTCCAATGTATCAATTGGTTTTGCTGATTATTTTCCTTTTCTTCCTCTTTTTATTATTTCTTTTAAAATATTCTTTGGTATAAGGGTTGATCCTCTGGAAGGGAAAGGGAGGATACAGAGCAAAATTTAGGCAATGAGAAAACAAAAGATATCAATTAAAATGTATCTTTTTTGTTTTTTAAGGGGAGGGCACTTCTGCTTATTCTAGTCCTCCATATCAACCTAAGAAAGAAGCAGTTCCTAAAATGTAGTGGAACAGAATGGGGTGTAACAAAGTAGGGTTCTTTTGGTGCGGGGGGAGGGGATTAAATAGACTCAAGAATGAGGAGAGCAGACATCTACTCCTCTTGGTTTCTTAAAATGTGATTTTATTATTTTGTTTGAAGTAAACTGCCAAGTTGGAGTATAGAATTGTATTTAAACATAGGCATATAAACATTTTACAAAGGCAAATTATAAATTATTTATTATAATATTATAAAATAATTGTAAATTATTTTGGACAATTTTTAAATTTTGGATTATACATCACTCTGTTCCCTTCCACCCCCATTTTTTTAATTATTTGAGAGAAGGTTCTAATTTTCTAATATCTGTAGTTTTTTTAACCAATAAGAAAGCTGAGGTTCCAACAATCCATATTATTTTAGTTATTAATGTAGCACATCAATTCTCACCCTAGTATTTAATATCAAGTGAGACAGCATGGCGTGGTGGATGGAGATCTGGCCATGAAACCAGGAAGACAGAGGTTAAAGTATATACTCTGACCTATTCTGGCTGTGTGACCTTGGGCAAACATTTTATCACTTAGTACTCTAGGCAACTCTCTGCCCATACATCTCAAAGAAGGTGCCAACTTGCCTTAGAAGAAAGAGTTTCCTCATCAGGGAATTCCTTACAGCAATAAAACCATAGGCTCAATGCCTATCTCTACTTAATACCAAGTCCAAGCTACACTTATTTTTCATCTTGTTGGAACAGTAATGGGACACTGTTCTCTTTGTATTGGCTCCTCATTCCATGTGTAGAAAATTATCAAGAGAAGTTTTGCTATTCTTGGATAATGCCTTTGCTTTTTAATTTCTTAAATAATTTATACAATGCTATCTACAATATGTCTCATCTCCCAACTCCCTAATGCTGGAGCTGGTGTAAAGAACTTAAACAAATAAACATTTGGATCTTTTGCTTCATTCTTATTAAAACCCAGCATTAAAAATACATAACCTCCTTCACCACTCTTCTGACTTCTTGGTATCTCCTTCAGTTTATTTACCTGCAGGAGAGAACTCTACCACTATGGTCCTTCCCACTGCCAGGAATTAAGCCAGAATGTGCTTGATCTATTTAGAATTGGCTGCTAAATACTTGGCTAAAGAAAGGATTGGCTAAGTGTTTCCTGGACTAAGTAAAAAAAAAATAGCAAATTGCCTTTCTGATTCTATTTGTTAGCTTTATATAGAGCTTTCTTAGCTTAAGTGACTAGTTTGATGACAGAAAAAAACAGCCGAGTAACTTCTGAACTGGAAAATTTAGAACATGAGTGTGCTAATAAAAAAAAAGTACTTTATTTGGTGTGCGGTCATCAAAAGCAAAATACAGCAGTAATGTCTATGCTCCTGAACTGCTTGCTTTGTTTAATGTATGCACTGTGACTTCTGTCTCACATTTGGAATGATCTATAAAAGCCTCTGGGGGGCAAATCTTATTTTTTTTTTGCCTGCTATAGACATGATCTTTGAGTATCAACCATAAGTTATCCTTAGCCTAAGAATCTAAGAAAGCAGTATTATTTATACTGATGAGATTTCCACATCAGAATTCACCAAAATAACGTTTCTCATTAGTCTACTATAAATATACTGTAGAAGTGCTCCATTTCCTTGGTACCAGACAAAACAATGACATCTTTTTATGAATGTGCTTAAGAGAAAGTAAGAGGCAACATGGTATAGGGCAGTGGTTCCCAAAGTGTGGTCTGAGAACATCTGAGGTCCCGAAGACCCTGTCAGAGAGCATACAAGGTCAAAACTATTTTCACAATGTTGCTAACATTTTAATTTCTGATATAGTAAATGTTGATAATATAACCGATATAAACAAAAACTTTGGTAGAGGTCCTTAACAATTTTGAAGAGCATAAAGGGTTCTGAGACTAAAAATATGAGACCCACTGGCATAGGGGAAAGAGGCAGGACAATCATCAGGATAATCTGAGTTCAAGTTCCACCCCTGATACTTATTAGCTGCGTGACCCTGAGCAAGTCACTTCAAGTGACCCTGGGCAAATTTCTAAGACCTTAAGTTACAGATGAGTTAAAGGGTGAATTGGAGGTCCTTTCCTGCTCTAAGCCTTATGAACCTATGATGCTCATGACATGCATTAGTGGGGTGAGTTTCCACACTGGAGAATTCCTTATAGTGATGAAAATCAGACTGAGTAAGAGAAAAAGGGAAGGGAAAATAAAAGAAAGCCAGAAGGAACAAGAGAGAGGGAGGGAGGAGTAGAGATGGGTAGAAAGCAGGGGGAAGGAAAACTGGGAGAGAGAGATGGGGAAGGAAAGGAAGAAGGTGGGGCAAATCAAGTTATACTGTCAACCACAGTTTATGGTAAAAGTTGGACTTTAAAACTGAGCTTGAAAAATGCATGTAACCCAAGGGAACCCGTCTCTTGCCTATGCACCTGTGAATAAACTTCTGCTGTCAATAACAGATGCATGTGTACATATGGCCTGTAGAGGCTCAATCCCTAAACACTATAAAGTTTAAGGAATGTGATATAAATAATAGGGAGGCTAAACTGAATTTATAGCTGAGTTTCTCAAGAGGCAGTTTGTTGTTTAAAAAATAACTGTTGTAGATGCACCCACCCACTGAATTATATCCTTACAGTCACTGTGGGGCTATTATAATATAGAGTATAATTCAACTGAGTGTAAAATGTATTTGTGATAAAGGTTGTTTTGATGCCAGAACAGTTACTCCATGTGGAAGATTAATGGCCTTCTTAAATATATTTGTAAACTTCATTTCAGATAACATCATCTTGTACATTATACTGCCCAATGAAGCCTTCTTTTAGGTGGAAGTCCATGGGGCAATCAGGAAGGAAGGAAGGAAGGAAGGAAGAAAGGAAGGAAGAAGGAAGGAGGGAGGGAGGGAGAAAACAAGAATTTGTTAAGTGCCTATTATGTGTCAGGCATTGGAGCTAAGCATTTTATTAATATTACCTCATTCAATCCTTACAACAACTCTGGGTCAGTATGATCCCCATTTTACAATTAAAGAAACTGAGGCAGACAAAACATAAATGGACAATTTTCATTATACAGCATTAAAAAGGTTTTGCACAAACAAAACCCAGGCAGCAAAAATCAGAAGGGAATCAGGTAATGGAAAAAAAAATCTTTGATACAAGTTTCACTAATAAGACTCTCAATTCTAAGATATATAAGGAAACTAAATATATAGGAATGAGAGCTATTCCATAATTAATAAATGATCAAAGAATAAGAAACAGAAGTCTTCAGAGGAAGAAATCTAAGCTTTCAATAGCCATAAAAAATGTTCCAACTCACTAATAATTAGAAAAATGTAAATTGAATTCTCTCCTTACTCTCATCATTTTGGCAAAGTTCACACACACACACACACACACAAAGAGAATGACAAATGAGGAAAGAACTATAGGAAAACAGGCACATTGATACACTGTGGGTAGAGCTGTGAATTGGTATAGCTATTCTGTAATTTGGAAATATGCACTAAATGGTTACTAAATTGTTCATGTCCTTTGACACAGCAATACCATTATTAAATCTAGATATTAAAGAGATCATAGGAAGTGGAATAAGACCAATATGTAAAAAAAATATTTATAGCATCTCTTTTTGTAGTAGCAAAGAATTGAAAACAAAGTGATGTCTATCATTTAGGGAATGACTGAATGTATTATGGTAGATAAATACAATGGAATACTATTGTGCTATGAGAAATGTTAAAGGGGACATTTTCAGAGAAACTTTGGAAGATTTGTATGAACTGATACAGAATGAAGTGAGTAGAACCAGTAGAATAATTTATACAATAATAAGAACAGCATAAAAAAGAAAAAAAACAACCTCTTTGAACTAAGACTGGTCAATAAAGTAACCACCCATGATTACAGATTACTGATGATGAGAGATGCAACCCACCTCCTGATAAAGCAGTGAAGGACTTAGGGTGCAGAATGAGAACTACGTTTTTACCCAATGAGGGAATTTGTTTTTCTTCACTATGCATATTTGTTACAAGGGCTTGGTTTTTTTTTTCTTTTTTTCCTAGCGGAGGAAGTAAGAGAGAAAATTAATTTTTGTTCATCAAAAATAAAATTAATTTTAACAATAAATATTTAAATGAGAAATTTTTAAAAATATAATTGTGACAAAGGTGATGGATTCAGGATGTGGAATGAGAGCTATGATTTTTGGACATTGTCGATTTGTTTTGTTTGAATATGCACATTTATAACAAGGGTGTCATTTTTCTTTTTCTTTTTTTCTTTTTTCAATTAGAGGAGAGAGAGAAAATTGATTTTTGTTCAGTGACAAATTAATTTTAAAAATAAATATTTAAATTGGAAATTTTAAAAATATATACTTGTGAAAAAAACTGGTTGTAAGGACAAATACAAAAAAAGCAAAATGCTTGACTTTGCCATGATGAAAGACTTTAGAGTAAACTTTAGAAGAAAGGTTTCCGATATGAGACAGAAAGAAAGACAAACTCAGAGTCTGGGATAAACACTGCAAAACAGACCTTTGCTGCAGTTTTAAGAGTTTACAATGTGCAAAATGCCAAGCTAGATAGAACTGCTCTGGGATCCACCTCTGTAATCTAACTGGAAATTTCCTGCATGTTAATGTCTGATTTCTTCAGCATAAACGTTTAGTAAATAGAATTTAAATGCACTCACTATAAGTAACCACTGGCCAATTTGTACGGTCTCTTTTTATAGTACCAAAGCTGGAACCTATAAAGCTAAATGAAGACTAGAAACACAAAATAAGACCTAGAACACCCAGACACTAGGCAGACAAAAGAGCCTGCCAAATCACACAGTACATTAAGTTTTATAGAGTTTCCCTCTGACAATTGTGAACACAGGCGTTACTTCTCTATAAATGTGGATGCTAATAATAACAGCTCACATTTCAACAGTGCTTTAAAGCTTGCAAGACATTTTATACATTGTCTCATGTAAGCCTCACAAAAACTCTCCAAAGTAGGTACTACAGATGGTAAACAATCCCTATTTCACAGATGAGGAAATTGAGGTTCCATGACTTGCCCCAAGGTCACATAGTGAAAAAGTGCCAGAGGTAGAATTTAAACCTAGGTCTTCCTCCCTCAAAGCCCATTAGTCTATCATTCTACCTTTCTACCAAACAGCATGACATTCTCACTGATAACTCAAAATATATATTCCTACTGAGACTGGATATGAAGTGTCAAGTGTGCATTTAAGGGCTACAGCATTTCATTTCCACATACAGAAGACCCATCTGGTGTGTGTCATTATTTGCTAATTAATTAAATGGAAATATTTTCTTTCAAATCTAAAACCCTAAATAAGCAGTTCACAAACTTTTTCAATCTCAAGATCTCTTTACATTCTTAAAAATTACTGAAGACTCCAAAGAGTCTTTGTTTGTGAGTTATATCTATTGTTATTCTCCATTATTTGAAATTAAAATGTCTTCATATTGTGATGAAAATAGTTTTGACCCCGCAGACCCCCTGAAAGCCTCTTAAGGAGTCCCACATGTCTCCAGATCACATTTTGAAAACCACTTCCCTAAATTATTAATTTTTTTAGTAGTATCCTGAGATATTCTAGAATTTTAAATACATTCACTGCAATTCTCCCCTGGGCTCATTCGCCTTCCCTGGAGGTTTTTGAAAATAAGAGAGAGAGATTTGTTGGGGGGATTTAACAATTCCCTTCTCTGTAACAAAATGGCCTCTGAATAATAAACATTAAGGAGAATTATACAAACATTTTCACCAGCTTCAAGGCTAAAATCAAATAATGTGAATCTGGAGCAAAATGGGCATCACAATACAGGGGGCTTGGGGGGGGTCAGACAAGGCAGGTTTGAGTATGAACCTAAGTTTTCTCAACTGCCCGAGAGGGATACTACTACTTTTTACGGACAACCTTGTAGGGTCATCGTGAGGATCAAATGTGAGGACCATGTTTGTAAAGCTCTGCCTAACTGTAACTTGTTACATAAATGTAATTCTCTTACCATATTATGCCACATCTCAGGAAACTGGGAATGGAATTCAAATTCCCTCCCTCCTTCCCTCTCAGTAGTGCACGTAGCAAAAACAGTCAGCAAATCGGTAGGAATTAGCTGACACAACACTGAACTTGTCAAATTTTAGTCAACTTCCCTCCACAATTCATCACAGCAGAGAGCAACCACCATGGTAAGGGTCAGAAAATAAGCTGTTGAAAATTAAGGAAAGCTAAGGAGAACTGCCAGGATAAAAATGCCCACTCTTACCCATTAGGAGGAGGTACCCCTGAATGTTAGCATGTGTCAACCCTCTGTCTTCAATCTCTGGCAGAAAAGCCTACAGGAAACTCCCAGAGTTCTGTTCTTTAAGTTCCTTTAGAGAAAAATCATCCCCTCCTTTGGTTTTCATTATAGCCTCAGAGACTAACTAACCCTGGACGTAAACATGCAATGCTGGCTTTATTTTAAAATAAATTTCCCTCCAAAACTCTAATACTGGAGTTCTTAACCTGTGGTTCATGGTGGATAGACTTCAGAAGGCCTGGGAACTTAGATGGGAGGGAAAATTACATATTTATTTTCTCTAATCTCTAGCTGAAATTTAATATTTCTTTCAATTATCTAAAAACTATTTTGAGAGAGGTTCACCAGATTGCCAAAGGGGTCCATGACCCAAAAAATGGTTAAAAACCCCTGTACTAGGACTTGATAAAAACAAACAATTAAATGTTTGTTATTTATTTCCCCAACTTATTTTGTAAGCTTTTTCCTTATGCGAAAAACTTGCTTCTTAAATTTCTCTCTATTTCCCAAGGCACCTAGTATACTAACTTGCATGTACTTTACCTTGAACATTCCACAGGAGTTTACAAATATACAAGTCCCTTTAGAATATAAAATCTTCGCATGTAAAAATATAACCTATTACACTAAATTGTTGAATTTTTTTAAGCTATGTCCCTGAAATACTCAAAGGTTTTAAATTTATTTAATGGAATCTTCCCTGAGATACTTCTCCTTCCCTAGAGATTTTTGAAGATTGGAGAGTCTGATTTCCATATAATATACCATAATGCTCAATAAATATTTGTTCTTCAAGAATGCTAGAATACAAGGACACATATGTGGGTGTGTGTTCATGCATTGTGTGTTCAGGTTCTGCATGTATTGATTTAATTGAACCTCCTTTAAAGGCTCAAAAACTAGGGGTGGGGAACCTGCAGTCTTGAGGCCACATGTGGCCTTCTAGGTCTTGGGTGCGGCCTTTTGACTGAGTCCAAGTTTTGTGGAACAAATCCTTTTATGAAGGGGATTTGTTCTGTGAAGTTTGGATTCAATCAAAGGCCACACTTGAGGACCTAGAGGTCCACATGTGGCCTTGAGGCCACAGGTTCCCCACCCCTGAAAACCATTGAGGTGTGGGGGAAGAGAGACAAGAGGAAGGTGTTCTTTTCTGGTTGTTTAAATGGAAGCTGAATGCTTGGAATAGAAGATTTAAGGTCAACTAAGTAGAAAAAAAAAACCTGGCACTTATAAGAGGTGATTTATGTAAGCCCAGTATCCTATCAGTCAGACACAAGTCATCAAGCACAACTCTCAAGTCTGAGTGCCCAGACTGGATTTACCCATGCTATTCCTTCTGTCACCCAGTGTTCCCTCAGCATGACCTTACACCAACCTCAATATTGTTTTTTGTCCATATTAAATGCCTGGCTATGTTGATGCCAGCTAGTTTCTCTATGAGGCACCAGTAATGCTTAATTTCCTGAACACATCAACATTACACTCTATACATTTTTTAATTGCAGTAATCAAATCTGTCTTCTTTCCTTCTCATATCCAAGGCAGCTAAGCCCAAATGAAAGGCAACTTTAACAAGCACTGAACAGAAAGTTTAGTTACCGCAGTTGGGCATCTTCAGGTCTTTCAGAGCAATCTTCTGGTTGTTCTCATTTGTGCAGTATAAATCCTGAGTCTCTGAAATGGATTTAGTCTCTTGGAATGTCTTAATCCAGAGGATGTCACAAGAGCACTTCAATGGATTGCCCACTAGAGTACTAAAGGAAGAATAAGGAAATTATATCAAGTTTTGTTTTAACTGCACCAGCATTCACAAAACACTGTGTGCTTTAAGTTGGATTGTTTTTCCTTGTCAGTAATTTTTAGAAATTAATGTATTATTTATTTGGAAAAAAGGAATCTGGATATCATAAATAGAAAGAACTAAATCTAAATGTTCAGGAAAAATTTAAAAAGACAAATTATTTCACCAATAATTATCAAACTTCACTATGTGTTAAGCATTCCATCTTGTTGGAAATTAATAAATAACATATAGTGAAAATATCTATCCCACTTCTACCTGCTAAAAAGTATAGCAAATAATATCAAAAAACTCGTGTGAAAAGTGGTCAAAGAAAAAACTAAGAAACAAGTAAGACTCACTAACTTAATCATTACTGTTGTATTTTTGATCATATGTCTGTTGAATGTTGCTAAATTTGGAATATAACACAATTTGCAGACTGTATTATATTTATACAGTGTGTTAGTCTAAGTTTATATCACCCAATTAGCCTGTTTTTCGGAACACATAGTCCCACAGTCACCTAATGTAAGGGAGTTAGAGAAAAATGTAGCATGGAAAAAAATCCAAAGGCAATCACTAGAATTTATTCATTTAATCAATACATATTTATCAATTACTTACTGTAAAAAAAAAAGATTAAACTAGGTATTCTGTTATCTATTCTACAGTACTTTACAAATGTACATGTCCTAGCAGAATGTAATCCCCTTAAGGGCAAGTACTGTTTATGCTGCTTTTTGTGTCCTTGGTGCTAAGCCAATGCCTGGCATGTAATAAGTAATCAATAAATGTTGCTTAATTGATTGATTGTTTAATTATATGGGGAAACAAATCAAATGTGTGAGAAAAATAGAGGCTATGGAAACCAAGTTACTGATCTATATGATCTATACAGAAGGAAGTGAAACCAAGGTTCTAGTCCTAACCTGGCCACTACCCCACCCGTGTGACTGTGGGAAAGTTGCTTCCTCTGTGCTTCAGTTTCCTCATCTACACAATGAAGGTCAAATTGATCTCTAAATTCTCTCTTACCACAAACAATGACTGTAAGTGCTATAGACCACAAAGGGGGGTGGGGTTCAATGTGTGCTACAATTAATCAAGGATTGATCTTGAGATAGATGAGTCTTGAGACAGATCTTTTAAAGAAATGGAAAGACTGACATAAAGGAATTAGAAGGAATTCCAGGACAAAAGGACAATAAGACCTAATGAACAAGATCATTGGCTCACAGATTTAGATCAGGAAGGGATTTTCAAAGTTATCTAGTCCAACCTCCTCCTTTTACAGATTGGGGAACTGAGGTACAGAGAGATTGAGTAATTTACCAAAGATCACACAGGTGGTAAGCAGAAGATCCAGAAGTCAAACCTAGAGGCGCTGAAGCCAATTCCAGGTCAGAGGGGCTCTAATGGAGATTAACAGAATATGCATTTGGGGAAACAGAGCAGGGAGAGCTGATGGAGGACTGTGTACCCAGAGTTCATTTGCAAATGCAACATTTTCTAAAAAACAAGTTCCAGAGAACCCCCTCTAAAGGTGCATCTGTTTTTACAAAAAGGAAAGGAATTACTTCATATGATCTTCACCACAACCCTGTAAAGTAGGCGTTATTTTTATCCCCATTGTAGAGCAAGGAGGTTAAGTGACTTGCCTAGGGTCACACAGCTAGTAAGTATCTGAGGCTGGATTTGAACTCAGGTCTTGCTGACTCCAGACCCAGCACTCTATCCATTTACCTTCCTCTATGACAAAAGAATCATAATGGTATAAAAGGTGTTACCAGTAATGAAGAGAAACAAATGATTGTATCTGGGGAGTCAGATAACAATATATAAAAACTCAGAGGATATTCTCAGAAGAAAGGAGTAAGGATTGACAATGACTTAAGAAAAGATGAAAAGAATAAAAAGGGATCAATTGGTGATAAAGTGAACAGAGAATCATGGGAGACACTTAAGAACCAAAAAAACTGAAGGGGGATAAATGAAAGGTATGGGGCTTGGTTAAAATGTGGGGGAATCTCAGTGAATATGAATGAATGAATGAATGAATGAATGAATGAATGAATGAATGAGTGAATGAATACTACCCCAATGATAGTGTTTGTAAAGTCTACTGACACTTAACTGTGATAATTCCAAGGGCCCAAAGAAGGATGGGATTAACCCTGATGATAAGGTGGAAATGGTACTTGAATTTGTTCTGTTCTGTTGCACAAATAACCTCTATGTAGTTTATATCAAACTTGTATAGACCTGAACCAAGTGGTCTATGAAGGTTGAGATGACTATAGTTATGGAAAATAGTTTTTTACAATTAAAGATCAAATTTTATCATGAAAAATTTTTTGGGGGAATTACTGCTTCAAGGGCAGTAATTTTGGGGAATGGGGAAATTTTTTTCCACTACACATCTCTGCCCCTACTCCATGCAGTACACACTTCAGGGCATTTTTATCCTGGTTTATCTTAGTCCCTTCAATTGTGTTCACTATTTTTTCCTTTATTTCTCCAGAAATTTGATCATAATCATAATGCAAAAGAACCTTTTGCATTACTTTGCCAAGTCGGTGACAATTAAAAACTTGTTGAAGTTATGAGAGGTTTCTACATTGGCTCCAGAAGAAAGTTAGCTCCCCTGAGATCAGGGGGTGTTTCATTTGAATCTTTGCATCCTCAGAGCCCAAGTGACATGCACAGCCCCTAGAAGGTATACCATCAATATTAGTTAAATAGAATTGAATTAGTCTTCCTACCAAGAATCTGGGACCATAGCAAGACAAGGAGGGGATTTAGCAAATGCAAATGCAAATGAAATATCACCACCAGGACCACACTTTCTAGAAAGCGGGGGGGGGGGGGGGGGGGGGGGGGGGGGGGGTGGGGGGGGGGGGACAAAGCAAAACTTTGAAGATGCCCCTAGGGAGCCCTGAGCTTCTTATTACCCAATCTAAAAGCCACCCGTTGTGAATGAAGAGTTGTAGGCCAAGCCCTACTCTCCACCCAAATCTGTAGCCCTGTGGTTAATGTCAGACAGCTCCAAAATAACTGTTTAAAATGGCCTCATTTAAAGTCACATTACCATAAATGGGATTCATTTTAAATAGACCACTGAGGACTGTAAATAAGCAGTTAAAGATTTTTCTTGTGGTTTCGTGTTGTTATTTTTTTCCTTGGCTACTTCCCTTTTCCCCCAATAGCAATGTAAAAGAAGTAAATAAAACACCATTGTGGCCTGAAGGTTATACAGTCAACACAGCCTATCACATAATGTTTTAAACAGCTAAACAGAAGGCATAATTATTTGACTTGGGCGGATGCCCCCTACCCTCCCTCCTCAAAGCTTTCACAAGAGAAGCATATCTACACCAAGATGGGGAGGGGCAGCAGGGCAGGAGTGGCTGTGGAGTCAGGATGATCTGGGTTCAAATCCTATCTTAGCCTCTTACTAGCTCTGTGACCCTGGGCAAAGCACTTCAGCCCTCCAAGCCTGTTTCCTCAATGTAAAAATGGAGCATCTATCTGATAGGTTTGTTATAAAGATCAAATGAGAGACTGAATTTGAAAGGTTTTACAAGCTTGAAAGCGAAATAAGCAGGCCATTTTTCTTATCATCTGTATGACATTGGGCAAGTCAGTTCACCCCTCTGGGTCTCAGTTTCCTAATCTGTAAAATGATAAAGCTGGACTAGAGGACCTCTAAGGTCCCTTCCAATTCATTAATAAATCTGTGATCCTATGATCTTTGGGGTACACCATGAGCCATAATGATGATACCTTTTATCTGCTTCCTGTCTCTCTTTCAAAGAATTGAGAGTCCTTCAAACTCAATCTCATGAGTCAATACTACATTTCTATGTTTTTACTACTATTTTACAGAGGATTTACTTTACATAGAAAAGCCATTCAGGTATTCAATAGAAAAAATAAGGAAACAATCCAGTCTCCTTCAACCCTAGCATAGAATTATCAATAGGCTGAGATTATTATTAGGTATTCTAAAAAAGCTCAAAAGATTATAGATTTTTCTTTTTTTTCCCCTTGACCAGATTCACCACAAATTATGGCCTACACAAAACATTAGATGCTTTTAAGTACACAGTTGCCAATTCCTATATGGAAAAAAAAAAGTTTGTTTGAATAGGTAACTCATTATGGAGTCTTCCATTTGTATTTACATGTCAAAAGGGAAAGAGGAAACAAATAATTTTCAGGATAAGAAAAGACTGACACAGGAACTATTTTTGAACCACATGATCTCAGAAGAACATCAATTACAAAAGACCCAAAGAGCAATGAAAAAACACACTATGGGCAGAAGCAAACTGTGTTTTGTCATCATCAATAACTTGCATACGAGAAGTGATATAAAAATAATATTGAGGATATGTAGGACAGGAAAAGAAGGTGAATCAGTTGACTGATGACTGCCTGCCAGCAAACTAGCCCACTTACTCCACTGTATCTATTGGCTGGCTTTGGACAGCAGATACTTCATCTTCCCAGCCTATCCAACCAAGCTGCCATCTGACCATCTGTCTGCTACGCCACCCTGCTCCTTCCCAGCTGGACCAGAACCCTTCACACCAGACTTGAGACTTAGACTTCCATTGCCAAGGTCTTCCTGAATCCATGCTCCAGTTTCTAGGGAAGTTAATCTATTGAATCTTGGAGTTCCCACCCCTGGTGCTGTTCAAGTTGTCTGGTGACTATGTGTGATCAAATTAGTCCATTTAGCCCACTCTAACTACTGGCTGACCCCGGCAACAGCTCTTGCTTCCTTTTTTTTTTCTATCCAGCAAGTCATCAAGGACCTCTGGTTGTCTATGTGCCCCAGGTGTCCTTCTCCTTCCCACATAGATCAGCACCCTCCATAATGGACCTGAGACTCAATCCCCTTTCTGCTTCTCCAGAACAAAACTCCCTCCCTTGGTTCTTCCTATATACATTGTCTTCCCCCTGCTGCTTGAGGGCAGGGACCATCTGTTTCATAATCTTTGCATACCCAGCACTCAGCCCAATGGCTAGCACTTAGTAAGTACTTAATAAATGCTTTTTCACTCATTCATATAATAAGAATGTGAAGGAGGTTACAACCCCAATTGTCACATGAGTATGTATCCCCCAAAATACTAAAAGAGAAAGAAAGGTCTCTAATTCACTTAATATGGGAAAAAAACAGCACTGGATGAGGTCTTGCAACCTGTGTTATTGGAAGGGTGGGGTGAAAGGAAGGGAATATCTGCACCAATGAAATCATAGAATTACGGGTCCATCAAGTAGTTTAAAAGGATCTATGTACCTCCCCCTCCCCAACCCCAAATCTCTCTTCATAATGAGGCTAGAATCTCAAAGCATTGACATCTGAGACATGAGTCTGGAGACAGACTTGACTCCAAGCAAAATTCTATCTCTGGCATTCAATTTATAGGTGACATCATTTATTTGTGGAAATAGGTCGCAAATGTTTCTGCTCCTTGAAAGCACATATAAACCAACAGAGCCTATGATGAGATTCAACTTCCATAGTACCCACAACATATAACATCCCTACCCTAGGACACAGCAATTGTTCCTATCCAACAATAAGACACACAAAAAAACAACAAAACACCAGGAACAACCAGCTGAATCCCCAGATACTACAGAGTAAGAGTTCTTTGGACAAATATGCCCAGAGCTTCAAGCTCTGAAAAAGATATCAGCATTGTTCCATGGTCCACTGTAGATGCTCAATACTGAGTGGGGCTTCCCAGCCAAGTCTTGAAGTGTACACCTATTTGTACGAAGACCCACATAGGTGAAATTGCCATTAACTGGTCCTTCACTAGTAACCTCTGGGAATAATGAGGGGAGGGGTGTATGGGTGTATGTGTGTGTGTGTGTGTGTGTGTGTGTGTGTGTGTGTGTGTGTGTGTGTATGAGTGTAGGGAAACAAAGTTTTCTTACATGCAGGAAGCATGTATTAAACAGCCTGAGATCCTCCAACAATCTAAGAAGATTGCTCAGTGGCCTATTCTATGGTTTCCTTGACAATATGAAGTCACTTAGCTTCTCAAGCTCTCAGTGCCCTCAAATGTCAAATGATGGTTTCTCAGTTGCCTGTCAATTCAAAAATTATATGAAGGCACTTGCTCCATCCCAAAAAAACGTAAGCAGCCCTCCCTTTTAAAAAGCCTCTCCAAAAAACAAGTCATTACTTACAGTTCAGTCAAGAAGAGATGACGGAAATGCTTCCTAGACAAATTTGTCAATTTGTTCTTGGTGAAATTGCTGAAAGAAATCAAAATACTTTAATGTGAATTTAAAACATAAATGCATTTCAGGATTAAAGTGTCAAACTCGTGATTTCTCAGAATATTTTATTTAATTGTTTGAAATGGCTTCTTGGTCTCTAATCTAATCTTTATTTCATTTGCAAAGAGCATATATAAAGTCCTTTCCCCCTTTTCATCCCAACCCACTAGTTCGGAAAAGTTAACATTCGCTGTCATTCTTTTACCTTTTCTTTTACACCAAAAATCTTTTCTACCCCTATGTAGATAAAGAAATCATTTAGATGCTCTAATAAATATCTGCAACAATCCTCAAGGAATAAGAGAAGAATCCAAAGAAAGTGTTCTTTCTTAACTCAGTTGAAGTATATTAACAATCAGGAACATCATTTATACTTAACACTTACATAGTACACATGTACATAGTACATAACACATATACTTAACATTTACATAGTATTTATTATAGCCAAAATTTTCCAAATTCCTATTTAAATTTGGCACATGCCTCTAAGGAAAAAAGGGGATCATAGCAGCTTAGATTGAGATCTGGAAGGTTGTCTGATGGAATCCCCTCATTTTATAAATGAGAAACTGATGCCAAAAGAGTCCATCACATACACACACACACACACACACAGAGTTAAAAAGGTCTAGCCTAGATCATCTCTAATAGTTAATGAATCCATGAGTCCTCGGCCACAGGTTCCTAAACTCTTCTGACAATGGACCCTAACAATATCCATCCATTATGAAATGAAAAATTAGGTTTTTTTGTAATAAATACCAAGTAACTGAAGTCATGGGGACGTTCCCTTCAAAAGTCTTTTTATTCCATTAGATATTGTTTCCTATGATTAGGGTATGGGACCCAGAGGGACGAATTTTGAACACTAGCCACTATGTGAATTTTCAGTTTTGATTTATATAAAACATGTCCAAATTTTAGGGCCCTGGGCATGTATATGAGTTTTAGCTAAAAATAAGCAAATGATATTTATAAAAATCAATAGTCACATTGTACTAAAATAGTCCACAGCCCCAATTTTTTTGTCGGGGAGAGGGGATCAGACCTGTTCTCCATCAGAACAAGGAACTCTCTTGTGTAGATACACCTTCAACCACTGTAGATGAATGCCAGTGGTATGCTGGTAAATATTTAACAACCAGCTCTCTGAATTAACAAGCATTATTAACACTCTCTCCATCACTTTCTTAAGTCCAGAAATCAGAAAGACAATAAATCATTCCCTATTTTGTAGCATTTGCTGATTTTCAAGGTGTAAATGCCCACACTGATAACTTAACAATTGACTCCTGAACCAATTTGAGCAGGCTCCAGCACACCCATGATAAATATTTACACTATAAATATTTACACCTTTTCATCTTAATAGGTTGTCTGGGGTACTGACTTGCTCAGAGTCACCTAGCCAGTATGGATCAGAGTCAGGACCTGAAGCCAGGTCCTGTGAGGCCAGCTCTCTATAGCCAGACATCCTATCCAACCATCCATATTACCTCCCTACATTAAACCACTTGGCTTCTTAGTATCTGTTTCCTGCTCAAAACTTGGTGAATTATGGAAATGCTGAATACCTTGTCAGACCCTTAGACTGGGAAAAGACCTTAGAGGACTTGTTCAACTCAGTACAACTTCTCCATGCATCCTATTGCAAGGAACAGTATCTACCCCCAAGTAGGTATCCAACCTCTGCCTGAATGCTTCCAGGGACAAGTAACTTCCTGACTCTGGGTGTTTCACCACTCTAAATTCCATTATTGGCATTGACCCTAGCTTAGAATTTTATGGATAAAATTAGACTGTTCTCTAGATGATGGTGGTCTAAATAATGAATTTCCTACCAAGTAATGAAGCATAGATGCTAATAGGTTACTTATGTCTATGAATAGTAAGGGATTACCTATCCAGGCAGCTTCTGCAGGTGAAGCATAAAGAAAATGGCAGCTTAAATATTTCATTAGACAAGAATGAATAAAAGTCCAGGTGCTACGCAAGTAAAATTTGGTGCTGTGTTCATTTTTCACTTAATTCTATAATTATACTATCCAAACCACCACCAAGCACACTAATGTATATCCTTTCTGATGAATTTCCATCTTCTCCCTCCAAACTGTTTTTAATCTATTCACCTATATGAAAGTTTTAATTGCAGAAAAGGCCCACATAAAACTTTTCTTTCTTTTTAAAAAGTGAATTAAGAATAGCTTTTCTTTGACCAAATGAACTTGAAAAGTCTGTCTGTCTTTTTCTTGATCTGTAAGACAGAGGCATTTTAATTCTCATCAAAAATTGTTTTTCCTCTGCCAAAAACAGACCCTCCCCGAGGGGGGGGGGAATGGTTAAAATGTAAAAGAATGAGAGATAGGCTGTTTTCTTTTTTTTCCCTAAACTTCTCACTATCTGCTGAGAAGCCACTAGGCAATAGAAACAGCATATTCTGTAAAGCTGCCAAAAGCACAGTGTAGATTAGTATTATGGGCCAATGTACGATATGACTTTACATGAACTATGCTTATTATTATAGCCAAAAGCAAAAGAGAAAAGGAGGCAGGGAGACAGCAAGAAAGAGATGAAAAGGGAGGGACAGAGGGAGAGGGAGAGACAAAGACAGAGACAGAGAGAGACACCAACAAACCTTTTACTGTTTGGTTACACAGCCATACTAAGGAGCTAATTAATTAGCACCTTCTGAAAGGTCTCTCTAAAATAAGATCACTAGCTTCATTCATAGCCCCTAAGGTTATCCTGAGCTTTTGGGTTCTGGCATGGATTTCAGTGACCAGAAGAATGTATCAACTTATCTATATGTAGTGTTCCCATCCTGAAAGCAAGCATGACTATAAATGCCCTGGCCAATTACTGTGATATGCCAAACATGAGAGCAGAAAAGGAGGGAGAGGGGAAGAGGAAAGAATCCAATTTGTATTCTTTCAAGATATAATTTGGAATGAAATGTCTTAAGTGCATGTTTGTAGCTCTGGGCATTTTCTCTGGCTGTCCCCATGCCTAGAATGTTCTCCCTTCCCAACTCCATCTTCTGGCTTCCCTGATTTCCTTTAAGTCCCAGCTAAAATCTCATCTTTTCCAGGGAGCCTTTCCCAACCCCTCTTAATTCTAGTGCCTTCTCTCTGTTAATAACTTCCTATTTAACCTTTATATAATTCACTTTGTATATATTTTGTTTGCCTGTTTTATCTCCCATTAGATGGTAAGCTCCTTGAGAGCAAGCCTGGTTTTTTTTCCAGTTCTTTTTGTAACCCCAGCCATTAGCACAGTGCCTGGCATGTAGTAAGTGCTTAATAAATGCTTACTGATTGGTTAATTTTCAAGTTAGTAATGAAATCCTCTGACTAGTACTATTAAATAGAAGAGATCATTCCACTAACATTTTTCGGTACAAGTTTCTTAATCGTGTATTTGTCCCTCTCTGTGCCAACCTTACACCACCTTACAAAGCTATACAGTGGTGGTAGCACAACTTGTAGCATGAGGACTCCAATTCAATTGAACAATCATTTATTAGGCTCCTACTATGTTCATATCACTGTATTAAACATTGGAACCTCAGACAAATTGAGACCTGGGAAAGACCTTAGCTTAAAAAGGCCAATGTCTCCCACTGCATCTGGGGCCATTCCCAGTCATCCCGACCTATAGCTCCCCACTGGACTTCGATGACCCTGTAAGAGAGAGTGAAGTTAATGACTTTGCGCAGCTCTGCCTCACTTAAATCCAATTCACTTGCAAGTCAAGACATCACCTTTCTGATGTCATTGGTCCTCTTCAAGAATGAAGGACAAACAATGACACTAAACAATGGAGATGTACAGACAAAGAGAGAAATGGTCCCTGCCCTCAGTGGTCCCTACTATTCTGAAGAGGCCAACGTATTCATCTTTACGCTCCCATCTAAGTCAAAAGTTGCTACTGAGATCTGTGCACTCATGATTAAAATGGATCTTCCTCTTCTCCCGAACTTGTAGGCTTCATTTTTATGAAAAGCATTTTGCATCACATACATATATGTTGCTCTCTACCATTTTTTTCTTGTTTTTACAATCTTGCTGCTTGCTTCCTTGTATAATTGAAAATAATTACTATTTTCAGTGGAATATCTATAGTTTATTCTGTGAATTTGTGGTATATTTAACCTCCTAACTGGGCATGTTGGTGTATGCCGGTAATCCCTGTTACTGGGAAAGGCTAAGGCTAATTGGTAGTTTGACTAAGTGAATTCTGAGGTGCAGTGGGAGTAAAGCTGATGAGGTACCATCATTAAACCACTAGTGATCCTCTAGGAACAAAGGGCCACCAGATTGCCTGAGGAGAAAGAAGCAAATTGGTCCAGCTTAGAAAAACAGATCAGGTTAAAGTTTCCACACCAATCAATATTAGCATCTAGTCTATGAGTGACTGAAGCTCTTACAGTCTACCTGAGATAGGAAGATCAAATCTTTAAGAAGAACAGTAGTAATCATGATAATTTTTAAAATATTCAGTCTTCCACATATCGGCACTTTAGGAAACTTGACACTTGTCTGTCTTATCTAAATTTCCTACTTTAAATTTCAAACTCTTTGAAGGGCTGTAAGTAGATCTTTAGGTTCATTTCAGTCATGTAAAGACAACCACTTAATATATTTTATTGCTCTAATCATTCTGCTATATATGGCTAAGAAAAAAAAATACATTACTAGCTGTGTAACCCTGGGCAAGTCACTTAACCCTGATGCAGTGTGGGACTAAAAACCATAATATTTAATATTTAAATATTTAATTTAAATATTTAATTAGTAATTAATAAATAATATTTAAACAAAGGAAACCACAGAGAGATAGGCATAGAGTCAGGAAGACCTGAGTTTGACTCCTGTCTCCTATACCTAATGTGTCCCAGAGCAAGTCATGTAACTTCTGTAGGCTTCATGTCCCCATGTGTCAAATGAGGCAGTTAAGCACAATAACCTCCAAGGTCCCTTGCGGTTCCTGTGATACTAAGTGGATTGACTGGTCAGCAGAATGAATAAGCCCACTACTGTTAGCTATAGATTTCAGCTTATGAATCACTACTCTAGAAAAAAGTGTTGTGTGTGGCAAAACAGCTAGTTAAATGGCACTGTTGAGTAATTTGGGTCTAAGGTCAGTTGTAATGAAAATGCCAGAACCCAACTATTGAGGCCATTAATTACACTTAAGTGATTGTATTAGAGCATTCTGACTTTTCCTTCTATCCAGCTAATCTGTTGTTTATGTCATCAAGGCCTACGCAGGCATCAGATGTGTACAGGCAAACTGATGGCCGAGCAGCTGCCAAAAAGTATTCAGAGGAAATGTGTTAATAAAGTTCCTTGGTCTTATCGTACTGTTTACTTTCTATTTTATGCATTAATGCTATAAACTTCATTTTCAAAGAAGTATCATTTTCTCTGACTCCTACAAAACCTGAATGAAGCGGTGATATTTTGCTTTATAAAAATCAGGGTTGCTGCACAATACTCAAACGTCTGGTCAACAGACTCTACAAGAGATCACTCTGCGAGTGACTCCGATTTTAACCCTCCTTTAATAATGCCATACTAAGCATCACTTCCTAGAAGTAAAATTTAAAGCTGGACCAGAATCGGGAAGACCTGGGTTCGAGATCCTCCTCTGACAAATCTTAGCTATGTGACCCTGAGCAAGTGACCTAATCTCTCAGGGCCCCAGGAAACTCTCTGAAACTATAAATCATAAAACATTCACTGCTCTTTTTGGTAATAGGAGTTTCCTTGCTTGGTGGTTCCCTACACCAAAGCTGTCAAATATTCAGCCCCAAAAATATTCCACGGCCCAAACCAGATTAAAATATAATTGGGAAATATTTAACAAAATAAATGAAAATACAATAAAACATAGATAACATTACTATGTGGTTTTTTTAGTCAATGTGCAACCCTCAGGGATCTTTATGTATTATTTAGTGGACCCCATTTCTATTTGGGTTTTGACATCACTACCCTACAACAATAAAATCTCAAGTCTGAACACAAAATAAAAATTAAGGTAAGAGGTTGGTACGTTAGTTTATTTGCATGGCATAAACCTAATTTAGCCTATATTCATTCACCTTCCAAAAATAATTTGACAAAGTCACAACAGGGAAAACTGGGAATGAGGGAGTCAAGAAGTATGATTAGAAGCAACCCTATATAAATATCTGCTTGCTGCCACTGTGAAGACCCAGGATGTGGTAATCAGACGTTTTCTAAAGGGAAAAGACCTTTCCAATCTGGTCACAGGGGGAGAATCTCTGCATTAAAGAAGAAACTTCTTGAGGAAAGCCATAACTTACTGACTCTAGGCTATCATCTCACAGGAACAGGCAGCAAACACCCTGTTAATAGCTTCCATTTTCTATATTTCTATTTCACTACAGTCAGCTACACATCAACTTGACTTGGCCAAAGCACTCCATCTTATTAATGAGCCTCTAAGCCTTCTCCTTGCCTGCTGATTGATTCTCCCCTCCTCTTTTATCAATGCACTACAGGTGGTTCTAGGAAAATAAAGGTAGTTGTGAAAAGCCCACTGCAGAGAAATGACTGTTAGTGTTAGGAAATGCTCCAAGTCCATTTCTTCCCCAATGCAAAAGGTTTTTCTTCCAAGGAACATATAAAGATTCTGGAGAAAAAAATCAAGGAGTCTCTTTGGGAAATAGTTTTCACATGAGACTCTGCCAGTTGGCTTCAGCTCAATAAAACATGGAAATGACCCAGAAGTTTAAGGAGGAAAATAAATAGGCTGCTTCTAATACCCTTCTAGTATGTTCCCCAAAATATAACGAAATAAGAGCAGATGCTTGTAGGTCATTATCACAGTTATGCTAATCTTTTCCAAAAAAAAAATTGTTTTAAGGTCTTGATTGGGAGAAAAGGGAGGAAAACAGAGGCTAGAGAAGAGTTGTATCGGTCATATACCAGAAAGTAACAGAATTAGCTTTGACTCACATGTGTTGCAGATTGGGGTTTTTCAGAAAGGCTTGATAAGCCACCATTCTCAGTCCAGATTCCACTACCGTTCTACAGAAACAAATTGCCCAAGTATTAGTATCCGATTAGCATAAATTACAACAAAAACAAAAATAAAAGATCTGGGACAGAATGTGGCAATTTGAGTACTCACAGATTTTTCAGTCCCACGTATCCTTCCAGGTCATCTTCAGTGATGGACTCTAATCTCGGCTGTTTGGCAATATAACTATAACAAAAAGCAGAGATAAATTTATAAATTAGTAGTCTTTTTGTCATTTCAAATGGCTTATCCAAATTTCTTTAGCTGCAACACAAAAGAAATTAATAAGAGAAAGAAGCAAGCTTTTCACTCAAGTATTTCAGACCAAGCAGGCCTTCTGCCCCAACACTACCACCATGTTGCTAGATTATAAATTCCCTGAGGGCAGGAGCTCTGATTTATCTTTATCTCTGCACCACTGTCACCCAAGTGCATCACACTTGCCCAAAGGAGGAACTTTACGTTTGGTGAATGTTTTTAACAAATTAGAAGGAAATAATGAGAATGATTGAATAATCAGAATCTGGACAATGACATAGAAAATTCCAAGGAGGCACAATTGCCAGGAAGTTGTTCTTTCGAATTTCTGAGCTTACTCCTCAGGCTTAACAAGGACAGCTTACATTACTTTTTAAGGTACCAAGAAGCCATAAGAAACTGAATACATATGTATATAAATGTATGTGTACATTATATATGTAAACGTGTGTATTAGGTATATATAGTACATATATACATGTGTATGTGCGTGTATACAAATACATATATTGCATATATACAGACATACACATACGCACACATGCAGGCACACACACTATATATATAACCACTAGTCATGTCTCAAAGGTGCCAGGGTTACCCATTCATTCTCATCACAGCAGCTAAAAGAACACTTAAAATGAGATAGTACTTGTAAAAGAGCTTTTAGCACAATACCAGGCACACAGTAGGTCTACATTAATGCTTATTCCCTTCCCTATTTCCTATCACCTCATATTAGTATAACCAAATGAATGTATCATTTTCATTTATTTATTCATTTCATTTTATGTATTTATTTTCCATTATTGAATAGAATGTAAATTCATTGTCATTATTTTTGCCTTTGTTTTCATTGGGCCTAGCATAGTGCTGAGTATATAATAAGTATTTAATAAATGCTTTGTTAAATCAAGCTGAACTGCAATTCTAACTTCTGAATACATAGAATTTTTTTAGGTATGAAAGAAAAATTTATGTTGATTTCTTTTAATGTGATTCACATTCTTATAAATCATTATTGTTATCCCAATAAATTATTATTAGCATGCTATAAAATATTTTTAAAGCAGCATCAGGATACCCAAATATACATTTGACTCTAAAAAGTTTTAGAGCCAGTGATAAATTACTTTAATGTGAAAAATAATTTTAAATCATGTAGAAAAGCATGCTCAAGCAATCTGCTAGAAACTGGGATCTGAAGGTCCAATCCCACCTCTGACATTTACTGCCTAATCTGACTTTAACTAAATCTTTTACCTACACTGGGCTTCCATTTCCTCAACTACAAAATGAGGGGGTTGGAATCGATGACTTCCAACTCTAGTTCTATGACCTATGATGGCCCAGAGATTTGGAATCAGAAGACAAAAGGCCAGTCTCTTACGCTTACAATGATCTATGTGATGTGAGACAAATCTCTTAATCTCTGTCTCAGTTTCCTCAACTATAAAATGAAGCAGTTGGATTTGATTCTCTTTCTAAGGTTTCTACCAATTGTAAATACCATGATACTCTGAGTTTCTCCATGAAGCTTACCCTGACCACTGAAGACGACAGTGATCTTTAAATTCAGCAAAAATGTATTGAGCTCCTATTGTATACAAAGAAATGTGTCAGGAGCTAAGTGGTACAAAGATCTAAATGAAACAGTCCCTGTTCTCAAGAGGCTACTGAGGGATACAATACGTGCACAGATCTGTCAAGATATTGTCCTCTGAGGGTCTGTAGCACTAATATAACACATCCCACAAATGTTTTGCGTTATAATTGTTTCTGCATGTATCATATCACCTAGCAAGATTGTAAGAGACCGTATTTTATCCCTCTTGGTGATCCCATAGCATCTGGTACAAGGCTTTGAATAGATACCTAATAAATATCACTTGTAGAAATCCTGCTAGGAAAGAAAATGGTTCATTTTCTCACTGTCTCTTTCATCTCTGGAAATCTTTTCTCTTTCCTCCAAGTAAGTTCAGGCATTTGCTCTTTCACTCCATATCAAAATCTGCTCTCATACTCTTAATTTCCACTAAGGAATACACAAATAACTAATGACGTCTTGAATTTTATACCTCTTGGGACTTTTTAATGGTGATGAAAGTCATTGGTTAACTAGAAGGATTAAGTTTTGACAATAAGATCTGAAACATCAGATATTATAAGTCCCGCCCCACCTAGCTATGGTCCTCAGAGAGGTCCTAACAATTAGTTGAGAAATATCCCAGCCTATAGAAAACATAGAATGCCCATTAGTAAGCCAACATTTTACTTGACCTATAAGAGAAATGGGTAAGATAATTTTCAGATTGTACCTGTATGGTGCATAGGCAATCTGGCACAACAGCTACAGAATATGTTCCTAAGCAGGAGATCCAACCTGAGGTCTTCTATTAGTTAAATCTTTTAGTTAGTTTTTTTGAAGTGTAGTCCTGAGAAAGCCCTACTGGGTCCACAGGATGAATTACTGCTTAAAACAGAGGTTCCCAAACTTATTTGGCCTACTACCTCCTTTAAAAAGAAACAAACAAACAAAAAAAAAAACCCAGCACCCTCCTGGAAATCTACTTTCTTCAATCTTTTAATGTTTTTTTTGCAATTTGCAATCATTTCAAAAAATACATAAAAGATATTTTTAAATTATGCATCTTAAATTTAATAATTTATTGCAAATTTGTGGGGTGTTTCCTGCATTGAAATTTTGATGACTCAATATTGAGTCATGTAACCATATAGTATCATATTGTAAACAAGTCATTACAGGCACTTATTCCTGCCAATGAATGCTGGACTTCCCAACAATGCACTACACACTTGCCTGCCAACACTAGCTTGTTAAGACCTCTTGGTGGACTTGACTACTGATTGGTTATAACTTGTGTTTTGTGTGTTTATTTGGAAAATAATGCAATCGCTACTACTTTAACTCCATTACACAACACATGAAACATGTGCCAACTGTTTTTTGAAATTTTCTTCTCTTCTTTATGCTTCCACTGCCCCCTTATTTTTATTCAATGCTGCCCAATTGTACCTGTGGCTACTATCACCCCTCTGGATTGTTCCAGCACCCCCCGGGGGACAGTATCATGCACTTTGGGAACCTATGGTTAAACTATGGAGACATCTTAACTTCTAGCATGTCATTTACATAAGATATTTCTTTCTTTCAAAAACACATCAATAACTCGCTCTGATGTTGATCTCAAATTTATCCTGTATTTAGCTTGTTTGTACATAGATGTTTGCATGTTGCCTCCCCCATTAGACTACAAGCTCCTCAAGAAGAGGGACTATCTTCTACCTTTCTTTGTATCCTCAGTACTTAGCACAATGCTTGGCACATAATAGGTGCTTGATAAATATTCATTGACTGACTAATAAAAACTGGATCCATTGGTCTATTAATTTTGTGAAACATTTTTTTTGTTTGTTTACATTCCTTCCTCCTTTTTGTCCTTTTACTTAAGCCTTAAATTCCACTGACATCACTGGTGATATCCTTAATTATCCTTAACCTTAGCCCTACCTCCCAACACCTGTACCCTACGTGTATCAAGTTAGGTCTTGGGCCTACCCTTATGTGAGTTACAATGTACCCAAAAAAAAATCTATCACTTTAACTATTTCTGGCCTATTTCTTTCTTTTGTGAAACTTTCTTTAAGTTCTCAAACTTTCTTCATGGCCAGTTGAGTCAAGATAAAGCATTTGTCCACCTTAAGTAAGATTCAAAAATATTCCTATACTCTTCAATACTCTTCAACCTAAATATAGCTTGACCTATCACAAAATAATACCTAAAAGTCATGGAAAACAAAATTATCTGGCAAATAAAACATGCACATTTATGAACAGTAAAGTTAAAAAGTACTCCTCGTTGCACCCCACCACACACCTTACACCTTCAGGAGTTGCCTACTTTCTCTATTCTGCCTTTCAACCCTCGCTAATCAATTAAAAAATGTATGCCATTAGAAATAAGAGAGATTAGTCTTTCAAAGTTGGTCATTTTTACAATGTTGTTATGGTATAAACTGTCCTCTGTCTTTGCTCACTTCACTCTTCATCAATTCACAAAAGTCTGCCCAAATTTTAATGAAACCATCTCCTGCATCCTTTCTTCAGCACAGTAGTATTCCTTTATATTCAATGAAAGATGACTATGTGTTGAATTGATACAAACTGTCCCAGAGGGCAGAAGTCGGAGGACTGAGCAAAAACAGCAAAGAAGCCCATTTAGGCTTGGGTATAGAAGAATTTTCTAACAATTAGGGCAATCCAACAGTAGAATGGATTGCCTCAAGAGGAAGTGGATTCCTCCTCATGGGAGGTCTTTAAGCAAAAAGATGAATAAGCACTTGTCTGGAAGTATATGGCCTCTGAGGTCCTTTTTCAGCTCTGAGATTATGTGGTTTTGTGCACATTCATTCTCTACTTACTGTAGATCAACAGGATAATCTTTGTATATTAAGGAATAGCACATTAATTTTATTTAGTTTATTTGTTAAATGAAAGTGTTTACCTTCTTTCTAAATTGGGATTGTAACTAAGCTAGGCTCTCTCTTAAGACCTGTTTATTATTTTGAAAAAGGAAGAAGTTGCTACTAAAGTACAGGAAAGCAGAGGTCAACTCTCTTAACCCCAAGTTTATCCTCTTGCTTTATAGGGGGTGGCTCATCCAGGGTGGTACCATAAGTCTGGAAAACTATTAAAAAGTCCTGAAGCTTCAGCACTCACTGGAAAATGGTCTGCTTGACTCTCTAGTAAACCTATCTTCTTTCTCCTTTAGAGGGAGAGGAGAATCCAAAGTATTTCTATAGAAGCCTAGAGGACTACATTACTCTCTGGGAAACGTGGTGATTCCTCCAACTCCCACTAGAGAAATAGAAGTTACCTTTGATGCTTACAGGCTCAGGTATGACTCATGCATGTGATTTTTTTTTTGGTTAAGTTAAATAATTTGTGTCCAACTCTTCATGACCTCATTTGGGGTTTTCTTGGCAAAGATACTGGAGTAGTTTGCCATTTCTTTCTTTAGCTCATTTTACAGATGAGGAAACTAAGGCATACAGGGTTAGGTGATTTGCCCAGGTCACACAGCTAGTAGGTATCTGAGGCCAGATTCAAACTCATGAAGTTGAGTTCTTCTGACTCCAAGCCTGATACTTCATCCACTGTGCCACCTAGCTGCCCCCAAGTTAAATAAAGCCTATTCCATATTCGATGGAATTGGATTTCTTCTCAGTGTTTGGGAAATAAAGATCCTTTTTACTTGATGTGGCAACCTAGATGGGAACTAAATTCTGATGTTCCCAAGAGAAATCCAAAGAATAGATATACTCTATAAGAGGTCCCCAGGAGAGAATCCAGTTATGATACACATACACACATACACACACATATACACACTTAATTGTAGCCTTCTTGTAGAAGAGGGGAGAGGAAGGGGGGAAAAAAACAAAGTAAAAAGTACATAGCAAAGAACCAAAGAAAAGATGGACAGTTCTGAACACAAGGTGTAGTATTTATTACATAGGCTTTTTTTTTAAGGCAATTGGGGTTAAGTGACTTGCCCAGAGTCTCACAGCTAGTAAGTGTCAAGTGTTTTGTCTGAGGTCAGATTTGAACTCAGGTCCTCCTGACTTCAGGGCCGGCGCTCTATCCACTGCGCCACCTAGCTGTCCCTTATTTAGCTTTCTTAAAAGGGAACTTTATTGCTGTATTTTTTAATCTCTCTTATATTCTGCTATGCACATGGCAATAGTTTTTTTTATTATTTTTAATTTAAGTTTTAGTATTTAAGTTTAAAATAAATTAATTTTTAAAAATACATATTGGTTGCAATCTCCTTAACTAGTATGTTTGCAAAGGCAAACTAGTAAAGCCTATTATTCTGCCTGTTCCTCCCCTACATGATACTCCTTTCTATTTTTTGATGGGGAAACAGCTTGGGAAACACTGGACTGCCCTGCCTCATGTTACCATAGCAGAGCAATGAAATGACAGCACCAATGAAGAGAATTAGTAAGGCTATTATTACCAAATGAATGCCCCAGAATTTCCACCCTTGCTGGGGTTCCATTTAAGTAGGAAAGCCAATTTGATGAACTTATAACTTCAGGAAGTCATGTGCTCAATCAGTGCCACTGGGGACAGCTCCCCCCTTAAAAGAATGCCAGAAGGGGATTGTATGTAACAGTTCCACCAGCAATGTTCCTCTTCTTTCTCCTACACAAATAAGCTAAGTGCAGGTGGCCCACAGTGGGCAAGACCACCAGGTTCTCTACTGATACAAATATGGCTTTACCTCCATTGCTGCACTGAATTACCTTTCCTGCTGTGCTAACACTCTTGACTCCAGAACAATCAGCCCTGATCCAATTTCCCTCCATTTCTTTGTTCATAAAAGCTTACTATATAAGCTTGAAATTTTCCCACACTGCCAAGCTAGATTTAGATTCTCAGTGCAGGAAAGAAGTTGGAGAGAGAGTAATATCTTCCATTTAGGTTGAACAAAACAATTGTGGGACACTGCAGTCACTGGCCACTTGTGGAACAATTATGGCATCTGTGACTCCTTCCCATCCAATCCTCTGATTTTATGACAAGAGTAAATAATGTTGGGCAGGAACAGCTCCAAGGGTGTATGGTAAGAGCATTTTGGCACTTCGTTGGGGAAAAAAAAAACAATAAACAGAGGAAAGTGATGCAGGAAGAAATAAATAACCACAAATATATCCACTTAAACACTGTGGTCTCATAATGCATGAAAATAATATCACCAAGAGGAATAGGCAGTATAGGATTCCAGACCTCTAGGAATGGTATTAAAGAGGGATGCTGAGACATCCTTGAGGCTAGAAACAGGATCACTCCAGTTTTGAACAACAAATTCTAATGATGTTGCCAAATTGTTATATATCACACAAGTGCAGTCAAAATTTTTATTGCTTGAATATGGTCAATATAGACCACCAAAATTAATTATAGCTAGCATTTATACAGTATTTTATGATTACAAAGTATTCTACATATATAATTTTATTTAAACTTCATAATAATTCTGAATAGGAAGTGGTACAGGTATTTTTTCTACCTATTTTACAGATATGGAAACAGACTTAGATAAGTGAAGGGATTTGCCTAGGGTTACATGGCTAACAAGGAGCAGAGGCAGGACCGAAACTCATGTCTTTGAGTACAAGACCAGTGTTCTTTGCTCTCTAACACATTGCTTCTAAAGTGATTAAAGTAGGACAGAACCAATATGGCAGAGTACAGGCTGGGACCCAGCTGAACTCTCCTAACATTCCCCTCCCACAACTTTAAAATAAGACCTCAAATCAAATTTTGGAGCAGCAGACACAACAAAAGGTCAGATGGAGACATTTACCCATCCTAAGACAATTTAAGAGGTCAATAGGAGATTACTGTAACACTGGAGTAGGTGTAGACCAGGAGAGCAGCAAGAGTATCAGCCATAGACCTTGAAGGCAGCTGAGACAGCAGCAGCAGCTTTGGAAGCTCTCACCCTGGTGACAGTAAGGGGGTCAGACAACTGGTCAGAAAGAGATTAAAGGGGACCCTTTGCTGGCACTGGGTATAGCTGGCACTTACTGGTAACTCTATTGCCTAGAAATAATTCTGGGTCACGGCAGAGAGGAGCACTTGTCGATTGGGCATTATGGAGCAAAGGTCCTGGTCACAGTTCCAGGGTCAAGGGGAGGACTAGTACCTAAGGCTGCAGGGCAGTAGGGGAACTGGTCGTAGTTCCAAGACCAAGAGGAGCACTAGTAATTATGGCTGCAGGGGAGTAGGGGCCCTTCCTGGGTAAATACCAGAACACAGATCAGGAAAGTGGTGACCACACCTCTCGCAGAATAACACAACCTTGGAAGCACTGGAAACTTGCAGACTCCCAGAACTAGCTCTGAAAACAGCAACACAAAACAGCCTGAATATTGGGACAATGCCTCCCCACCTCCAGGTGAGCAGAGCCCAACTTTAACATAAAGTTCAAAGTCAAGACATAAGTGGGAAAGTGAGCAAACAACACAAAAAGAACTTGACCATAAAAAAACTACCACCATGGCAGGGAAGACCAAGAAATAAACTTAGAAGAGGACAATCATATGAAAACAGCTACAAGCAAAGCCTCAAAGAAAAATACTAATTGGACCCAATATTAACAAGAATTCTTGGAAGACTTAAAGGAAAAGATATGGAGTGGTAGTGGAAAAAATGGGAAAAGAAATGAGTAATCTGAGAAAATTATGAAAAAAAGAATTAACAGCTTGGTTTAAAAAAAGAAACAAAAACTACTGAAGAAAATAACACTTTAAAAAACAGAATTGGCCTAATGGTAAAAGAGGCACAACAATTCACTTAAAAGCAGAATAGGGCAAATGGAAAAAGAGGCACAAAAGGTCATTGAAGAAAATAACTAATTACAAATTAGGATTGGGCAAGTGGAAGCTAATAACTCCATGAGACATCAAGAAACAATAAAATAAAATTGAAAGAATGAAAAAAAAATGAAGAAAATGTAGAATATCTTATCAGAAAAACAACTGACCTGGAAAATAGATCAAGGAGAAATAATTTAAGAATGACTGGACTACCTGAAAGCCATGAAAAAAAAAAGCATAGACATCATTTTTCAAGAAATTCTCAAGGAAAACTGCCCCAAAAATCTTTAGATCCAGAGGGTAAAATAGAAATTGAAAGTATCAACCAAATTCTCCCTGAAAGAGATCCCAAAATGAAAACTGCCAGGAGTATTACAGCCAAGTTCCAGAGCTCTCAGGTCAAGAAGAAATGTTGCAAACAGCCAAAAAGAAACAATTCAAATATTGTGGAGCTACAGTCAGAATCACACAAAATTTAGAGTTTTAACATTAAAGGAGTGGAGAGCTTGTAATGTGATATTCCAGAAGACAAAGGAGCGAAAGTTACAACCAAAACAACTCAGCAAAGCTGAGTGTAATCATTCAGGAGAAAGAATGGATATTTAATTAAATAGAGGATTTCTAAACATTCATAATGAAAAGACCAGAGCTGAAGAGAAAATCTGACATTCAAACAGAAGACTCAAAAGGGGCATAAAAAGGTAAATATAAAATAGTAATCATAAGGGACTCAATACAGCAAACTGTTTACATTCCTATATGGGAAGTTAATTTATGTTACTCCTAAGAACTTTATCTGGAAAGTTACAAGGAGTCTACATGGACTACATGGGTGTTTGTCAATTATGGCAGGAAGATCTTTTTTTTTTTTTAAATGTAAGGGGGAGAAAGAGGGATGCACTGGGAGAAGGGGGAAGGGAAAGGTAGAATCTGGACAATTGTCTCACATAAAAGAAGTATGCAAGGAAGAGCTTTTATAGTAAAGGGGAAAATGGGGGAGGGCAGTGCTTAAATCTTACTGTCATCAAAATTTGGTCAAGATGGAAAAATATATACTCATATACATATATACACATACATATATATAATATGCAGACACATTCACACAAACACATACTCAGTTTGGAATAGAAATTCACCTTCCTCAATAAGGAAATAGGAGGAGAATGGGATAAGAAATATGGGGGGACAAATAAAAAGGAGGATGGATTAAGGGAGGCAGTAGTCAGAAGCAAAACAGAGGAAAGACATGATAAAAAGAAAGAGAAAAGGATAAACAGAAGAAATAGGATAGAGGCAAATACACAATTAATCATAACTGTGAATGTGATGAGCTAACTCATAAAATGGAAGCAGATAGTAGAAGGATTAAAAACCAGATTCTAACAATATGTTGTATACAAGAGACATACTTGAAACATAAAGACACACACAGAGTTAAAAATAAATGGCTGGAGAAAAATCTATTATGCTTCAGTTGAAGTAAAAAAGGTAGGGGTAACAATCATAACTTCAGATAAAACAAAAGCAAAAAAGACATAATTAAGAGAGATAATCAGGGAAACTACATTACACTAAAAGGTACCATGGACAATGAAACAGTATCAAAAAATTTTACAGCAAGTTTCTCTGATAAAAGCCTCATGTTTTCAAATATATTGAGAACTGAATCAAATTTATAAAAATAAGAGCCATTCTCCAACTGGTAAATGGTCAAGTGATATGAACAGGATGTTTTCTGAAGACAAAAATAAAAGTTATCTATAGTATTATAAAAATGTTCTAAATCACTATTGATTAGAGAAAGATAAATTAAAACAGCTCTGAGCTACCACCTCACATCTATCAGAAATGACAAATGCTGGTGAAGATGAGGGAAAACAGGTACAGTAATGAACTGTTGGTGATATTATAAGCTAGTCCAGCCATTCCAGAAAACAATCTGGAACAATGCCCAAAAGGCTATAAAACCATGATTGATCCAGAAATACCACTACTAAGTCTGCATACCAAAGAAATCAAAGAAAAAGGAAAAGGACTCATATCTATAAAATACTTATAGTAGCACTTTTTGCAGTGGCAAAGAATTGGAAATTGAGGGGATGTTCATTAGTTGGGGAATGGCTGTACAAGTTGTGCCATATGATTATGATGGAGAACTACTGTGCTATAAAAAATGATGGTGGTTATGGGTGGGTGTTCCAGAAAAAACATGGCAATAGCTATATGGAATAATGTAGAAATGAGAAGTGAGAAGAACCAGGAGATCATTGTGCACAGTAACAGCAATGATATAATGATGGTCAACTACTAACAACTTGGCTATTCTGATCAATACAATGATCTGAGACAATTCCAAAGGACTCATGATGAGAAAATGCTATCCACCTCCAGACAGAGAACTGATGAACTCTGAGTACAAACTGAAGTATAACTTTCTTGCTTTATTTTTTTTTGCTTTGTTCTGTGATATGACTAATATGGAAATACATTTTGCATGATTTCACATGTATTATTGATATCATCTTGTTCGCCTTTGCAGTGGGTGGGGGAGGGGTTGGAAGGAGGGAAAGACTCTGGAATTTATAAAAAGGATGTTAAAATAAAGAACACTTTTTAAAAAATAAAGTGATTAAAGTGACTTACTCCTCTTAATTTATCTTTTCATTTAAATCACTCTCCTAACAAAAGAGGGATTCTAGAACAAAGTACCCCCCATCACCACTTATTCTCTGCAGAAATAGATATCTTCATGCAATCAGCAACACCAGACACAGACAATATTATAGACTAGATTTCCTTTCATTACATGATCAGTGTAGCCTTCCCAAATCTATCCTCAGGCTGAGTTAACAAAGATGATTCTGAGTGGATGGCAAATGGCTATGTAGTGGGGAAGTGGGGAGAGAGCTGCTCAGGGCCCCCTTCCAAAAGATTAGCCATGATGTAGGTGGCCTTTAAAAAAATCATGTAGAGTTCCAGTAAAGATGGTTGCATGAATGGTGTCAAAGGAGAACAGCTCTGACACACGTACTTTAGAAAAAGATATGAAAAAGAGCACTAGATCAAATAATGATCACGCAATTTAAAGAGAAACTATATTAGGTTCCTTTATCCAGTTCAGAACTTCACAAAAAAAAAAAGGCTTGGGGCTCTGCAAAAGGGATCCTGCAAGGAAAGTCAATATGAGCACTCACAAATAAGCCAGGAGCTTGCTAGGGTAGACTAGAGATGATCCACTGGATCAGCCAATCAGTAAATAAACATTTATTAAGCACTACTATGTATTAAATATTCACTAGTATTAAACCCTTTACGTTCCAGGCACTGTGCTGGAAGCATAAAGAAGAGTAAAAGATGATCCCGCGCTCAAAAAATTCACAATGTAATGGGAGAGACAATATGCAAACAACTACATACAACCCAACTACATACAAGAGAAATCAGAAATAATCAACATAGGGAAAGCACGAGGATTAAGAGGGATTAGGAAAGGCTTCCTGAAGATAAGATCATCATATTTTGTAGAATTGGAAGGAAGTAGTCATCTAGTCCAATTTCTTCATTTTACAGATGAGGAGACTGAGTCACAGAAAGTGATTTGCCCTGAGTCACACAAGTAGTAATTGGCAAAGCTGGAATATGAGCCCAGGTCATCTAACTCCAAATCCAGTATTCTTTCTTCTGAACCATCCTGCCTCTCCTGAAGCTGATAGCACTCTGTACCTAGAGGCAGAAAGGCTGTAGTTCTCACACAAGGGAGTTCCAAACCCCACAATAATGGGACCACAGATCAACCAATACAGGGTAGGATGCCAATAGCACTTAGCCTGGAAAGCCCCAAGGATACTAGGAGGAGGTTCACACCACTCAACCTCAGACACTACAGAAGATACCAGAAAACTCAGGGTTCTGAACCTGGAAAATGGTGGGAGAGGAGAACTGAAACATGCCAGAACTCAGGGCAAAGACACAATAGGGAAAGTGAAAGCCAGAAACAAGGACTCAGGAAACCAAGGTCAGGACACTCAAATCTAACGACCCTATCCTAGAGTACAGGATTTGTGGCCATAACACAAAGTCCCAAATTAGGTACTAGAGAAATGAATAAACAAAGATATCAAACAATGTAAAGAAGTATTATGGATTATGGATCCAAAGATACCCAAAAGACAAACTTAGAAAGAAATAGTAACTACACAACAACTACAAACAAAGCCTCAGAGAAAACTGTGTCTTAGCCACAAGATTATCTGGAAAAAGTGAAGATCTTGGGGCAGCTAGGTGAACACTCACTAGCTTTGTGACTCTGGGCAAGTCACTTAACCCCAACTGCCTCACCAAAAAGAAAAAGTGAAGATCTTAAACATGTGACTAGGAAGAGAATAAACAGTTTAGAACTTAAGGTATAAAATTTTATTGAAGTAACAGACTCCCTGAAAATTGAAATAGAGCAAACAGAAATATTAGAACAAAATCCAAAGATTAAAAAAGTAGAAGAAAATGTAAAATATATACTATTAAAAAGAACTTATCTGGAAAACAAATCAAGGAAAAACAACTTAAGAATCATCAAACACTGAAAGCCATTACCAAAATATAAGTAAATAACATTTTGAAACCCTCAAAGCAAAAGAGCTTAGTATTTCAAGAAATAATAAACAGAAATTCTTCAGATCTATTAGAACAGAAAGGTAAAGTGGGGGGGGGGGAAATAATCCACTGGTCAATTTCTTTTAAAAAAAATTAATGGAAACTCTCAGTAAATATTATTGCCAAAATTTAGAGCTTCTGAATCAAAGAAAAAATTGAAAGTAACCAGAAAAAGAGTCCAAGTAGCAAAGAATCACATAAGATTTGGTAGCTACTACTATAATGGTGAGAAAATGTTAGAATACAATATCCCCAAAAAAGATAAAAGCTTACAACCAAAAATACTTACCCTACAAAACTAAGTACAATACTACAGGATAAACAAGGATCTTCAATGTCATAGAAGACTTTCAAAAATTCCTGATGAAAAGAGAAAAGCTGAGTAGAAACTTTAAAATGCAAATACAGGAGTCAAGAAAAGCTATAACGGTAAACATATATGAGTGATAAGAAGGGGTTATATGCTGATAATACACTTACATTCAAACTGAAGGTGAAGAAACAATTGTCTATGAAGACAATGTCTTCAAGAGCCAGAGAGAGAATTAAGACAGAAGACCTTGTTTTGGTTTGAGGTTCTTAAAAGGGGAAAAAATATAGGGAAAGAGGCATAGATGAAGGAAGGAGGAAGGAGATGAAAATTGCTAGTTTTCATAGGGTACTTGAGAAGAATATTATACAGAGAGGAATGGTAGAGCAATCAGAAATTACACAAATATCATTCTTATCTGAACTAGGCAAAGGATGGTTGAACATGTGTGTTTTCTTGAAGATTTTGGTGTAGAAGTACATTAAATTCAACAGGAAGGGGTAAGGAGAATACAGTTAGGGAGAGAAGAGTCACAAGAAAAACAAACTTCAACTTTGGAAAATGAATTGTAAATGAGGATTAAAAATAAAAAGAGAAAGGTAAGAACAAGTAATCACGGCTTGGGCAAGAACAAGAGAGAAGAGGCAGTAGAGTGGAAGTACATCTCTTCAATTATAAATCACTAGTTATGATCATGCTACTCTTTGATCTTTTTCTTTGTAAAGAGTCAGGCATGAACAATTCCTTGTAGAAGGGATATGAACAAAGAAAGGGAAAAGGATTAAAGAACAAGATGGAGGGTAATCCACAATTAAGAATAACTGTGGACATGAATAGGATAAAAATGTAAAGGACAGCAGAATAGATCAGAAAGCAGAATCCAATAATATATTGGTTACAAGAAACACAGTTGAAAGATAAAGGACTGATGCAGAGTTAAAGAAAGGAGCTAAAGCAGAATTTATCATTTATCATGCTTTAGTAGAAAAAAAGTTAAGGGGGCAGCTAGGTGGCACAGTGGCTAGAACACCAGCCTGAAGTCAGGAGGACCTGAGTTCAAATGCAGCCTCAGACCAAACTAGCTGTGTGATCCTGGGTAAGTCACTTAACCCAATTGCCAAAATAATAATAATAATAATAATAATAATAATAATAATTAATAAAAGAAAGGAAGAAAGTTATGGACTTGAATTAAATTTTAGAAAAAATTAGAAATGATGCATCCCTGATGATTGCCAAATGGGAATAGAAAGTATTATACATATTTCTCAGATGCATGTGGCACATTTGCAAAAACTGACCATGTGGTAGGGCAAAAACAAAGGCAGAAATATTAAACATCTTACATTGATACAAAGCAATTAAACTATAATTATTTTGAAGAAAGCATGAAAATAAAAACAAAAATCAAATAATCCTTAAGAATCGGTAGATCAAAGAACAAATCATAAAAATAAGAGACAATTTCTTCAAAGAAATTACAATAATTTGACAACATACCAAAACTCTTGGAATGGTCACAGGGGTCCATAGGTGACTGTATGTACACACACAAACACACATACATGTGTATGTACACATATATATGCATATATAAATATATATGTATATATCTACTTTCATCAACAAAAGAACAGATTAAATATTCCCCATCCCTCACACACAGTCCTAAAATTGCATAACTCTTTAACACTGAAACCTGCATCAAATCACGCTTTCTTGACAAATCTTATCTCCAAAAGACAAGATTTCCTTCTCTAAGAAAGCAAAAGAAGACTGTAGTATTCTGTGACAAGCAAGGAAATGTGCAGCCTCCCTACCTCTGATTGCCACTAATTCTTTTAACTTTCCAAAGGGATTAATTTGAATGGATGGCAAAAGCCCCAACAGAATTTAGTCATTTGCTCCTTATGACCTCAAAGCTCAACTGTACAACAAGTAACTAGAATTACATCTTTCATCTTCTTCTGTTATAGTCTGGGAACTTAATTTTTGAAAAACCTTCCCTTCCTCCATTTCCAGTTCCAGCCAAACTAAACTAATAGCTATGTCCCAAAGCTAATATTTCATCACCTGCCTATGGGCACGAACATAGTCTTTCTTTCATGCCTGGAATGCACTCCCTCCTCACCTCTACCTGTTAAAGTCTTATTCCCTCAACATTTGTGGATTGATTTAATTCATTTATTTAATTCAAACATTCAAGTACCTATAGTCTACAGCTAGGTGTTGGGGTGGAGGAGGGTTAAAACAAGACCCCTGACCCCAAGGAGCTTATAATTTACTTAGGGAAATAGGATTGATACCTAAAATTGGTACAACTCAAGTAAGATTATAAGTAGAGAGGAGAGGTTTTAAAAAAGGTTGTGAAAGATGACTTTTAACTGAGAAATTCAGAAAAATCTCCATGAAAAGAAAGTGCCTGAGCTGGACCAATGAGGATAGGAAGAATTTTAATAGGCAAAAGTGCAAGAGATGAAGAGAGGTACATTTTGATCATATGGGGACAGCATGAGTAAAGGCAGAAGAGAGAGAAAGGTACTGGGAAAGAAATTAATACCATTAAAGCAGAGATTTTTATCTTTTTATATCATGGAATGTTTTGGCAGTCTGGTTAAGTCTATAGATTGCCTTTCAGAATAATGTTTTTAAATGAATAAAATACAAAGAAAATCAATTATATTGGAATATGGCTATCAAAATGTTTTTAAAAACAAGTTCACAAATCCCAGGTTGAGAATCTCTGCCTTAAAAAGTAATAAAATATTTGCTAAGAGTATTAAGGAAGAAGCAATTTATTTGGAATCAGAGGTCCTGAGTTTGATCCCAGGCTCCATTATCAACTGTGTGACTTTGGATGAGTCATTCAACTCTCTGGGTCTCCATTTCGTCATCTATAAGGGGTTGAACTAAATGTCTAAGGTCACTTCTAATCCCATATTTATTATTCTATGAGAAAAATAAAAAGTTGGCCCTCTCTACTGTTTCCTACTACTTAGTTCTCTGTTCTCATAGTCCTAACTGGGTTTCCTTTTTCATCTTCATTCACACTTAAGGTCATTCTTAACCCTATGTCATCTTGTTTTCCTTACAATATATTCCCTGTAGCTCAAGAGGACAAAAAGAGAACTGTTTGCCAGATTCCCAAGCTTCTATCACACGTTTTTCTCATAGTTCAAAGCCTCTGTTCCATCCTGGGAAGTTTGTGGTAATGTGTATTCTGAATCTAGGGTCACTGTAATAAATGTGGACAAAAATGTTTAATCATCCACCCTGGTTTCTGCAACACTGAAGAAATACACTACACAAATGACTTCCAGCAAAAAAAAAAAAAAGGTAGGACTTTCCCCCTTCATCTTTCAGAGAATAAAATAGGCATTTACTGAGCATTTCTTATGTACAGAGCCCCATGCTGTATTAAGCTTTATTATCTGGAGTGGGGAGACAAAGCTGTGGTAAGGAATTCAAGACAAAGAAGAAACATTATTCCTCCACTCAAGGTGCTTACAATCTGGAAAGAAAAAATAACACACCCTGTCCCCCCCCAAAAAAAAGCACTTGGCTCATCAAAGTTCCTCAAACAATGTTTGATGATGACTATGATGCGAAATAACAAAATTTGGCCATAACATAGCAAGTAAAAAATATTATAGGATGGGTGCTGATCATTACCAAGAAGGGACACAATGTAGAGAAACAGAAAAAAGGCAAAGTCTATTTCTAAAGCTAGCAAAGGTAATAACGATATCTAGAACTGGCTTAAGGTAAAAGTTCACCACATATTCAAACTACCTATTAACTTCAAGCTGATTAAAACTAAAGCACTAGTTTAAAATATATAATATTCTATTTTAATTTACATATTAAAACAATTTTTAAACTTTTTTTAAAGTTTTGAGTACCAAATTCTATCCCTCTCTCCCCCTCCCCTCCTCCCTCCCTGAGACAATAGGCAATTAGATACGGGTTATAGATGTGCAAACGTGTAAAATATGTCCATATTAGTCATTGCAAAGCACTGTTGAACAAAGCTCTGTCACTGATGAGCTGAGTGACTTTGGACAAGGAACTGAACAGCTAAATGGTACAGTGGATAAAGAGATGGTCTAGAGTCAGGAAGCTGCTGCTGTTGACTCATTTCAGTCACGTCCAGCTCTTTGTGACCCCATTTGGGGTTTTCTTGGTGGAGATACTGGACTGGCTTGCCATTTCCTTCTTCAGTTCATTTTATAGAGGAGGAACTGAGGCAAACGGGGTTAAGTGAATTGTCTAGGGTCACAAAGCTAGTAGGTGTCTGAAGCTGGAATTTAACTCATGAAGATGAGTCTTCCTGACTCTAAGCCCAGGGCTCTATCCACTATACCACTAGCTGGAGTCAGAAAGACCTGAGTACAAATCTGACCTCACACACTTACTAGCTGTGTGGCCCTGGATGAGCCACTTAAGTGCCATCTGCCTCAGTTTCCTGAACTGTAAAACAGGGATAGTAATGGCACCTATTTCATAGGGTTGTTGCCAAGATCAAATGAGATATTTGTAAAATGTCTGGCACACAGATGTGCTTGATAAATGATCATTCCCTTCCCTCATTTTCCTCATCTATAATGTGAGGTGATTGGACTAGCTAACCTGCCAGGTCCCTTTCGGCTCTAAATGGATGATTCACAGTCCTAATCCTGTGATGTCTGCTGAACTTCCTCTGAATCTTCAGTCACAGAAATATAAGGCTAGAGGTGGCCTCCAAAGTTCATCTCATCTATTCTGCTCCCACTGGACAAGTTTTGTCTAGGTCTGTCTTGGGCTGAATTTCTCATCTGTTCTTTAAAATATCTCTGGAAAGAACTGCCGTAAGCTTCTGCTTTCATCTGCTTAGATAATTTCTGCACTAGCTAATCCAAGAGAGCCATATGGGCAAACACCTGCTCCTAGGACACATGGCTGTGGCCCCATGCTTTGCATCTTTCTAGGTATGGCCATTACACACAGGCCTATGCACAGAGCGGGTGTGTAAGTATGAAAAAAAATACTTAGAATCATGGAATATTGGAGCAGGAAGAGATTTAAAAGGGGAGCTCAGATAAACCTTTACCTTTACATGTGGGGAAACTGAGGTTCAGCAAGGGGAAGTGTCACACAGCTAGAGAGAGGCAGTCAGGTGTAGATCTGATTAGTTCTGACACCCAGGGCAAAGCACTTCTCCCCCCATACCAGTGGCACCATTTGTTGGACAAATACATTATAATGATGATTAACCTCTGAAATCTCTTCTGTTTCTAAGCCCATGAGCCCGTGATTCTAATGGACTCATTCAGAATCAGTTACAGAATTGATGTGGTATGATAATGCATATCAAATATATCTCAAGACTTGCCACTAATGCTTTTCTACTGCAAACTCTGCATATCAGTCTTTACAAAGAAATGCACACAAGCTAAAATAGGAACTTGTAAGATCATTGGTTTTCTTTTTTGTTTGTTTTGTTTAGGGGGAAATGAACATTTTAAAAAACGGAAACATTTTAAGATTAGCACCTTCATTTAAATATCAATCAAATAATTTCACAATTCCAAGCAACAAAGTCTGTCTTCCAAGGTTTCTTCCATGGGTAACTTAGCTCCTCATATAAATACACAAAACTTTTCTCACAACTTTGATTTTATTTTCTTAAAAATACTTGGGGAACAACATCAAGGGAAGTAGTAACAGTCAAATGAACTTACCTTTATATAACACTGTCCTGTATGAGTGCTTTCCTCATACAAAAAAAAAGTGAGATCTTTAATTAAGGTCACCATTTTACAGACAGGGCAGCAAGGTAGCACAGTAAATAGAGTACCTGGCTGGAAGTTAGGAAGACTCATCATGCTGAGTTCAAATCTGGCCTCAGACACTTACTAGCTATGTGACCCTGGGCAAGTCACTTAACTCTGTTTGCCTCTCAATACCTCACCTATAAAAGGAGCTACAGAAGGAAATGGCAAACTACTCCAATATCTTTGCCAAGAAAACCCCAAATGGGGTCATGAAGAGTTGGACATGACTGAAACAACTGAAGAACAACAACATTTTACAGATAAAAAATGGAAACTGAGGAAGTATAAATGATTTGTTATATATCCAGTATACATCAGAGCCAGGATTTAAACCAGGGTTTTTAATTCAATGTTCTTTCTACCAACAACATTAAAAGCATGTAACCTGCCCAAAGTCATACCAATTGTCTATATTCTTTCCATTAAATGTGGTTGAGAAACTTAGAATGTAGACCCTTTGAGGGCAGGAAATATTTTGGTTTTGTCTCTGTTTCCCCAGAGGCCAGCACTCTGCCTAGTGTGTAATAGGTACTTAAGTGCACAATGAATTGAAATGAATTTTATTATAAGGACTCCAAGTTAAGAAATTGAGTGGGAAGACAAATGTGCCAGGAAATTTCATGTGTCCTTTTCCCCAAAACTTGATTTTATATAGTTTTGTTTTTAAAAGTCAAGCTGCTGTACCTAACTCTTTACTACAACAGAAATAGTAGCTGTTTTATTCCTTTAATTGACGTCTGTGCTTGTCAGGCAAATGTGCTTCAGACTATATGAACAGATTGAATGCTGGAGGGACGCTGTCAACACCCTCGAGGTATCAATATCAGCCACTAGAGAGAAAGCAAACTGTGGAACAAGGCACTTCATCTAGAATAGTAATTGCCATTGCCAAAGCATTCCTATTATGGGGGAAATGGTTTCTATTCTCCCTACAAATGTCAGTTTGGTACTCAGACACATAGCTGCACAGTTTCAGTTTGTGATGCTGGGAATTAGTTTTGAAAATTAATAAATGAGTATTATCTAGTTATATTATTAGCAAAAGCAGTGCTTCAAGCTACTTTCCTACCAAGCTACATCTGAGTCTATCCTTCAGAAAAGGTATGAATGCCACCATAATTGAAATAAGATGGATGACTCTAAGTGCCAAAAAATATGTTTGGGAACTGGGTATTGGCTCATGCTGTTGAGTATATAGCTATTATGTGTATATTGTTTCCAAAATCTTTTTAGTTGTTGTGCTCTATTTACTGAATTACTTTCAATAAATAACACTTTTAAAATCTCTGCATAACTATCCCAGAAAAATCATAAGATCTTGAAAATAGGAGACAACAGAACAAGAGGGCTGAGTTAATACAATACTCTTACGTATTATACCTAAGGATATGTATGTGAGTGTATTCATATTAAATATGGTGGTAGAATTGCCCTATGTCTTCTCAGAAACATAAAGAATTTTGTTTTTATTTATAGCATCAGTTTTGTGATAGTTTACTAGAAACAAAATAGATGTCCATTGACCAGGGAATGGTTAAACAAATTATGATATGTTAATGTAATGGAATATTATTATACCACAAGAAATTATGGATATAAAGAATTCTATGAAGTATGGGGAGACATATATGAATATAATGTAGAGTAGAGAAAGCAGAAGCAGGAAAACCATGTATGCAATGACAAAAGATATCAACAACAACAACAACAACAAAGAAAGTAAACAATTATTTAATTATAAATGATCACATTTCTCCCCACTCCTCAAAGTTAGGAGACTATGGATGTAGAATACCGAATAAACTGTCACACAATTGATGTATTGGCTGGCTTGAACTTACTGTTTTTTTACTCTTTCTTTTTTAATCTTTGCTACAAAGGACTGATATTTGGGTAATAGAAGGGAGAAGGATATATTCAGAAATGAGAATGAGATTTTTTTAAAGCTATCAGTAAAAGGAAGTTTTTAAAGACTTTGTAAGTTTTTTATATGATGCTATGTACCAAGAACTACACATTATATGAACTGTCCAAATTATAGCAGACCTCTGTAAATATAATTATGCCTAGAGAGACCAAAAAAAGGAGAAAAAGAACGGGGAGGGAAGTGTGCTATAATAGAAAGGATTTTGATAAAAAGCCAGGAGCATTAATTATTAATTAATTTTAGTAATTAATAATTAATTATCTAATTAACTATGTTAGTGACCTTTATCTATTCATAATTTCTCTGGGGCTCAGTTTCTTCATCCAGAAAATGAAAAGAGTGGAGTTAGATGATCCTTTCTGCTATGAAATTCTATGGTAAGTTATTCAGAGGGAAAAAAACCAGTAGGCTCTCCAGTGTGTGTTAGACAATAATTGCCCCATGTTTCTTTGGCATGAATATTCTACCTCAAACACCACAGAAGAGGAAAGGCAAGGTGAAGAAGTCAGTAGAAGAGTACTAAGGCTTGGAATTAAGCAGACTTGAGAACCAATCTCACCTCTCACACTTACTAGTAGTCTGATTGTACTTTGCACATAGTAAGAATTTATTAAATGATTTTTCTTTCACTCATTCATGTCTATTTTTCTTAACCTCTCTGGGTCCCAGTATCTTTCTTATCAGCAAAATGGATATAATCACTAAAGTTAACTATAGTCATATGAAAAAATGGTCTAAATCACTATTGATTAAAACAACTCTGAGGTACCACCTCACACCTATCAGATTGGCTAATATGACAAAAGGAAAATGATAAATGTTGAAGATGTAGGAAAATTAGGGCACAAATGCATTGTTGGTGGAGTTGCGAACTGATCTGACCATTCTGGAGAGCAATTTGGAGCTATAACCAAAGGGCAATCGAACTATACACACCCTTTGATCCAGCAATATCACTACTAGGTCTGTATCTGAAAGAGATCATAAAAAGGGGGAAAGGGACCTACATGTACAAATATATTTATAGGAGCTGTTTTTGTGGTGGGGAAATTGAGGGGATGTCCAACAACTGGGGAATGGTTGAACAAGTTGTACAAGGGTATATGAATATAATGGAATTCTATTGTGCTATAAGAAATGATGAGCAGGCAGATTTTGGAAAAACCTGGAAAGATTTCTATGAACTGGTGCTGAGTGAACTGATCCTGAGCAGAACCAGGAGAATATTGTACACAGCAACAGCAGCTACACTGTGTGATAATTGACTTAGCTCTTCTCGGCAATACAATGATCCAAGACAATTTCAAAAGACTCATGACAGAAAATGCTATCCACATCCAGAGAAAGAGTTATGGAGTTTGAATGCAGATTGAAGCATACTATTTTCACTTTTTTATTTTTATTTTTCGTTGACTTTTCCGTTTTGTCCTGTTTCTTCTTTCACAACATGACTGATGTGGAAATGTTTAACATGATTGCACATATATTAAAACATGGGTATAATTGAGGCACATATGAGACATGTAAAGCACTTTGCAAACATTAAAATGATTAATAAGTGTCAACTGCTGACGTAACTAGAAAGGTCAACCTTGCCTATGTTAGGGAGGAAGGTAGAAAGGAGAGACAATGGAAGCTTGCTTCCAAGTAGAGTACACACTCTCCTTGAGTAAAAATGTACATGTATTTCCACTCATTAGGATGACCTAGACAGATGCAGCTTTTCTCTAGGCTACTATTTTTGGGGTTTTTTTAGGCAATTGGGGTTAAGTGACTTGCTCAGCGTCACACAGCTAGTAAGTTTCTAGGCTACTATTAAGAAGGGATATGGCTTGAGATGTAAATGAGAAGCACTTCCAACATTTAAATCTTGGGTTTTCTACCCTATGCAGCAGTGTAATAACCATTTCTCCTATCATGGTAACTACCCACTTTAGCAGATTATTAGTGATTTTATTAACTTCCTATAAATTCTCAAGTAGAACATTTTAATATAAATAAAGATCAAGGTATTATTTAAGGCCATCCACAATCTGGTCCCAAGTCATCATCCCATCCTTATTTCACATCACTCTGCTTCATGTATTTCCAGGATGTTCCAGTAAAACCACTCAACAAGCTTGTTCCCCATCTCATCCTTCCCTCTTCTGCCTCAGGGCATATGTGCAGGTGGTCCCCTATACCCAAAACTCACTCCCTCCCTCCTCCTCTCTGCCAAATGAAATCCATGTCTTCTTTCAAGGTCTAATTCAGGTACCACCTCTCCCATTTAGCAATTAATTGCTGGTGGTCTCAGCTAAGAGTTCTTCCCTTCCCCCAATTTTCTTAGAGTACTTTGACTTGATCTCTCTTTTGCCCTCATCCCACTCTACCTTGAATCATTCTTGATTGTACGTATTATTGTGTCCTACAAGCTCTTTGCAGGTTAAAGACTGTGAATCCATAGCATCTAACATAGTCATTTCATTTCAATTAATGAATATAGCAAGTGCCTACTATATGTAAGACTCTTCACTAAGCACTGGTGATGCAATAAAAAAATGAAAAACAGGGCTTGCTTTCAGAGAGCTTACAGTCTACTCTGGGACACAAGATGTAAAAAGGTGAGTGAGTACAAGATAGTTTGAGGCAAGAAAGAAGAGCAATCTTCCTATAGGAGGTGGCACAAGAGCTGAGCCTTGAAGGGAATTAAGAATTCTAAGAGACATGGGTGAGGAAAGAGGTCACTCCCAGAGAAGGGAACAATCTGGATAAAGGTATAAAGGCAGGAGGAGATAGAATGCTGAATTCAGGGAACAAGTTGGTCACTCTAGCTCTAGAACAAAGTATATAAAGAGGAGTAATGCATAATAAGAAGGAGAAAGGTAGACTAAAGACAGACTGTGAAGGACTCTAAATGCCAATACTGTATACTAGAGGAAATTATGAGCCATGGATGATTCTTGAACAGGGGAATGAAAAGTTCAATTATGATTGAGGAAGATTATTTTGGAAGTTGAGAAAAAGATGGATTGGAAAATGGAGAATCTGTAAGCAGAATGAATAATTACGAGATTATTGCGGTAATCCAAAGAAGAAATAAGGAGCTAAACTACAATAAGGGGCCAAAGAGAATTGGATAGGTGCGAGCAATGTTGTAGAAATAGAATTAAAAAGACTTGGCAACTGAGCAGATATAGGATGTGATGGAAAGGGGGAAATGAAAGATGACTCTTAGTGTGAACTCAAATGATTTGGAAAGATGATACTGTCTTCGATAGAAATTGGAGAAAGGACAGATTTGTGGGCAAGACAATAAGTTCCACTTTGGACATGTGTCTTGAATTTTATTAAAAATTGTCTAAGAATTTTTAAAGAAATAACACATCTCTGAGAGACAGACTGATAAAGCAGAAAGAGTACTCAATTTGAAGACAAAGGACCTGGGTTGAAACCCTACTCCTGCTATCTACTATTTTTATCATGCTGAAGGAATTACTCCAGCTTTCTGGGCCTGAGTTTCTTCATCTATAAAATGAAGGGGTTGTAGTAGGTCACCTCTAGAGCCTCCCAGCTCTAATTCTATCATCCTATGATTTAGCTATTATTTCTGTCTTTTGTATAATAATGGCGTATCTTACACCAAAACATTTCCCTTAGGGTTTTTTTTTTGGAGAAACTAAAAATGGTAGTGTCATAAAAAGTTAGCTCTGAAAGTAACCTTTGAAATCTAGTCCAATCCACCCGTTTTAGAGAAAAGGACAATGAGGGAAGTGAAATTAATTGCCCAAGGTCACACACTTACTTAACAGCAGACATAAAAAATAGAAAAGAGTCACAAAATAAAAGAAATTGATCAAAATTAAAATCTGTTAATATGTTTTAAGTCCCTCATCTTCTCAGTCTTTTCAAGGACCTCTAAGAGCAATACAACCCATATAAAGATTCTGAAATCCCAATTGCAACCTTTTTGTTGTTTACTGAGACTTATTTAGCAAATCAATTTCATCATTTCTGATTTTTCTTCCTTTTTAGAGAGAATAGTCAAAGAATGATTAGCAAGAGGTTAAGTTCTCAAAAACTCTGACATTGACCCTGCAAATTCTTCTTAGAAAGTGCCATCTTCTCCTTTACTTAAGTCCAATTAACTTTACCATTCATAAATTGTGCTTAAGAATTTCCAGTGTTTGAAACCAGATCCGCCTCAGAAAAAGTATCTGAAAGAATCCTAATCACCATAGAGGTCAACAGAAATTACTTACAAATAACCTTTCCATTGCCTTTGGCTTCCAGTAGAACAAAATAATTTCCCAGAGAAAATGTTTTTCATGTTCTACTATCTCTGGTTCAATCTCAGGATATACAAAGGCACAAGGCAAATGATGAACAACACCAAAAACAACACAGGGTTTGTTACCCTCAAACAGACAACTTTTGGGAAAGCTGAATAGGTTGGGTTTTTTTTTTCAATTTTGATACTACTTTGGGGTCATCATTTACAGACTGTGGGACTAAGGAGAAAAAGAAGAAAACCATGGGGGACAATCTTTAGCCAAACTGATTGGCCTCATAAATTAACCTGTAATAACTTGCATTTCAGATTACAAGTTAGTTTTCCTCTATAGCGCAGCTATCAGGAAGGAGCAAGACTATAAGCAGAAGATTCAGTCACTAGAGACAAGCAATTTTGCAGAAAGAGAAAGTCAGAGAATCTAGAAAAAAAACGATACTTTACAAAATCTTTACCATCAAGGGCTACCTCACCACATTACATACACATATACATATATATGTGTATATATATGTATGTGTTTATGTGCATATATGTATAAATACGTATATGCATGTGTGTGTGTATTCACAAAGGATAAAGCTAAGAAGATCTGTTTACTGATGATGAAAAGAGAAGCTTAATTGCTCCGTTAAAAGATTCAACTTTTTGTCAGCGAAAAGGCCCATGGGAGTAAAGTATGATATTGCCCATTGTTCTCTGAGTCCAAAGAAAGAATATCAGCAAAGATGAACTGACTGCAGAAAACAACCAGTTCAGAATTTTAAAAGATGTTAAATTTTTTATAGGAAGTTTGTAAGGTAAAAGAGAAATGTGGAGTGTCTCCAAGGTTAAAAGGTGACATTATGCAACCCCTTCCCAAACACTCTCTGGCACATTTACTTTTTTTTTGCATTTTCCCCATCTCTGTTGTGAAAAAAATCACTAATGTGGCAATGAGCACAGTGGATATATGCTACTGTTGCTGAAAACATGGATTTCCATAACATCAAAGGTCAGCATAAGCCCCACTTAACCAAATGAGAGGATCCTTGAAGTTCTAATAGTAGCACAGAAAATGTCATTATAGCTTTTTAACTGGTGAATTATTGTCTTGCATTTCAGGCATTCATGGGGAAGAACAACTTGTATCAGACAACTAGTATATCCAGGTTTACAGAGCAATGAAGTATGTGGTACTGTATCACTATAGTAAAATGTAGAAATTTCAGCCCCCTAGACAACTCTCTGAGTTACAGATGTGTCGCCAATCTGCATTGGTAGAGGAAGTGTCCAGGCTGAGAATTCTTCGCACAAATAAAATTCTGGGTTTAAACAAAATATAGATATAGATAGATATCTCTATCTATCTATCTATACATGTTTGTGTGTGTATACCACAATAACATTATATCTCACTTTATTGTGGTCCAAAGTAAGTAAAATATTAACTAACTTCTTTGAAGTAAGATGGTCCCATTGTATTAAGCTCCAAATGGGATATTTACTAAATGAGTCAATGTTACCTTGAAAGAAGAAATAAAAGAGAAACACTATAATCTTTCCCAATTAATACAGAAATAATGCAAGTATGCCTTGTTCCCACCTCTTCTTTAACATAGTTCTTCAAATGCTAGTAATTTCAATAAGAAAAGAGAAGGAAGTTAAAAGTACAAACACTAACAAAGTAGAGCCAAAATCAGTCTGTGTACAAATAAACTTGGAAAATCTCAAAGAATCAGTAAAGAAACTGAAGCAATTAACATTACAAGAAATTATGAGGATGTAAAATAAAATTCAAAAAATCATACAACAATAACACACACCTAGAGGAAATTTAAAAATTCTATTCAGAATAGCCATAAAACACGGTAGTATACTCAAGACTCTTTAAAATGCAATTACAAAACACTCTTTAAAGAAATAAAGAATGAAAAAAAAGGAAATAAAGAATGCTTTTAAAATTATAGGGATATTCATGAACATGGTTAGACTGTGCCAATATAACATAAATGGTGATACTAACTAAGCTGGCATACAGATTTAGTGTTATACCAATCAAACTGCCAAGAAGGTATTTTATAAACTAAACAAACTAAGATTAATTTTGAGGAGCAAAAAGATATACAATCTCGAGGGAAATAATGAAAAAATATGAATGAATAGAAAATAGCACTTTCAAATTTCAAAATATATTATAGACATCAATCATCACAATTATTTGATGTTGGTTAAAAATAGGAAAGTAGTTCAGGGAAACAGATTATAAAAGCAAGAAATCAGAAACACTTGAATTCATTAAAACTGTGTTTAATAAATCCTAAAATATAAATTACTTGGGTGAAAAACTATATTTTACAAGAACTGCTAGGAAAACTGGAAAACAATTTGGCAGAAATTATATTAGACCAGGTGTTCTAAACCTATGGTCCGTGAACTTTAAAAATTTTTTTAAAAACTGTACATTGTAATTGATATCCTTGTAATCTTATGTATTTTATGAACTTAAAAGCATTGTTCTGAGAATGGGTCCATAGGCTTCACCAGACTGCCAAAGAGGTGCATCACACCACACACACACACACACACACACACACACACACACACACAGATTAAGAACACCTGGTTTAGACCAACATCTTACACAACATATCACAATAATCTCAAAATGGTTATACAACCTGAATATTTTTAATTATACTACAAAAAATTAGAAGAGACTAATGTCAAGTACATTTCAATAAAATGTCAAGTGAAAGAATTCATAACCAATCAAGGGATAGTTCACAAAGGATAAAATAATTTCAGTTACATGAAATCAAAAAGCTTTTTGAGTGAACAAAATCAATGTAGCTAGGTTAAGAAGAGAAATTGTAAATCTGGGGAAATGTTTGTATCAAATATCCCTGAAAAGTGTCTGACTGCCAAGATATAGAGGGAACTAACACGAACACATAAGACTAAAAGTTATTCACCAGTTGATAAGTGGTTAAAGAACATAAACAAGAAGTTCTCAAAAAAAAATACACATTACCAGCAACCATAGGAAAGATTACTCCTAATCACAAATAATAAGAGAAATGAAAATCAAAACATCTAAAATTTTATTTCACATCCAGAAAATTGGCAAAAATTGATTGAGTTGGAAATAATCATTGATGGAGGGACTGCAGGAGAATAGGCTCACTAATTTTTTTTTTGGTAGAGCAGTGAAGAAGTCTAATCATTTAGAAGAGACATTCAAAATTTTACTAAAAGAGTGAATAACATATCCATATCCTTTGACCCACGGATCCCATGCCACAAAATGGTGAAAGGCAAATAGATCTTATATATGGCAAGATACTCATATCACTTCTTGTTGACAGCAAGAAACTGGGGGAGGGGAGCAGAAATCAATCAACTGGAGAATGGTTAAACAGACTATACATTAATACAATTACATTAATATAATGGAATATCACTTCACTATAAGAAATGACAAAATGCTTCAGGGATGCATAGAAAGACTTACATGAACTGCTATAGAATTATATAAATCAAGCCAGAAGAAAAAGATTCACAGTAACTACAAAAACACAAAGGGAGAGTATAAAGCAAAACTGAATGTTCTTTAATGTTAATTACCAAGCTTAGATGCAAAGAAGAGCTGAGAAGATGGGACCTTTCTCCTTATACTGTGGAGATGGGAGACTTCGGGTATGGCATGTAAATAGCATATATAACTGGACACAGTCCAGTTGTATTGTTGGTTGGCTTTTGATCAACTGCTGTTTTATCTCTTTTTTTATCTATTACAAGAGACGGCTTTACAGGTAAAGGGGGAGAGTGACATATTTGGAAATGAATGTGACAATAATAAAAACAAATCAATTAAAAATTTTATATTGAGGCTAAGTAAAATTCTGTGTTTCTGTTTGAAAACAAGTAAATTTCAGTTTATTCTAAATGTGTGGCCTGCTGTTGTTCAATATCATGCTGGAAACGTTAGCTTTGGCAATAGGAGAAGAAAAAGAAATTGAAGGCATTAGAATAGGCAAAGAAGAAACAAAGCTATCACTCTTTGCAGATGACATGATGATATACTTAGAGAATCCTAGAGAATCAAGTAAAAAACTACTTGAAATAATAAACAACTTTAGCAAAGTTGCAGGTTATAAAATAAACCCACATAAATCATCAGCATTTCTATATATTACCAACAAAGCCCAATAGCAAGAGATGAAAAGAGAAATTCCATTTAAACTTACTGTAGACATTGTAAAATATTTAGGAGTCTACCTCCCGAAACAAACCCGGGAACTACACGAACACAATTACAAAACACTTTTTACACAAATAAAGTCAGATCTAAATAATGGGAAAAACATCAGTTGCTCATGGGTAGGACGAGCTAATATAATAAAAATGACAATTCTACCTAAGCTAATTTACTTATTCAGTGCCATACCAATCAAACTACCAAAAGTTATTTTATAGAGTTAGAAAAAACAATAACAAGATTCATTTGGAAGAACAAAAGGTCCAGAATATCAAGGGAACTAATGAGAAGAAATGCAGGGGAAGGTGGCCTAGCCATTCCAGGTCTTAAATTGTATTATAAAGCAGCAATCATCAAAATTGCTTGGTACTGGCTAAGAAAAAGAGTGGTGGATCAGTGGAAGAGGTTAAGTATGCACGACATAGAAGTCAATGACTATAGTAATCTAGTATTTAATAAACCCAAACACCTTATCTTCTGGGATAAGAACCCACTCTGAAAAAAAACTGCTGGGAAAACTGGAAAAGAGTATGGCAGAAATTAGGCATTGATCGAAATTTCACACCATACACCAAAATAAAGTCAAAATGGGTTCATGATTTAGATAAAAAGGCTGATACTGTAAGCAAACTGGGAGAGCAAGAAATAGTTTACCTATCGGATTTATGGAGAATAGAAGAATTCATGACCAAACAAGAGACAGAGAACACTGCGAAAAGCAAAATGGATAACTTTGATTATATTAAATTCAAAAGTTTTTGCAGAAGCAAAGCCAATGCAACTGAGATTAGAAGGAAGGTAGAAAATTGGGAAAGAATTTTTACAACCAGTCTCTCTGATAAGGATCTCATTTCTAAAATATATAGAGAATTAAGTCAAATTTATAAGAATGCAAGTCATTCCCCAGTTGATAAATGGTCAAAGGATATGAATAGGCAGTTCTCAGATGCCATCTATAGTCATATGAAAAAATGCTCTAAATCACTATTGATTAGAGAAATGCAAATCAAAACAACTCTGAGGTACCACATCACACCTATCAGATTGGCCAAGATGACAAAACAAGAAAATAATAAATGTTGGAGAAGATGTGAGAAAATTGGAACACTAATGCATTGTTGGTGGAGTTGTGAAATGATCCAACTATTTTGGAGAGCAATTAGGAACTATACACAAAGGACTATAAAAACATGCATACTCTTTGACTCAGAAATAGCACTTCTAGAGCTATATCCCAAAGAGATCATAGGAATGGGAAAAGGACTCACATATACAAAAATATTTCTAGCAGCTCTTTTTGTGGTGGCAAACAGTTGGAAATTGAGAGGGTGCCCATCAATTGGGGAATGGCTGAACAAGTTGTGGTATATGAATGTAATGGAATGCTATTGTGCTATAAGAAATGATGAACAGGCTGACTTCAGAAAAACCTGGAAAGACTTGTATGGCCTGATGCTGAGTGAAGTGAGCAGAACCAAGAGAATGTTGTACACAATAACAGCCATGTTGTGTGATGACTACTATTGATAAACTTAACCCTTTCTAGCAATACAAGGATCTAAGATATCTCCAAAGGCCTCACGATGGAAAATGCTATCTACGTCCAAAGAAAGAACTATGGAGTTTGAATGCAGATCGAGGCATGTTATTTGCTTTTTTTTTTCTTCCTCCTATTGGTTCTAATTCTTACTTACAACATCACTAATGTGAAAATATTTAATAGGAATGTATATGTATAGCCTATATAAGATTGTGTGTCATCTTGGGGAGGTGGTGGGGAGGAAGGCAGGGAAAAATTTTAAACTCAAAAGCATATGAAAGTGATTGCTGGCAAATCAAAATAAATTAATAAAAAAAGAGAAGGAAGTCCAGACAAACTATGCTTAATGCATAGCAATCACCCAATTAAAAAAATGTGTGGTCTGATACAATGGAACTAGAATCACAAAATCTGGGTTCAAATATTGTGTCTGCCACTTACTACCTATATAACCTCAGGCAAATCACCTAACCTCTCTGGGCCTGAATTTTCTCATCTGAAAAATGAAAGTGATTTCTGAAGTCCCTTCTAGTTATATTAATTGCCTTTGTTTACCATAGAATAAAAGAAAATTACACTTTCCCAGCAGAGATATAGATAAGATGAATTCTTCTTAAGGCTTTCATGTGAAATATCACCTAAGATTATGCATAGACAAAATTAATGCACCTAGAATAAGAAGGGAGGTGGTCAAAGAGGAAAAATAACAACTTTGTGTCAAATTTCTCTAAGGATTTGGTATCCAAGACGCATAAACAATAAATATATGTAAGTCTAAAAGCCATTCCCCAATAGACAAGTGGTGAAAGGATATGAACAAATGATTCTCAAAAGAAGAATTGCCAATTATTCACAACCACATGAAAGAATACTCCAAATCAGTAATAATAACAGAAATGAGGTACATGGCTGTAACAGAACATTACTATGCTGTCAGTGAACATGATAAGTACAGAGAGGCAGGAAAAAACTTAGAATTGTTACAAAATGAAGTAAGTAGAGCCAGGAAAACAATATATATAGTCACTACAACAATGTAAATAAAAAGAACAACAATCACAAAACCATCAAAACTCAATGTTGCAAATCTAGAAAGACCAAACTTGGCCCCAAATAAAAGACATGAGAAAATGTCTTCCCCACTCCTTTGCAAATTTGGGGGTGCATAGGTGTGGAACATTGCATATAACATTAGATTTTTTTTCAATATGTTGATATTTTTGCTAATTTTTTCTCTTTTTTGAAAAAAATTCTTCATTATAAGGGAAAGCTCTTATAAGTATAAGGAGAGAGTGGGAGAAAGATATAAGAGAAATGTAGGCAATGTAAAAAGAAAAGATACCAATAAAATACTTTCAAAAGGAAAAATTAACAATATGTAGCTGTAAAACTAAAAAGATAAATCATAAGTGAAATCTCATATCAGAATCTGTTAAGTAAGGCAATATAAATTCAATCACAGGGAAAATTGAAATTGATCCAAAGGGACATACATTATTAGCTGTTACATGGCAGAAAAGACACAAATCTTTCTCATTAGACCTATTTGTTTGCTGAAAATCATGTGTCCCAGTAATTTCTATTTCTCCTTAGACTCATGTGTTTCTCTGCTCCTTCTGCCTGTTTAGGTTGGCTTTTTTCTTGTTTTTCTATTCTGTCTTTCATTCTCTCAGCTAAGTGCACTCTCTGCCTCATCAAGGTTGGAGCTCTGTTATGCTTAGCACCTCTTGACACTCCATGTATCCCTCAAATCAACCAATTTCTACAACCAACTATCAAATCTTTATCTAGGTTTACACTGTGACCTGAATAGTACAGGGTGCTTCAGGGAATACAAAACACATGATATTCTATTCAATTCAACAAGCCTTTATTAAGCTCCTACTATGTGTAAAAGCACCAGCATGGAGTAAAGGATAGCATAGGGGATTCTTTTTTGTAATTTGGGGAAGTCTATGGATCCCTTCTCAGAATATTTGCCCCTTGCATTCCTAATTGAAGGAAATAGTAAATTTCAATTGATGAAAATCAAAACATATGTTTTCCCATCCAACTTCACTAACTCCTTGATATCTATGCATGGATCCCAGGTAAATAACCCCTGGGATAGAGGGTCAACATTGAAGTTAGGATGAACTGGATTTAAGTCTTGCATTTGACATCTGTGGACTGTGTGATTCTAAGCAAGTTACTTAATTTCTCATTACACTTGTTCTCTCCACCCACAGCTCTCGTAAGTTTCTTAAGTTGCATCCAGTTACTGATATTATCTGCATTGATAGAGATTCCCTACACAGATGAAATCACTTCCACTGCAAAAATGAGTAAGGCACTATGCTAAGTATGGGGAATACCATAAACAAAAACAACATAGTCCTTGCCCTCAATGAGCTTACATTCTACTATGGGAGATGTACTGTGTTCTCAGACAAGTAAATGCAATGCCTATGCAAAATAAATACAAAATATTGGGGGGGAAACGGACAGGGAGAGTACCAACAACTGGGAAGATCAGGACTGGCTTTCCATAGGAAGGATGAGCTGTTTCTTTTATTTTTTTAATTAAATTTATTTTATTTTGAATTTATAAAACAAGCATTTCCACAACATAGCATGATAAAAAAGATGATTGCAAATGAAACTACAAACCTATTACATACAACTTGCTATTCCTTTTAAATATATCATAGTTATCATGTAAATTTCTCCCCCCCTTTTTATTATTTTTAGGCAATTGGGGTTAAGTGACTTGCCCAGGGTCACACAGCTAGTAAGTGTCAAGTGTTTGGTCTGAGGCCGGATTTGAACTCAGGTCCTCCCAACTTCAGGGCCAGTGCTCTATCCACTGCACCACCTAGCTGAACTCCCCCCCCCTTTTTTTAATTCCCCTCCTATACTAGATATGGCTACCATTAGACACAAATGTGTGTGTGTGCAAATTCATTCTATGCCTACTTCTATTTTTCAGTTTTCTAAACTGTTTCAATGACAACTGAGGGATAGCCCTCATAAGATATGGATTCTGCCAGCAAGCAGTTTACAATCTGGTTGAGAAGACACATTGCATAACAAAGTCTCTTTCTCTCAAAAGATCGATATCCCTGGAGTTGGAGGAGTTCACAAAGTATCTGATCCCCTTGCATATTCTTTGTTAAAAGGCCTAAGCTATATTAAGGATGTTTTGTTTTTCTTCCAGTTTTTTGAGAAAATGGTTAAGATTGAATTATAGGACTATCTGTAATGACTTCTTTGAAATGTCCCTCAACTATCCCCTTGAGATGAGAGTAGGGCACCATCACATAATTTCAAGTGAGGAAAGGAATGAAAGTTATTTGAAAAAAAAAGAAAGAACAGATGATCAAGCAGTTTGTCTCAAAAATATTTATTATTACTAGCAACAATTGGTAGAGGTAGGCAGTTTAGTGAATAGAACACAGGACTTAGAGTCAGAAAGACTTGAGTTTGAACTGTTACTCAAATACATACTAGCTGTGTGGCTAGTATATATTTAACAAACCTTAAAGTGCTATATAAATGCAAGCTATTATTAGAGCACTTTATAGTTACCAGGCATTTTGCAAGCATTATCTCATTTGATCCTTACAACCACAATGAGAAATCGTTAGTAGCAATATTTTTTATCCCTCAGCTTAAAGAAGTTTAGAAAGTGATATATCCAGGATCATTTATGCCCATAGTCTTAAAGAATCTGAGTCTCCAAGAGGAGGCTAAATTGTGCATAATATACCTTTCTTAAGAAGATGAAGAAATACGTCATATACATTAGAAAGATTTACATCCAAAGAGAAATAAACTTGTAAGGTTTTTTTAAAAGATAAACCCACAAGTTACATAGCAAACAAAGACAGGGTTAACATTCAAACTCAGTGTTCATACTCTGAATCCAGGGTTCTTTCTACTATTTAACATCTTTGGAAACTAATCATTCTGCATTTAGTGTTCATTTCTATTCAAGAAATAATTCAACTTAAGCTAGAAATCTCCTGTTATAACCCTGAGTCTTTGGTAAATATGTATATGTGTGTGTATTATATATAGTTAAGGGGGGGGTAGTAATCCAGAAAAAAATCCAACTTCACTTTTTTTTTAACTTTCCAATTAATTCCAGAATAAGTCAAAGCACACTTTTCTTTTATTAAATTTATACATATCATCACAAAACTAGGAAGGAAGAAGTAATTTGTGCTCTACTCTATCAACATCTAACTCAAGGTTTCACTTCTCTCAAAAGAAGTATTTGATAAGTGGGCACTTTGAAATTGTCCATCAACTGGAAAATGACTTTTAAAAATTGAATACATGGGGGGGGCAGCTAGGTGGCACAGGGGATACAGCACTGGCCCTGGATTCAGGAGGACCTGAGTTCAAATACAACTTCAGACACATAACACTTACTAGCTGTGCGACCCTGGGCAAGTCACTTAATCCCCATTGCCCAACCAAAAAAACAAAACAAAACAAAAAATTGAGTACATGAGTGCAATGGAACAATACTATTCCATAAGAAGCAAAGAAGAATTCAGAAAAGGATGAGAAGATATATGAACCGATGCAGTGTGAAAAAAGCAGGACCAAGAAAAACATGAAAACAACATATACAATGACTACAATAATATAAATAATAAAATACCTAAACTCAATACTATAGAATTATGATGATCAAGTTCGGTCCTATAGAAGAGTTAATGAAATACACCTCCCTTACTTGTTTGAAGAAATGCAGAATATTGCATATGCTAACAGAGTTGGTTGGTATCCTGATTAGTTTTATAGAACTGATGTTTATTTTTTCTTTTCAAAAAGTATTGGTTGAAAAAGAATGGCCTGATGACGAGGAGAAGGGGAGAGACATATTTGGAAATGTAGATGATGTAAAAACAAAAGATATCAATAAAAGCTTAAAAGGAAGAAGACAGGAAGAAAATCTTAAGAGCACAGAGTCTCAGAGAATCTAAAAAAATAAGAAAAATAAAATAAAAACATAAGAAATATTAAGAAGGAAGGAGTAGACTAATGTGTCAAATAATGCAAAGAGTTCAAAATGATGAGGAAAAAGGATAAGGTCATTGGATTTAGTCATAAGAAATTAAAAAGGAAAGGGAAGAGATATAACTTTTTATTTATCATGGTGTGTAAAATACTTGGAACAAGCAATGATTTTGATGTGGTTTTATATGGTGACAGCAATTATCATATGTGTGTGTGCTTTTCCTAACATTAGGATGACTGAAATCTGATCTTCACCAAGTAAAATAAGATGAAACTTACTCCCCACATTTTGTTAGTTCTCTTTCAGAATGATGGATTCTGTACCATATATCCGATGTTATATTGCTCTCTTTTGTTGTGTTATGAATTTGGTAGTTTTTAAGAATATTACTCTAAGAAATTGTTCAGAAATTGTAGCACAAAAAGAGCACACTTCAATGACTGTTAGAGCTAGCATATTTTTGGTGTAAGCAATCTTAGTGTTTCAAGGATTGTTCAAGTCAATTAAGAAACAAGATCAGTCACACTGAAGCATAAATGAAAGTATGGTTTACAATAAAAAAAATAACACCAATAATTAACAAACTATTATTGTGAAATGGATTAATTAATTCTCAGAAAACAAGCAAAAACTTTCAGAGAGACCTAGCCACTGGAGGAGTTATTAATGACTCTTCTTCAGTATGGTATAGACTTCTTGAAATCAGAATAATACAAAGACCAGTGGGGGGAAAAAATAGCAACTAACCACTGTCATGAAGAAGAAAAAAAACACTTGTCAAGAGCAAGACAATACAAAGACTAGAGCACTAAAGTTTAAGAGGAAGTACTTTTTTAGTAATGAAATTCCATTTTTCAGACAAGGATCTATATACCAAAGCTGTAGTCAGAAATCTATCTTAGCCTACAAGAGTTGAGCATCTTTGTCAGGAAGTTAGCAGTGCAGTGAATAGAGTACTAGGCCTGGAATCAAGAAGACCTCAGACATTTATTAACTGTGTGATGCTTGGCAAATCACTTAACTGCTGGTTTCTTCATCTGTAAAATGGGGATAATAATACCTCCCAGGGTTGTTGGGAGGGTCAAATGATGTAATAATTAAAACGTGCTTAGAATAATTCCTAGCACACGTTAAGAGCTATAGAAATATTAACTATTATTAATCCTCCCTTTAAATGTTTTAGGTATTTTTTACTTTCACTTTCACTTTACGTTTTACTCAGTGGGGAGAAGTCTTTTCCCCATTGAGGGAATGATGATGAACTCTGATAAACATATTGACATACTGGGAAGCAGAATTGTTCCAGAATTATATAAATTCCCAAGTGGAGATGGACTAGCACAACAAGACATCATACCAATGTTGCAAAAGTTAAGAAGCTTACCAAGAGATAAAGATAAACCTTCTTCAGCAGCATAGCAATTCACCAGACTTAAACTCCTGAAAACCTATGGGCTGTAATTAAGAGCTAGGCTGTTTGTGAAAGGTAAGGCTAATATCCAAATGTTATAAAAGTGTGGTTTCACAATGAAGAATGGAAGAGTGTGTCAAAATCTTATGAATTCAATGCTAAGCCATGTAAAATGAGTAATAACCACAAAATAAGCATATGTTGCATATTTAAAGTTTTTAAGACTTAAAAAGTTTAAGTTTTATAGTCTATGTCAATACATTTAATCATTTTGTTATGTACCACTTAATTTGCACACCACTGGATAGTCATCAACCATAGAGAGTAGCTACAATGTATGAATAATAGCATTTGAGATACTCAAAAGTACACAAAAGAAAATCTATAAAAAGTGCCAGGTCTAAAACCCATGGCCTTATATACCAATACAAATGCAGATAGATAGATAGATAGATAGATAGATAGATAGATAGATAGATAGATAGATAGAGTTAACATGCAAGATGAACTAATAAGCCTAACACAATAAGGCAAATATGATTTCCTAAGTATCTTTGAATTTTGATTGGCTGATACCCCTGACCAGAATATGATTCTAGGAGAGTAAAAAAACTTTTTTTTCAAAACAAAATAGGCAAAAGAAGTGAGGTGGGATGGGGCAAAGTGAGCAACATATAATTGTATATCAAGAAATTAAATTCATGTGAGGAAATCCAAGAATCAGGGAATGGGGAAGCATGACAGAAAGAACTTAGGTGAAAGTCAGTGGGGTAGAATCAGAAGCAATAAGTTGATGATAGGACAGCTAGGTAGTACAGTGGATAGATCAATGGCCTTGGAGTCAGGATGTCCTTAGTTCAAATCCAGCCTCAGATACTTATTAGCCATGTGACCTTGGGTAAGTCACCTAATCCCAATTGCCATTAAAAAAAAAGTCACTGGCATATACTTTCAACCACCTGGACAGGAAGATGAAATATCAGAGGAATTCAGGAAATATGATATAACTTTTCTTTCTACCTCACAAAAGACTTTTTCAGTCTGGTGAAATCTATCAACCTCCTCTCAGAATTATATTCTTAAATGCATAAAATAAAATACACAGGATTACAAAGAAAACCATTTTATTGAAATAGTTATTAAAATATAATTTAAAACAAGTTAATGGACCCCCACATTAAGAACCTCTATCCTAATTCCTCAAATAGGTCCTTAGAACATCACTGAATTAAAACACAATAGAATCCCACAGAAATTCATAGCCAGAAGGAACCTTAAAGAGCACAAAAACAAAAAATGTTAATATGCATCAGAAGCTCCATATCTTTCACAAATTAACAGATGATAAATCCCTGTACTACAAATAATGATCTCAAAATATTCTTACGGATTCAATAAATAAACTGTACTGGAACAGAGCATTTTCACAGACAAAACTGTTGCCTGTAGTCACCTGGATATCATATTTATTCATAAAAGATTAAGAACATTTTTATGGATGTCATTTGAACAGGTATTCATAATCTCCAAGTCACATGGAATGAAAAACTTTCAAAACATAGAGACCTAGCAGAAGAAATCAAAACCATCTGGGAACCAGATGAGATATGTCTCGTCCCTGTCATCCTATCTCTTACTGGAGTGGTTCCAAGGATGCTTTCAGGGAGCCTACAGAAGATACGCTTACGTCCTAACACTTTTATTCAATTACAAAAAATGGCTTTTTTGTCCATCTGTACAAGTATCCCACAAACCAATAAACAAAACAGCAGTAATATAACAATTTATCTCAAGACCATTCTTATATGAGTTAAATCAAATACAAAATTAGGATGATGGTAATAATGATAACTGGCACTTATACAGTATTAGAAGGTTTGCAAAGCATTTGACATTCATTATTTCACTGGGTCTGTACAAAAGCCCTGTGAACTAGCTTGTGCAGGTGTCATTGTTCCAATACCTTATTCCAAAATGAGGAAAGTGAGGCTCAAAGAAGTTAAGAAGTCAGCATGGAGCAATGGAAAAAGTGCTGGATTTGGAAACCAAAAGACCTCAGAATCCAGTCTCTTACCTTTACTACTCTTTTGACTTTGAGGAAATAACTTAACCTCTCAGGACCTCAAGTGTCCTTATCTATAAAATCAAGATGGACTAGATGATGGGTGAATACTTTGCCCAGTGTCTGGACCATAGTAGGCACTTAATAAATGCCTACATAATAAATAAATTCACCGTAAATTGGTGAATCTATGATTCTGTTACTTACCTGGAATCAAATAACTTAGTAAGAGTCAAAAGCAAGATTAAACTCAAGTCTCCCAGACTCCAAGTTCAAAATTCAACCTTTTCCAACCTGCGCCTCAATAAAAATCCACTGTACATGGTTAGTCTCTACTTGAAAATCTCATATGGCAAAGAAGTCAAACTTTCCAAGCAGCCTATTCCCACTCCAGTTTTTGGATAGCTCAATTTGTTAGAAAGTTTTCTTTATATCTAGCCTAAATATGTTTCTTTGAAACTACCACTCACTGTGACTAGCTCTGCCTTCTAAAGTCAAGCAGAATAATATCCCACTAGTATTCTCATCTCTAAGCTAAACCTTCCTAATCACTTTCTCTAACCAGTCTTCATATTGCATGGTCTCAAAGATCCTTTCCATCCTAGTTACTGCCCATCTCTTCACCAACTTTCCTAAACGTGGTCCTCAGAAGTAAACATTGTATTGCAAAAGTAGTATGAGCAAGGCAGAGTAAAATGGAATTATCACCTCTCTTATTTTAGAAACAATGCCTTTGTAGCCTACTGCTACAAACCACCATAATATATGTGTGTGTATGTATATATGTATATGTACATATGTATCAGCATATATACACACACATATGTGTGTTATTGTTTAGTCATTTTCAGTCATGTCTGACTCTTCATGACCCCTTTAGGGGTTTTCTTGGCAAAGATACTGGAGTAGTTTGCCATTTCCTTCTCCAGCTCATTTTATAGATGAGGAAACTGAGACAAACAGGGTTAAGTGACTTACCCAGGGTCACACAGCTAGTAAGTGTCTGAGGCCAGATTTGACCTCAGGAAGAGAAGTCTAACTCCAGGCCTAGCACTCTATCCACTGTACCACCTCATTGCTATCTATCTATCTATCTATCTATCTATCTATCTATCTATCTATCTATCTGTTTTAGCAACAACTGCTGCTTAGCCATGCCTCATTTATCATTGTTGTTGTAGTGTTCATTTCTTGAACCTAAGCAGAGGTTTTTATATTTATCCCCATTAAATTTTCATATTAGATTTCGCCCATCCTTCTAACCAGGATCTTTGTTGAATCCCATCATCTAACATGCTATCTAACCCTGTCAGCTTTGTGTCATCTGTAGATTTGATGAGTATGCCATCTATGCCTTCCTCCAGCTTATTGATAAAAATATGAAATAGCCTAGGGTCATGGACAAATCTTTGGGATACTTCACTAACAACAACAACAACAACAACAACAACAACATTGCTTTTATAAGAATTTTAAGCCAGCATTTACATGCTTAAATTTTAATTAAAGTGCTTAATTGAATTTTAATTTAAATGCTTAAATAATCATTTATAATACTTTAAGATTTTCCCATCTCCTTACTTTTCAGTTTATCTCATTCTTTCCAAGTTGACATCTACCTCTTAACTAATTTTTGATGGGATCATTCAGACAGATCTGAACCTACCTTGTTACACTATCATCTAGCCTACATTTCTCCATCTTATCCATAAAGGCACTATGAAAGACTTTATCAAGTACTTTATTGAAATCTGGGCATGCCAAACCTATAGTTTTATCCTGATTTCCCTTATTATTTATTATGGGGGGAAAAAGGTTAGTCTGGCATGACCTTTTGGTGTACAGTAATTGATTTCATAATGATGACTAAGTCATGCAGAAATGAATAAATGGTATTTACTCTATTTAAAAGGCAGGCAAATATATAGTGCATTTTATAAACATTACCACTAAAAGTGCATAAAAGAAAAGGGCAAAATGTCAGCTTCCTGGAATATCCATAATGAAGCAATGAAATAATAGCTCTTAAACTGTTATGTAACTATCAGGTATTAATATTATTGACATACATTGTCCAAGAGTTCTACTAGTTATACTCTGCCTGAGGGAGCACGAAGTGAAAAAAGCCAGTTCAACTAACTTATAAAGCTCACCACTAAATGGTTATTTTGAGTAGCTAGGTGCCACAATGGATAGAGTGCTGGGCCTGACGTCAGGAAGACTCATCTTCATGAGTTCAAATCTGGCCTCAGACACTAACTAGCTGTGTGACCCTGGGCAAGTCACTTAACCCTCTTTGCTTCAGTTTCCTCATCTGTAAAATGAGCTGGAGAAGGAAATGGCAAAAACCCACTCCAGTATCTCTGCCAAGAAACCCCCAAATGGGGTCACAAAGGGTTGGCCATGGCGAAACATCATCATCAAATAGTTTAGTTCTTAAAAACTCTCTCAGTGACTCCTCTAGGACGGGTGTCCCTACTTGTTAAATACTGTTCTACTGGAGAGAACACAGGGTTGGAAATCAGCTTTAGAGTCTATTCTTAGTCAAACCTTGAGATTCTCCATGACCCTGGGCAAGTTTAACCTCCTAGCTCTCTACAAGTCAGTTAAGGATTATCTGTTATTCTATTATATCTTATTCTATCTGTTATTCTATTCTATTTGTCTATATTCTCTAACTACTACAAAATCCTCTGGTAAGTATAAATTAGAAGATGTTTGCAAAGCACTTGGAGCTCCCTAAAAGAGAAGACATGTATGAATACAGGATGCTAATATCATCATCCTATAACTATCTAAGTCCCAGGGACAGGTAGTAGGGACCGTGTAAAACATAATTCTGGATTTTTTTTAATTCTAAAGTTGTTTTCTTGATTCCAATGTTGACCTAAGTCATCAATCTCAGTTGAGTACTGGAAAGTCGAGAAGCAAGATGCATACATACACACCTACATACATACATACATACATACATACATACATACATATGTTTTCCTAGCTATCTGTCTTTTATAGGTATTAACCAGAAAATTAATGTGAAGTGCCTTGAGTTCCTCCAATGCATAGCATGAAGGCATTATTACATAATCACTACTGACTATGGCAATGGCTGTCTCCTTGGAAAACCAAAAATAGTAACATTACTCTCTTCAGACTGATCTCAGCCCATCAGTAGAAATTGAGGTTCATTCACATTCCATTTAACTCTCATAGAACTTTCCTGAAAGTTTCTTGGCATACCTCTGATCACTCAAACATTTCAAGGTAGCCATAGAAATGATTGCATGAGAGAAATGGTTCTGTATAACTTACTGAATGAAAGATCAGAGTTGTCAGTTCTCACTGTTATCATATTATTTTAATTTTTCCTTTGACCTATTTTATCTCTTTCCTTTCTGTTTAAATTGACTTGCCAAAAGAATGTCATTTATTCTATATAACAACAGTAATGTCCATAAAAGAGTGCCTATTCTTTCAAAAGAAACATAATACTACCAATAGATTAGATGTTAAGGTTTGCAAAGCATTTTACAGATAATTTCTTATTTGATCCTCACAATAACCCCATGAGGGAGGTGCTATTTATTACCCCCATTTTACAGGTGAGGAAACTGATCAAAGACTTGCCTAAGGTCCCACAATTAGGAAGTATATGAGGTAACATTTGAATCCAGATCTTGAATCTAAGCCACACGCCTTATCAATAACTTACATTTGCATGGTAATTTGCAATTTATAAAAAAAAAAAAGTTCACATACATTAATCTATTGGATCCCTCAACTACCCCGTTATGTACATGAGATGAATATTGTCCCTACTTTACAGATGAGGAAACTGAGGTTCAGAAAGGTTGATGACCAGATTAAAGTCAGAGCTATCTTGACAGAGGCAGCTCCATCCCTTTCCACTACAGTTTACTGTCTCCCAGTAGAATATATCCATTTGAATTTTTTTCCTATTAGCACTATAGAGATTGTACAAGTTTATCTAGATTGCGTTACTTTTAACCTGTGACACTTGCACGCTGCACTTTCCAAATGGTAGGCTGAGGTGGGGGCATTCAGTACCCAAGTATGGAAGTGAGAAATACTAACTAATAACATTGAATTTATTATTACAGGGCCAAGCAGCCTTAGGCAAAATATTAGCAGAATATAAGTTTAAAATATGAGCTGGCACCCTGTCCTCTGTGAAAAAGAACCCATAAAATAGTAGGAATCACATTTAGGATCCCTAAAGTATTTAAATTCAAAGAATTATAAAACGATAAAACTGGGAGGAACATTACAGACTTAGTGGTTTCTATAATGAGGACCACAAAGTTCCAGGGGGGACGGAGTGCAAGGAGACCAGGAATTCATTCACACGATACTAAGCATTATCATTTTGATCTTCATTTAGCTTTAACAAACCATCATGTGGAGGTCTGTGGAATATTGACATTAAAAATCAGTTTTCGTACAAGCAAATGTTAGGAACCAGTGATCTAAACTAACCCTCTCATTTTACAGGTGAAGATTCTGAGGCCCAGAGGTGTAAAGTGATTTGCCCTAGGTTTTAGAGACAGATGATCTGGGTTCAAATCTCACCTCTGCCACTTAACTATCTGTGTGACTATGGATAAGTCACTTAACCTCTGGGCCTCAGTTGTTTCATCTATAAAATGAGAAGTTTGGACTAGATGATGTCAGAGCTTCCTTTCAACTTCAAATCTATGATCCTATGATTAAAATGGTTTTAGAGGTAGAGCCAAGACTATTATACAAACCTCTTGTATTCTAGTTCCTAATCCAATACATATATACATATGTAAAAGTGTATGTATATGTGTGTGTGAAGAACTCTTCTGTCTCTTACCTGCTAAAGGATTCCAAACCATTTCACAGACATTCCTTCACTGTTATTGTTGTTCAGCTGTTCTGTTTTGTCTGATCCTTTGTGGACCATACCACATGAATGTTGTCCATGGGGTTTTCTTGGCAAAAATAGGAAGTGGTTTGTCATTTCCCTCTTCAGTGGATTAAGGCAAACGGGTTAAGTACCTTGCCCAGGGTCACATACCTAGTGTGTGTCTAAGGCTGGATTTCAACTCAGAACTTCCTGTCCACTGAGCAACCTGGCTGCCTCATTCCTTCATTACTCTTAAAACACTTCACAGGCCTCACAACATCCCAATGAGTAAATAAGTGACAAATAAAACACATTGTGTGGGGTCTTTGCCTCTTCTCATGAAGGATTCACAATGCGAGGTAAAGCTAAAGAAAGTCATCTGCTTTACTAAGCCCCCAAATCTCCGACATTTTAGGTTTGGGGATACTTTGACTACTGACCCTTACTCAAACCCAGGAAAGCACCAAAGGAAAAGTTATGAACAAATAATCTCCAGGAACCAACCCGTTGGATTTGTGAGAGTGACTGGGAAGCTACATTGCCCCAAGGTGCAATAAAGTCAATACCTGATCCTATCCTGGGGATGTTAGACTATAAAAAGGATGAAAGTGATGAGAGACAGCGAGTGTAGCCTGGGGAAGAAAAGAAAGGTCCATAAAGTGATTGGAATCCCTCAATATGGTCAATAATGCAGCTTCCTTTGGCTAGAAAGATAAGCTATAAAATAGGAGGCCTAGAAAACAAGGAGGATATGGGAGAAACTAAAATCATCAAACTCCACCTGCCCTCCCAAAAAAAACTTCTAAATTTTAACACTCCAGAGCCTACAAAATGTTCCTAGTCAGAAAGGACTGCAACTTTTAACCAAGAATACATTTTCACAACTGGATATTGAAATGGCTACAAACACAGCTTTGTAAGATGCAAATAGTGACAGACCTTGAACCCTGGTAGCTCTAGGGAGTTGTCCCCTTATGTTGTCTCAACATTCCATTACTTGCTTGTAACTATATATATATATATATATATATATATATATATATATATATATATATATATATATAAAATACAGGGCCTTCTACTACTTAATAGCCCTAACTCCCACAAGGAAGTATCACTTTCAGCAAAATACTCGAACATTTTCCTGTGTAGCCAACGAAGGAGATTTGGGAGGTTGGGGGAAGAGAGAAGGGGTTATGGGGTCTTTTGAATTGTTTCACAAAAAGTAATAAAGTCTCCATATTGCAAAGATTGGCCATATGCAATCACATATACACACCACACACACACACACACACACACACACACTCACATATAACCTGTTATACAGTCTGCTTAATACTGTCAATACCTTTACTGATGAGACAAGATGTTTTTCAACAGGCTTATAAGTCATCTTAAATCAGTTATGATGGAAATTTGACTTGCCTTACTTATTAACAAGTCTAGAGTGGTTTATGCAACTACACTAGAAATTTACTTTGCAGTTTTGAAATGTATGTCATATACAATCCAGCACTCTAGGCTCTTTAGTAGAAGATCTGAAAAGCATGGTTGAGCAGTAAAATCTTATACCCTGTTGCAAATCATCTTTTATTTTTATGTCCCTAAAAACAATTTGTTGCACTTGTCAGTCTCTTAGTGACACAACTTTAGAACTGCTAAACCAGGCCAAGAATAAACAACAAATAAGAGCTTTGAAAGCAGAGACCATGGGCCTTTTGTCTCAAGACAAAATTTGAGACTGATTTAATATGATAAGGGGCAATTTATTTGGTGGAAAGAGTACAGACTTGGAGTCAAGAAAAACGTAGCTTTGAATCTTGCTTCCAACACAAACTAGCTGAGTAACTATGGGCAAGTCACAACTTTCCTAAGTCTCAGTTTCTTTATCTGCAAAATGGGAATAATAATACCTATGCCACTCTACCTCATGAGGTTGTTGTGAGAATCAAAAGAAATAAGATGTGTAAAGCACATTGTAAATCTTAAGCCACTGTAAAATGTCTGCTGTTACTAGCCCACAGAGTTTATCAAACAAGTAGAAGAAATCCTGGAAGTGATAACCAGTAGCTTATGTTATTTTGTGAACCATTTTGCCCAAGTCTTTAAAGCTTTGGTCAGAAAGTACTTGTCTGTTTCAAAGTTCTTAGGCTCTTAGTTTTAAAAAGTCTTAAGTAGCTGATTCAAAGGTTCAAACAAAAGTCTTTATTTCTACACATTACAATGATATTCTAGAACTGGATTTAGCACTGCTATAATGAAACTAAGGCAGATTTGGGCGTCCACAGATTCCTTATTTTGTGCAGTAGGCTATGTTTTATTTAATGTTTTATTTAAATGTTTTATTTAAAAATCAAATCAAAAGATTGAGAGTAAAATGTTTGAATAAATCAACTAGGAGAGCTTGATTTTCTCTTGTGTATGTCAAATTTTTATATATTGGGATTCCTTAAATTGAGGTATACCTATGATTTCTGTCCATATTTGAGTTATTTAAAAAAAAAAGAAAGAAAATCCAACTGAATTATAATCATTCTTTTAAAAAAAATTACTTTATTTCCTAAAGTGTTATAAGTTATTTACATAACGTTAATGGAAAATAGTATGAAAGTTGATACGGTAATAGGAAAGATGTTTGCACAGAAGGTTTATAAAGAGAGTCATTGAATGGAAAAGAAATAACTAGTTACATCAGAACTAAAACAAAATCCTATGTCCTGAACATATCTGTAGGTATACACATATATGTTCTTCATTTTCTTGTGTTAAGCAACTCTGGGGCATTAGGATGTATTGGCTACATACCTGGTCTCTTACTTTTCCTTTATAGTTGATAAAATAGTTACTACTTTAAAATAATATTGTTTATTTTGGGGGAAATTTTACTCGTATTTTGTTGCCTGGTATTTCTGCCACAAACAACAACAACCAAAAAAAATCCAAATGTGAAACTTTAGCACCATGCTAAAAAAGGGAGACTTTTTTAAAAATGATTTTGTGTATACTACAGTGACTTTCAATAACATGTCAATGAAATGTCACTCAGTTCATAATGAGACCTGGTATCCATTGAGAGATAAAAATGAAAAATTGCCCAATGAAGAGCCCAGCAGTGAAAAGAAGAACCAGGTAACATGGTACAAGTTTTGAAGGTCGGACAAACTCCTTCAGTCTTGTTTTGTTTTTTGTGTTTTTTTTTAACTTTCAAAGAGTAAAACATTTCAAATGATTCTGTATTGCACTTTACAAAGAACCATTATTAACCCTTATACAGATGAAGAAACTAAGGCAGCAAGAGGTTAACTGATTGAGGCAAGGTCATACAAAACCAGGAAGCAGATCAAAGAATGGAACTCTCTCAATTTTCAAAACTTCCAGGCCTCAGACCTGACCAATAGAATCGAAAGAATTCCTTTCCTATGTCTTTATCCCTATGCTGTACTTACTATCCCACCCCATTTGCTTGCATTTCAAAGGCTTTTACAAATCCAAAGGGAAATAAATCATAGAAAGCAATCAGCAATATGCTTCTGTGGAATGATAATAGTGATAATAGCTTTGTTTAAAAGGAAGAGCCTTTAAAATTAAAAAAAACTACTATTGTGGATAAAAGAGGTAGGATGTTTTAAATATTAACTCATTTCAGGAGCTTCTGTAATAAAAAATCAAGCATATAGAATATCGGTCAGCTTTCTTGTTTTTTTTTTTCAATTAAGAGCTGAAAAAAATAACTAAAGGTCAAAATTCTTCAAGTAGCCTTCTTTTCCCCTTGGTCACATATTTATCCCCCAACATGGGCTATTTCTAACTTTATAATGACACTCTAGAATCAAGGAAAAAATTATACATTCAAATTGTATACACTTTTTGTCCTTTTCCTGAGGAGGAAATAGTCAAATTTTAACTCTGTTTTGGTAAGGGCACATGTACCTTGAATGTTACAGTAACACCAAAAAACTCCACTTCATCAGCAATGGGATAGCTAGACCATTTATCCTTCCTTTCTAGCTATCCACTATACCTGTCAAAGAGATGGAAATCTTACAGTATTAAGTAACCTTTCCCATTTGGCCTTCATTAACAGAATACTTCAACTAAATTAGTCCTGAAAATTCCCTTTCTTTCTGATGGAGCTTTAGAAGAAGTGCCATGGAATACGTATCAGGCTATGAAAAATAAAATTAGGAGAACTCCATACTGATATTCAAAGACTACTCCCCCCACCACATGAAATATTCATGTACTACCATCCAGAAGGCCTCTGCCCAAACCCCACTTTCAGGAGATTCTACATTTAATCTAAAAATCAAAAGAAAGATGGGGTAAAGATCCTATTACATATTCCAAAAAGAATCTAACAGAGGTGATCAAGGACTGGGTAGCAGAAAAGATTGATCAGTTACAGCTTAGCAGTGATTTCTGACAAGATAACATGGAATGGGATGTGGGGATAAATAATCTGGCTTCCCAACAGAATCTGAAAAGCTAGAAAATTTCTAGTGTCACTGTTCTTATACCAACACTCATCTATGCACTAACACAGTTTTATCATCCAACTTATTCCCAGGAAATTGTTCAATGGGCAATTAAGATTTATAATCTAAATGGTCTCAAAATTATATCTCTGGGAAGTCAGGTCTAAATTAAATCAGACCAGGCTTTTAGGCTTCCAACTATCACATTTTCCCTTTTGAGCAAGTGCATTTCAATACATAGAACTTCTCCTTTTACAGATCATTTTCAAAATTGTCCCTAGGCACAATCTCCCAGGCAAAATTTGATCTATGGAAATGAAATACGAAAACTGGTTAACTCCAAAACTCGAAGAACAGATATTAACCTCCTTTAACAGATTTCAGAAAGTTAATTCTTTTTTCCAGGGGTTTCCTCCTTTCTATAAAGAACTGTTCTAACTTCTTTTTGCACAATATACATGCTATCTTATAAGGGCTAGTAAATAGGACAGCCTGAAAAAGTAATTCAAACCCAAGTCATGCACAGGTATATACTGTATATGAAATAAATATCCAAGTCCTTGAAACGGAAAATATATATTACATGGCATAGAGACATAGATTTTAAAAAAAAACCTTTTAAAAGGAAAACATTGCTCTCCTGATATGTCCCTGATTAAAGAGATGGATAAGTTACTGATAGATGGATCTAATAATCGGCTGCTTCAGATGCACGTTTTGGGATGTAGTTCACCAATAGAGGGTTACCTGCCAGGCCATGGTTGGGGGGTGGAGTGGGGGATAATGCAGGGAAGGTGTACTTTGGCTAAGGAAGGAATAGTAAGTAGCAGATACTTACATTTCGGTAATGTTCTCTGGGTCAGGGCTGTTTGGTTCCAGTCTTGGAAAGGCCGTGATACCAGGAGAAGGACTGCTGCACCAGATCCGAGTAGTACTGCATGTGCAGGACGTGGGGCAAGCCTGAGAGCCCCTCCAGAAAATCAGAACCAACCAGCAGAAACCCAAGAGCCGCGCCATGCCCGGTCCATGACACTTCTTCCAGGACAACATCCCTAGCCACTGAAGCCAGCCAGAGCTCAAATGTTTTCTACCCCCACCAAACACCCCCCACCCCGCCCCCCGGCCCCCTCTCCAAGCGCCTCCTGCTGCCCACGACCGGCCTGTTCCCACGGGGTCGTTCTTAATTCTACTCCCGGCACTCTGTGAGTCTGTCGCGTCCCGGTGTGCACTGCTCAAAGCGGCGGGAGCAACTGGGGCATTTTGAGCCTCTTCACAGGGGGCACCACTGGGGATGCTGCCGCTGTTGCATATCCACGCGCCTTCTGTGGGTGGGGACTCAGTTGCCCTCCTGGGGGCTCACGACTGTGCCAAATCCGGGATGAAGACGGACGGACTGAGTCTTGAGCAGAAGGAGGATGTGAGGTGGAAGATATGGCCGCAGCACCTTGAGACTGTGAGGCAAACAGATACACGGATGAGATGGAGAAGGGGACCAACGTTGCTTGTGACGGACATGCTCCCTCCCACAACTCCATCCAACCCGTAGTGCCACCCCTAGGAGTGGGTCGTGGCCCTGACCCCAGGAGGAAAGGAGACCCGATGCCACTCTCAGTGGGGATGCTCCAGCACTGCCCCCCCTCTCCCCGGCTGCGGGCCATGGGGAGGGTGACTGAATCCCCAGGAGCCCTCAGACCCAGGTACATTAAAGAACATGGGACATCCCCGAGCGACTTCATGCCGGGGTAGAGAGGATGCGGTTCTGGGGCAGAGCTGAGCTCTGGCCTCGGGAGGAGGCAGCGGCTTCGCGACGGATCTCCCCCAGATGATGCTGCAAAATCCGCAGCGGCCGCGGTGCCAGCTCAGGGAGCGGGAAGCCAGGGCAGCGGAGCCCCTCGCAGCGCAGCCCCGGCGGCCCAGGCAGGTGGCTGCGCCCAGCAGTCCTACCTGGGGGAGCCGCCGGGGCTGCTCCTGCTCCTCTGCCCCTCCTGCTGTCACCCTTCAGGCAGGCAAGGAGTCGAGCTGCGGGCAGCGGCCCCAGGAGCGCCAGCTAGCTCCTCACCCAGACAGACGGAGTCCGGCGGCAGCGGCGGCGGCGCCTCTCGCCGGCTTAGTGCTCCCGGCGGGAGGCTCTGTCCTCCTCCTCGCACAGCCGAGGATGAAGCAGCCCCAGCTCCCGCTCCAGCCCAATTCCAGGAGCCCCCGCCGCTGCCGCCACTGCTACTGCTGGCAAAGTGACGTGGGGGCTGACGCAGAGCAGGGGCAGAAACTCCAGAAAATTAGTCTGAAATCCAAAAAAAAAAAAAACCCACACCCACACACACACACACACAACCACACAAACCCACAACACCCTCAAGACAAAAGCAACAGAAAGGGGGGAGGAGAAGGGGGGGCGGGAAGAGTAGGGGAGGTACTGCTGCTACTGCCCAGATCCAGATAGCACTAAGCATGTGGGAGTCCACACACACACACACACACACACACACACACACACACACGCACGCAACACCAGAGCGGCCGCGTCCACGCGTCGATACACACACACACACATACACACAATCACTCACCTAGTATATATGTATGTCGTATATAAATTATGTAGATACGGATAAGAAGCTAGATTATAAACTGCTGCTATAACGCTTTCCCAAACCCTTATTCATCCTATCTTTTCTCTTAGTAGCATCAGCTATGTCTCTCTCCTCATACGTGAAATCCACCCTTTGCCCTCTCTGTCCTTCCTTTCCCACTCCTGCCTAAGACACTGAGGGAGCGGTCCTAAGGGGGAAAAGCATGTATATATTTTTAATCTGTGAACTGCGTTGGAAATCCAGTCTATTACCCCAATGTAAGGATGCTTGTGTATTGATCGCCCCTTCCCCCTTCAGCCTGGGGGCAATATCTAAAATCAGCTCAGAGCTCTAGATAAAACAGAGCTTTCCCTATCATCTCCATTGCCCGAGAGAGAACGCTAGGCTCACAGAGCAGGGGGGAAACGCAGCTGGCTTGGCATCCCTTGGTTTCCTCAGTTGCTCCGCAGCAACTTTGGCCTATAGCCCCGGTTATTTTATATTATTTGAACTGGCAGGCTGAAATGACTCCTCCTTGGGAAACAAATCCCCGTTCCTAGGCAATGCCATCAGTATAGACCACGCCAATCCTTCCAAAGGAGATCTCTCCTGTGCCTACCTCCTCCCCACCCCCGCCGCGAATGTGTGCACCTTCTGTGTGCGTACGCTTGTGTGCGAGTGTCTGTGCGTGCGCTCCCAAATCTAAGCCTTATCTGCCTATAGATAAAGAAAACTGCCCTGGGAAAACGGACTGTGAAAAATAATCCTATCCTCTTTCTGATAGTGTAATGAAAGGTAATCGTTTTAAGGACTCAGGTACGTGATGAATGGGTGGCATCAGCATGCCATGTCTAAGAATGTCTCCCCATCCGTGGCTCTTAGAGGGGGTATATTTTTTTTTCCGCAGTAATTTGAAAGGAAGCAAGGGAAAGCCACCGCAGTGCCTGAGACGTCTGAAGGCCCGAGCGCCCCCGTGCGGGAGAGAATCCTCGCACACTGCCTTGCAAAAGCCGCCAGTGCTACTGAGAGAGGTTGCGGTCTGTTTGCTCCTGCGCCAGATGCGTGCCCAGCGGTGCCTTACGCTGCCGCGAGCATCCCTGAGCGTCTGTTCAGCTCATTCCTCTTCTCCCCAGCGCCCAGCCCCAAAATTCGTGAAAGCCACAGCAGAAGCCAAAGCAGAGAGTTGTGACTGGGGCCTGGGAGTGGGAGACTGCATAGAGATGTGAACTAAATCCTGACCTATCCTTTGCACTTTGGGTATGAATCGAAAAGCGAGTACACTTAAAACTGGTTAGTAATTCAACCTCTAGCTGAGGAAAACATAGGGAAAGACTAGAAGTCAGGGTGGAACCCAGGGATGGCCAGTTACTTCTTAAAACGGAGAGGAAAAGGAAAACAAAAGTACATAAACCACCCCCGCCCCTTTGCATTTGCACAGAAATGCCTGCTAGGGTGTTGAAAAATGACCTTGAATTTAACCTCAGGCTCTATTTATTTAAAAATTGGCATATCTACCCTTATTCAATGTTATTCAACTGGGTAGGCTTTGGGTGGTTTCAAGTAGTCTGTATTAGTTCATTTACCCTAGTAAAAAATACTCTTCTGGGAGCAAGGAAAGACCTGGGTTAATCTCACCTCAGACACTAAATTTGTGACCCTTAGGCAAGTCACTGAAATCTCCCTCAGTCTCAGATTAGTCAGTTATAAAATGGGGGTAATAATACTTGTCCTGTAGTCCTTGTCTCAGAGGGTTGTTGCTGGGCTCAAATGAGTTAGTTTATGTAAAACAATTCTCAGACTGTAAAGTACTATTTAAATGTCAATTATTATTATTACATATAGCCCTATGAGAATAGTAGGATTTAGGGGCAGAAGAGCAAAAAAGATTGTAAACAAAGTAGACCTGCTCATTGATTTCAGAAGGGTTAAACAAACTGGAATACATGAATGGATTGCAATATCATTATGTTGTAATAAACAGTGTATATGATGAATAATGAGAAGCATGAAAAGACTTGCAGGAACTGATGCAAATTAAAGTAAGTAGATGGGGGAATATATATATGTGTATTTTATATATACACACACACACACACACACACACACACACACACACACACACACAGCGATAACAAAAATGTCATTAGAAAGAACAACAAAACAATGGAAATTGAATGCTGTGAAATTATAATGACCAACCTTGGTCCCAAAGAAGAGATATGAGAAGACACCTTCCCCACTTCTTTGCAGAAATGGGTGACTATGGATATGGAATACTGAATATAGCATCAAATTTTTTTAATATGTTAGATAATTTTGCTGAATGTCCCCACCCCTTTTTTATTCTTTATTGTAAAGGATGACTCTCTAAAAGGGTAAGTAGAGAGGTGGTGTGAAATGTAAGTGATATAAAAACAAAAGATGTCAATAAAATTATTTTAAAAAGAGAAAAATTTTTGTTTGACTGGTTGGTGGGCCCAAGCCCACCTCTAAATGTAATATGGTGACAGGTGGATTCTACTCGCCCCACTCCCCAATACAAACTCAGGAATGTTGCATTTGTAGTATGTTCTTCTCTGCTCTGTGGAAAGAATATGTTCAGTTTCCAAGCAGCTAAATATTTTTGAAGTAGTTGCTATTATGAATAATAGTAATAATATCATAGCAATAACTCAAATTTTTAGAGCTCTTTAAGGTTTACAAAATACTCTCCTCCCTCAAAAGTCCTATTAGACAAGTAGATGGAGTATTATGGTCCCATTTTATGCAATAAAAGGATTTTAAAAAGTAGTTACTTTTATTTTAGTATTTATCACACAAGCTCTTATTAGTGAGATGATACCAGAGGAGTTTGGATCATTAAGCTGACACACCATGTCCTCTAAGTTCCCATCAAACATATCAATCATCTGAGGCTCATGAAGGGTAAAAGCTGAAAAACTGGGGTGTGATTATTAACCCACCACAATGAAGTCATAACAGAGTGCCATGTTGCCTTGATGGGTAAGCAGTGCTTAAAGTGGTAATGAGGATGGGGAATGAGGTGATGGGGACAGGCCCGTAGGAGGCAGTATATACCTGGATCTTACTGTATTGGTCTGTGATCAGAGACTGGTCCCAACTAGATTGAAAATAAGCTGCCCTGACAGTAACTTGATGAGGCATCACTACCCCAAGGCAGTAATTTTGGATCTCCTTTTCTCTCTTTGATCTCCATCATAAAACATAAACAATGTTGACCACAGACATTTGCTAGTACAGGTGATCTTATTGGGAATTGGTAAATATCATCATGTTGATTGACTTAGTCTTTGATATTCAACAGCTTCTCAACTCCTCAATGGCCTCTCCCTTCTGATTGGCTGGATGATGAAGCAACAAATTCCTCCCAAAGCCTTCCTTTATAGAGGGCCCTGAACTTTCAGAACTTTCCAGGTAAGCCTTCACTTTTCATCAGCAGTTCTGCTTGGTTTGAACTCCATGGAATATCATTGTCCCTGACTTACCCTCTTCAGCTTCCTTTTACGTGTTGTCTTCCCCCCTTATATTATAAGCTCTTGAGGGCAGGGTCTGTCTTTCTCTTTCTTATTCCTATCCCCAAGGCTTAGCACAAGGTCTGGAACATAGCAGGTATTTAATAAACGTGAATTGAATTAAATTAAATTGAATTGAAAAGTTAGGAAGAAGCAAATTGGAGGAGAAAAGATTCCTTAGAAAGAATGATAGATTTTAAACAGTGTGTTATGCCTGAGGACTGTGTCTGGCTGGGGACTGGAAACTCAAAAAAAAAAAAAGTAGGGAGAATTATAAATCTTTTTTATATCACTTTCAAGAGCAAACAAAGGGAATTTATTTCAGGAAACACATCTAAGCCATGAGCCTGTGGTGCCATGGCAGAGATGGGGTGGGGGGGAGTGAATAGAATTAGCTAAACAATCTGGTTCAATCTGGTTCACCACACCACTCTACCACTGCAATATAAAGTTCCATGAGAGGATAGATTAGCATAGGAGAGAGCAAACCAACTTTGGGGTTAGGAAGATCTGGGTTCAAGTTTTACCTCTGACACATATAGTCATGGTGACCCTGAGAAAGTCACTTAACCTTTCAATGTCCTCAAGCAACTCTTTGTTACAGAGCAGGCAAGGATCTCTATCAGTTCCCTCATTGAAAGTTGCCAATATCAGTGAAATCCCAGGTTCATGAACTTGATTGGCACATCCAAATATTGTACTCTATTGATAAAACCTTTAGAAAACTAGAGTTACCTTCTTTTCAGCATTAAGTATGGAAATAGGATTTTAGTGGAGGGAAATGTGTGTGTGTGTGTGTGTGTGTGTGTGTGTGTGTGTGTGTGTGTGTAATATATATAGAGATCAACAGAGAGACAGAGACAAAGACAGAGACAGACAGAGAGATAGACATAGAGACAGAGAAACAGAGAGAGAGAAAGAGAGAGAGAGAATGTGTGTGTATATACTTATGAATGTTTTAAGGGACTTATGATTTCTATAGTAAACTCTAGATAAGGACCTCCCTTTACCAATACAGATAGGTATAAGTGTTACAACATATGATCATAAAAAGTTGCTTGGAGCACTAAGCTGTGTTCTGTTTGTACTACATTGTTCTCTGCTCTGGTCACACAGGCAGCAGTGCTAGTCCTGAGTCTTGCTTACAAATACCACATAGAATTGTAGAAAAGAAATTGTCTTATGAAGCCAGGACTTGAACCTAGGTCTTCCTGACTCTAAGGCAGGCTTGTTATCTACTATGCCACACCGTCTCTCATGGATATGTATATAATTATATTATAATTATGTCATCATAATATAATAATGCAATATGTTAACTATATAATAAAAATAATATATAATAATAGAATAACTCATTTTTCAGAACCACAGAATGCTTCAAGAATTTCATTTTATTGATATTCAGACTATCCCTCAAAGGGAAGGAATTGAATCCTCTCCTAACTGTATGGATGAGGATGTAAATGAATGATGTAAATCACTTCACCCTCTCTGTGACTCTATTTCTTCATCTCTGAAATGAGGAGGTCAGACTCAATGGCCTCTCAGGTTCCTTCCAGCTCTAAACCTATCCTCTTGTGACATTTTACCAGTGAGAAACTGAGGAAAGAATTATTTTGATTTTTCCAGTGATTTGCCTGAGATCCCCTGGGGATCTGACAAGGCTGGGCCCAAAACGAATGTTTCTAGTCTCTTAATCATGTGCACTAGATGTTACATTTCCTCTATGTTTTAAAAAATGTTCCCCCACCACCAATATTTTTTCCAAAGAGCAAGTAAGTTATATTTCCAAAAAACAAGTAAGTTCATTCTATGCACAAAATTGGAGAGAACGAATTTATTTGTAAAAAAGCATTCTTTTTTGATCAGTTAGTATCAGATATTAAAGTGAGCCCGAGGTTTCACAACCGCAAACCAAAGGCAGGTAGACGCTTATTAAAGGGGCCCTGCAGCTCTCATGCTAACTTTTAGATTTAGATTTCCTATCATGCCTAGTTGAAATGCCTTTGTTCATTTGATTGATTGATGAACAGACCTCTTTCACACTAGTTCACACCTCTGAAGAGATGATTCCATTCAGATATGTTCTGCTCTGATAAAAGAAACAGGGTATAGCATCTTGTGAGTTAATTTATGTGGAATGATTGACTTTTCACTATCTCCTTATTTATCTAGGGCATCAACTCCTCTTAGTCGATTTTTTCTATCCTTTCCAACCCAGAGACCATCCTCCTTGACAAAGAAAACAGATTGATAACTAAAACTTAAGCAGTTCCCATGTCTGTGTATTGTTAATTCTCATCATCCCATCTACCCCCATTCAGTACTCTTATTCTTCTTTTGATCCTCCTCTTTCCCTCTAGTCTAGCTAAAAATTCCCTTCTTGTTGACTTTGGTTTTCTTTGCCAGTTTCAGCTCGTATTGAGTTCTAATACATGGATACTATGCTAGACCCATACCAGGCTTTTGCATTCATTCTCTTTTGCCTGGCTTTTCTGTACATTCCTTTAAAATATCCAAGTAGGTTAATGAATTCCATGCACAACCACATTAATCTCATTGGGCAGCCTCCCATTTTCCTCTTCATTAGAACTATTTCTCTTTGTGTCTCCAGAATTTCATTTTTTGAGATCTTTAAGTCCCACCTGAGCTGACTTCTCCTGTAGATTTATCTTCTAATTACCTCAGGGAAACTCTCTGGGGCTGGAGCCATGCTCTTTTGCCAGGATTGCACCTGTTATTGGACTGTCTTCTGGGTCACTCTTTCCCCCTTTGGATTGTCTTCTATGTCATAACTGACTAAATGAGTTTTTACCAAATGGATACGGGAAAGTACAAAAAATGCAGACAACAATGACTATAATAACAGAAGTGAAAATGACACTGAGAAGTTGCCTCACATGTCTAGGATTATACAAATGAAAAGTCAGAGGAAGGATTCAAACCCAAGTGTCTCCTTACCCCAAGCTCAATAGCATCTCCATTGTATCACATTGCCTCTCCTCTTCCTTCCGGGGAATTACTGAGGATTTCATCTTCTATTTTTAATTTTTTTGTAAATAAAGAATTTGTGGTCCTCCTAACAATAGGCATCACAGTTTTAGTTGTGTTTTTCTCTTTCCCCCAAATTCCAAGTTAAAGCCCACTCAATTAGGTTGCCAAATTTCTTACCAAACAAGTTCTTCCTGGCTTTTACTCCATCCCTTACTGAGACCTCATTGTTCTATTACCATAAGTCCTGAAAACCAAATTCTGTTCCCGTTATCACCCATAGAGAGTTGCTGGCTTCCCACATCTTCTTATTTCCTCAAGTCACCACATTCTTTTTAAAAGGGAGTGAAAAGAATATCTTTGGGCCACATGTAGAGATCTTCAGTTTCCTATGTATAAGCTTTTGCTTCTAATCAATGAGCTTTGCTTGAACTCGGAATTCAGATGAAAAATGCATATCCCCTGTATAAAGAGGTAGTCTAGTGTAGTGGAGAGAGTAAAGAAGGAAACTGATCTCAGAGAATTGATTGAACCCTTTTGTACCTTAGTTAAAGAAGCAGTGCTCAATTGGAATTCAGGAGACCTGGGTTTTTGAGTCTCAGTTCTGACATATACCAGCTAGGAGATCTTGAACTAGTTAACTTCATTTTCTCTGAGTTTTTGTTTCCTTTGCTATAAAATTGGCACAATAATACCTCTACTGCCTGCCCCACAAGGATATTGTGAAGGAAGCATGTTATAATCAATCTACAAGGATTTATTAAGTGCCTACTATACAGCAAACTTGCTGGGCACTGGGGATACCAATACAATGAATGAAATATTCTTAAGGAGCTAACAAGCAAAGGGAGAAATTTATAAAGCACTATGGAAATTCAAGTTATTATCAATCAATAAGTCAGCAGGTATTTATTAAATAACCACTGTGTTCCAGGTACCACTACATTATCTACAAGGGATACAGAGACAAAGACAATACACTCTCTGACCTCAAGGGGCTTCCATTCTATTAGGGAACAACATGTACATGTTTTACTGTATATGTGTGTGTGTATATATGTATACATATACACAGAGAGAGAGAGAGAGAGAGAGAGAGAGAGAGAGAGAGAGAGAGAGAAAGTTGTTGTTGTTCAGTCATTTTTCACTTGTGTCCAACATAAAGGGTGGGGAAACTGCAGCCTCAAGGTCCTTGGGTACAGCCTTTTGACTGAGTCCAAGTTTTACAGAACAAATCTTTTTATTAAGGTGATTTGTTCTGTGAAGTTTGGATTCAGTCATAGGGCTGCACTTGAGGACCTACAGGGCCACATGTGGCCTGAAGGCTGAAGGTTCCCCACCCCTGGTCCAACTCATTGTGACCCTATTTGAGGTATTCTTGGCAAGATACTGCAGTGGTTTGCCATTTCCTTCTCCCACTTATTTTGCAGATGAGAAACTGGGGCAAACAGGATTAAGTGACTTGCCCAGGGTCAAACAGCTAGTAAGTGTCTGGGGCCAGATTTGAACTCAGGAAGATAAGGCTTGGCACTCTATCAACTGAGCCACTTAGCTGCCCTGGAGAGAGAGAGAGAGTGACAGAGAAAACCATACAGAAACAGAGACAGACAGACAATGGGGAATGGGGAACTGGCAGTTCAGGTAGAGTCAGGAAAATTCCCTTGTAGGAGATGACACATTATAAATGTGAACTGTTTCCACTTTTAGAAGAGATTTCAAAATGTCATCATTGGAAGGGACCTTGGAGACCATATAGTATCACTATTCTGATCACCCCTTCATTTTTGGCAGGAAACTGAGAGGCAGAGGTATCATATCTTGCTCTGAATCACAGTTTTCACTTGAGAGAGCCAGAATTTGAACCCTGGTCTTCTGACTTTAAGTCCAATGATCTTTCCAACATAGCATGATGTTTGCTCCATTTTTAAGAGGAGAAACTCATCCAGTGAAAATTTAAGTGATTTTTTCCCCCAATGTTTCCAGTGACTCACTGACCCAGGCCATCCTTTTTCTTTTTTTTTTTTTCCATTTTTCATATGCTTAATTATTTACATTCTGTCTTCCCCATTCAAATTTGAGTTCCTTAAGGGCAGGAACTATTTCTATCTTCCTGCATTTCTTGGGCTCTCCTCTTGGTTGGTTCATAGTAAATACTTCATTACTGACTTTTCATTGATTGATTATTAGATAGAGAAGTATGGATTCCTAGAGTCTGAAAACTGGAACTTAGAGAGGATCTAGTTCACCTCCTTGTCAGATGAATAAATAACTCTCACAACATCCAGTCAACATCAGTGGACACCAGAGAGCTATCAGCCCTTTGTCCAGTGATTTGAAATTTAGGCCCATTTTTTTAAAAAGTGCTAGAATGATGAGATTCATTCTTCTTTTTTCCCTAACTCTGCCAACCGGTGGCTTGCCATGGAGCATTCACAATGTGCAAAAATCTTTAACTTCCTAAAAGGTGGCACAGGGATAGAATGCTGGGCATGGAGTCAGATAGACCTGAGTTCAAACCTCAATTACTAGCTGTGTGACCCTGAGTAAGTCACTTAACTGTAAAATAGAGATCATAATAGAACTTATATCCCAGAGCTGTTATGAGGATCAAGTGACATGATATTTGTAAAGCACTAAGTATGGTGCCTGGCATATAGGAGGTACTTAATAAATGCTTGTTTTCTTCCTTGCTAAAAGGCTTCCCCAGTCACCTGGTATCATGAAAATTTGTCCAGTCATGCAACAAGGAGCAGTCTAAATTTTAATCCATTCTCAGCATCTATAGCCAGATTGCTGCTTGCGCCATTTGCTTTGTTTGATTATGGTGATAATAGGCACATTTAAGGCTGTAGTTACAAGAAGTGCGTTACTTCTAGGCAGCTGGGGCTGCATTTGATCATTCACCTTGTTAGATACTGTAACAGAGCAGCTTATCAGGATAGCCCTTTCTCCAGCATCCTTCTTCTCATCTCCCATTAGGATGAGTTTAGTTTTACAGAAAGCTGTGTGACCTGAATGGTCAGGTCTTTCCTTCATCTTTGTCTCCTGTTTGCCATCTGAAATAAAAAGAACACTATCAGGTTGAGTAGTTTTGGATTGGAGCAGAGAAACAGCAGTGTCTCTAGCACCCACTTAGCAGTGTCTGGTACGGGAAGGCTCTGTTGCAGAAATTTAAATGGAAGTCCCTACCTAACATCATTCTACTTAGTTGTTAATGCTCACTCTTTCCTCAAATCATCATGTAGGTCCTCGTCTGTTTCCAGACTATATCTGCCCCATCAAAATAAAAATTCATTGAAGGGGTGGGTGGTGAGGGGGAAACAGGAATTGTTTTTCTTTTGTCTCTGTGTCCCTGGAACCTAGTACAGTGACTTACTCAGGGTCACACAGCTAGTAAGCCAGATTTGAACTCAGGTCTACCTGGCTCCATGCCCAGCATTCTGTCTTTTAGGAAGTTAAAGACTTTTGCACATTGCAAATGTTCCATGGAAAGCCACCAGAGTTAGGGAAAGAAGATGGATGAAGCTCATCACACTAACACTTTGAACCACTCTTTCCTGTCTCACTTGGCTAGGCAGCTAGGTGGCACAGTGGACCAAGTGCCAAATCTCGAGTCGGGAAGCTCTGTGTTCAAATCTGGTCTCAGACAATTACTAGCTGGTGACCCTGGGTAAGTCACTTAACCCTGTTTGCCTCATGAGGTTCCCTCATATTTAAAATAGAGATAATAATAGCACTTACCTCTCAGGGTTGTTTTAAGGATGAAATCAGCTAATATTTTTAAAGAGCTTTGTCAACCTTCAAGTGTTGTATAAATGCCAGCTATTATTCTTATTATCATTATTACTTAAGAAAGGCTGTTTGGATTGGGTCAGATTGAATAGGACTGCTAAAAAGAGGCCATCCCAGCCAAGCACTCAGACTATGCCAGCGCATAAGCCCGGATGCACTTGGCCCCTTAGCACACATGAGATCTACCTCCTTTTGCATGCACCGTTTTACTATGGCCTCATGTCTGGATTGGAGCCTAAATATTGGTGTGAGACTTAAACCCACAAGGAGCTGGCACGAATGCAAAAGAGCTACTAATGGAGCCAGACATCTAAAAAATCCTTGTTTGTCAAATCTCTTGCATTTATTTTTAATCTTTTCCTTTCTCTCTTTTTTTCTCTACTTGATTACAGTTTATTTGTCAATATTTCTGAGTGACAGAAGCCATTTGGCTTCTGGTCTGTTTCACATCATTTTCTCCATTTGGTAATGGAGCAGAAGTAAGACTGCCATCTTGTGATCAAGAAAGTTATCATCGTTCTGTTTTGATTTGCAGCTGCTGAGGGCAGAGGGCACAGGGGGTTTTGAGGGACAAAGGTCTTGGGATTTAGATGGGCTCCTCGGATTGTAGATTTAGTTCAGGAAGAGACCATTGGGATCGTCTAATCCAGCTTTATCAATTTACAGATGAGGAAACAGGCCTAGAGAGGTTGAGCTGCCCAAGGCTCTATGTGGCAGAGATCCCAGATCCTCTGGCTGAAAATTCAGGGCTCTTTCCATTAGACCATATTGCTTCCTTCTGACCTAGGTTTCATTGGTACAATTGAAAGTTCTTCCTCTTTTTGCTGAGTTTTCTTAACTCCCTCCTTCCTGCATATACTTGATCACTGCTTAATATGAAGCCAATTTTTTCAGACTACTCCAAGAATGACTTGGAAGCGGGTCCACAAAGAAACAGTTACCATCCAGACTCCCACTTCAATTTTAGTGCCTTTTATCCTTGTCTCACCAATAGAGATTGAAGTATAATTTACAGCTCAGAAAGTCACATAGAATCATTGGGTCATAGCTGGAAGGGACCTTGAAAGCCCTTAAGTCCAACTCCTTCATTTGGCAGATAAGGAAACTGAGGCACAGAGAGGTTAAGTGGCTTTACCAAAGTCACACAATTAGTGTCTGAGATGGAGTTTGAATTCTAGATTACAAATCTAGTACCCCAAACATTATATTCCTCTCCCTACAAAGTAGATCCAAGCACTCCTTGAGTAATACTTAGCCTGTAGAAGAGAGAATTTGTCAAGATGGGATAATTTGTCAAGTATTTGAAGACTATTCTGTAAAAGAGTGAATGGATTTAGACCCTTTGGCTCCAAGAGGCAGAACTGGGGAGCCAAGATGGCGGAGTGAAAAGGTAGTCACTCTCACTCTCCCCTATCAACCTCTGAAAACCCAGAAAATATCACCCCAGAAAAAAAAAAACAAACCCTGGAGCACCTGAACTAGAAGAAAGACAAGGAGCAGCAGTGCAGTAGCCCAGCAAACGGGTCTCCCAGTGCCTCAGCAAAAACAAGGGGCCCCAGGCGGATAAGTACCCTGCGGCATTCATCTGAAAGGAGGTGAAGAAAATAACCTAAAAGCTTCCTAAAGCCCCGACCTTGCTGATTCCAACCCAACACCAGGTGAGCTGTAGGAGCCCTGAAGCCCCATTGTGAAGAATCCTGAAGCCCAGGTGGTAGAGCAGGCAAACACCAACACCTGGACCTCCCAGTGACTCAGGGAGGGTGGGGGCAACCGGTGGAAACCCGCTCAGAAAACCACCAGGAGTCTCAGCAATCCACCGCAAAGGAATCTCCTGGTGCAACACTGCAAGGGGCCCCAGGCAAATAAACATCCTGCAGCAGCCATCTAAAAGGAGGTGAAGAAAGCTAAAGGAAAGGAAAAGCAGGCAACCTAGAATTGCCTGAAAGTTCCAGCCTTGCTGATTCCAGCCCAACACAAGGTAAGCTGCCAGAAACCTACAGCTTCCAATTCCCAGCATAAGAGGCCCCAGAACGCAAAGCCAGTGACCAAGACCTAGGCTCCCACCACAAGAAGCTTGGGTCAGTACCCTCTGTGCCCCAGCAGGAGAGCTCAATCTCTTTAAAGGCCAGGGAAACACCATGAGTAAAAAGAAACGTACCATAGATTCATATTATGAGAAGAGTGAAGATCAAGACAGAAATTCTGAAGAGGACAACATTGTCAACAAACCCACATCTGCAACAACAAAAGGGAATATGAACTGGTCTGAAGCCCAAAAAGCCTTCTTAGAAGAGCTCAAGAAGGATTTTAATAGTCAAATGAGAGAGATAAAAGAGTCCTTCAAAAATACAATTGGCCAGTTAGAAAAAAAATACACTGAAGAAAACAAGTCCAAGAGGCAGAACTGGAAGCAACAAGAAGAAGCTGCCAAGAATCAGATTTCAGCTTGACATAAGGAATAACTTCCTAACAACTGGAACTTCCTAACTAAAAATGTAAGGGGCTGAGGTGGGGGAAGGGAGTACCTTCCATCTTACTTGAGGTCTTTAAGCAAAGTCTTGATGACCGCTCAGCAGGTACATTACAGAAGGAATCCTTTTTCTGGCATAAATGCCTGTAAGCTCCCTTCCAGCTTTGAAATGATTCTATGATTCTGTGGTTACTCAGGCCAGGAATGACATGTCTACAGCTTGTGTTGCAGAGAGCATTCCTGCAGTGCAGATGGGATTCCAATGAGGCCCAGAACATTTCTATGTCACAGTTTACTAACAAAAGTAAAGGAGTTGCTTTTATCAAATATGAGGGAAAGGATAAAGCAGAGAAAGGGAGGGAAAAAGAGAGGGAGGAGAGAGAAAGAGAGAGGGGGCAAGAGAGAGAGAAGAGGGGGAAAGGAGAGGGAAGAAGAGAGAGGTGGGGAGGGAGAGAGAGAGAGAGGGAAAGAAAGGAGAAAGAAAGAGAAAGAGAGGGGGAAGAGGGAGGGAGGGAGGAAGAGAGAGAGGATGATAGAAGGAAGGAAAGAATCATCTGATCCATCTTTCAGTCTCCCGAAACAATCAGCCAATCAACAAGTATTTTTAAGTTCCTACTGTGTGTTAGGCATTATGATAGATATTGAGGATAGGGACTTGAATCTATAAGGATTGAATCTAAGGTTTCATTGGCACAGGGTATTCCCAAGTGAGGATATTTCCTCTATCAATACAGGCCAGCACCTTCTCTGCAACTTACAGGCTTAGAAAGTTGTCTGCAGCACTGAGATGAAGTGACTTGCCCAGGGCCCCACAGCTAGTTTGTCAGAGATGAGACTTAAACTCTGGTCTTGCTGGCTTCAAGGTTGGCTCTGTATCTACTGCGATAAAGCAAAAATGAAACCAGCTCTGTTCTCAAGGAACTTACATTCTATCTAAATATTGCATCTAAATCATTTTACTCTGTGGTTTTCATGATGATTAAATTAATCTAAAGGAGTCCCAGGGAATATCCTTAGAAATATAAGGACATTCATGATTCCAAATTACCTCTCAAAGTTTTTATTTAATTAACATAATTTCTTATGGTAGCTGAACTAGACACAACATAGTACATTGGAAATACCAGTGGCTTTCAAAACAGAGGGCCCAGGTTCAAACCCCAGACCTGTCACTTAGTACCTGTGTGAACTTGGGAAAACCATAATTCCCTGGGACTTAATTTCCTCATTTATAAAATGAAAAGATTGTACTAAATTACCTGTGAGGCATGATATTATGATTCAATGAATAAAGTGCATTGAAGGAACAATGGATAGACATAAGCATGAAGTAGACAAAAAAAAAAAAGGTTCATTCACAGTATAAATAGACGTAGTATTCACTCTTTTGAAGATCTTGGCATGATTTGATCTCAGCATCTTGGAATGATGTAATTGGCTCCACCTATCATGGATCACAGCAACTTCTTTGTACTGGGCTCTATATCAGGTGATTCTTTGAGTTATTCAAAGAGAGCTAAGTAAAAGGGAACCAAAATGTAGCTAAGGTCAGTCGTGGTATGTGGGGGAAAGCCGAGAATGGCAGTTGTAGAGAGTGAGAGGAAGCCATAAGTTTAGGTAGTCCCTCAAATGAAGCATATCACATCCCATACATTGCTGCCCGTCCTGTATGACATTTATTCATATTCTCCCATAAATTTATCACAGAGGATCTATCCAACTTGCTCAGAGCATTCTTTGAGTTCTAACCTTGCAAAGATGCTAATGAAATACAGTCTGTTCACCAGTATTCTTTGTAATATTTTGTAACCTGCTCACACTTACTAGTTACCTATCTCTCCTCTATGGATGATCCTCAGTTTCAGTCCTTCAGAAATTGTAGTATCTTATGATTCACATCCATACAGTAATAGTGGAAATATATTGGCAGTAAAAAGATGGGCCTTTATTTTGGTGAAAAGCTTGCAGTTTCCAAAGGGGATCCAGTTCATTCTCCTCCATCTGTTCCATCCTAGACTCAACTCATTATCTGTTTTCAGTGTCAGTCCAAGATGTAAATGCCAATGGATAAATTTATCCTTTGCTATATATTAGTTATCTACAAGTTATTCATCTAGCTATATACTATAGTCTGGATAATAGACACTCTTCATCTTCTTGGTTTTTCTTCCATGGATAATTAGACTAAACACATTAGAAAGATTATTTTGAAGGCTATTCAGTATTCTGTGGCTTGATGAAAATCATCATAATGTCTTTCACATCTTGAGTGTCAAGAGGACCTCCATAAGGAATCTCTCCTTCAAGCTGAACTCTGAGCTGAATCTCCTCCCTTTCAGTGGTGAATACCTCAGGAAAGCTTACATCTCCTTGTTTTGTGCTTCAACTGATATTAACCATCAGAGGATTTTTGAACAAGGCTGTTTCTGTTGTTATATCATACAAGGAATCTTCAGTTTGGACATATGCATGAGGGACACCTTGTTGGAGAAGAATCTTAAAATACAGTGTTCTATACCAAATAAAATGTTTTTTCATAGTGAACAAACAATAAGTGCAGTGGGATCTCCTGTTCTCATATTTCAGTCAATTGTGCGATGGTAAAGATGTGTTCTATCGTGCATTACCACTCACAAACGCTGCCTCTTCTCTAATATTCTCAACAAAACTGCCTCCAGAATGGACAGATTATTTTCATAGAAATCTTAAATGGCTGAGAAAATAGGGTCAGTAATTACTTATGATCCTTCAGTTAATTTTTTTGGTAATAATATGCTCCATGATTTTTCTCATGCCTTTGGTATCTTGCCTTCTTTCAGATACCTTGAAAATCAATCCCTCATTTCCCTCACAGTTGTATTGTCTCTAAAGATCTCCTTTGTGTACATTTGTTCTAGGAAAAAAAAACATGATGATAACAAGCTACTTTAAATTCAGAAACATTAATTTCAAATGAATTTATATTTTATTAATCACCAAAACAAATTTGAAAATTTCCATATCTGGATAACATTCATTTTATTTATTCTGTCTTTCAAATGTTTATTTTATTGTACTGAATCATACTGCATATGTTGTTATAGCTAAGTAAAGATCAAGAAAACAATGTTTGGTGCACATCTGGATATAAGGACCTTTAACAATAATTCCAGAGACCTGAGGCCCACAGATTTGGAATCACTTCTCTACATTATATCTAAAATGACCTTGTTAAGAGGCATAAGATTTGTCTTCCAAACTTAGGCATAAAAAAGGAGTCTATGTTGTATAATGCTAAATAATAACGTTTACTCTCCATTTTCTCCCAAGACTGCTTTTTTAAGAGCTACATTTTAGTTAAAAATCCTTTGAGCTTATAAAATATTTAGTAATAATTTATTATCCCTTTTGTTTTTATTTGCTTATTGTTTGGTATTATTCATCGCTACGCACTCATTCATTTCAACAATGCTATAAATGTATAAGCATATAAGATATGGAGGCAGGTAGGTGGTTCAGGGGCTAGAGTGCCAGGCCTGAAATCAGGAAGACTCATCTTTGAGAGTTCAAATCTGGGCCTCAGACACTTATTAGCTATGTGACCCTGAACAAGTCACTTAACCCTGTTTGCCTCAGTTTCCTCATCTGTAAAATGATCTGGAGAAGGAAATGGCAAACCACTCAAGTATCTTTGCCAAGAAAATCCCAAATGGAGTCAGGAAGAGTAAGACACAATTGAAACAATTCAACAACAATGTAAGATGAGGACTGGATCTGTGGTTTCATTGGTATAGCGAACTTCTGAATGAGTAATGCTTTCTACAAATGCAGATCTTTACCCTCTCCACAAAAATAAATAAATAAATAAAATGACCTTGTTTTAAAAAAAATTGGTACATTAGTAGACCTGGTGTCTCATGTAATCAAACAAGTTCACCTGCTTTAAGAAGATGATTGTGATCCTAAGGCTACATCATGATGATATAGCCCATCAAGTCTGAATTGTTAGTTATCTGACTAAGCTCTTGCCTATCACAAATGGAGAAAAAAGCAAGACAGTAATAAAGTCAATCTTTTTCAATCTACGTCATGCTTGAGGAGGCAACAAGAGACTTGGAAGCAAGCATTGGCATACTCTAGAGAAAAAGCTTATATACTAATTGACTACAATCATCATTAAAACAGTATTTTTTGTGGTAGCAAAAGACTGGAAACAGAGTAAATGTCCACCAGTTGTAGAATGATCAAACTAATTGTGGTATGTGAATGTAACAGGTTGTTATTGCACTCTAAGACATGATACATGTGAATAATTCAGAGAAGTGTGGGAAGATTAGTGTGAATTGATACACAGCAAAGTAAGCAGAACTTAGAAAACGATATAGACAATGACTATGATAAATAGCACTGAAATGCACACAGCCAAATTTACTCTAATTTTGATGACTTACCTTGATCCAGGAGAAGAGATATTGAAATGTATTTCCCTCCTTTTTATATAGAGGTGGAGGATTACCAGTATACAATGCTTCATATAGTGTCAAACATAGCTATTTTTATCAGTTCTGCTGGATTGTTTTTCTTTGTTACAAGGGAGGATTAAATTGAAGGAGTAGAGGAAAGGTAGTAATATTAGGAAGTGATTGTAGTATGAAAAAAAAGTCATCAGCTACATTTTTTTGACTCTTTAGTTGAACTTATTGGGGCCAAAGAGACCTTTGAGATCATTGAGACCAGGCAATTCATTTTACAGACAAAGAAACTGAGGCCCAGAGAGATGAGATGATTTTTACACCATCATACAGCTGGTTGGTGGTAGAATCTGAACTAGAACCCAGACCTTTTGACCTCTAGCTCAGTGTTCTTTCTACTGCACTATAGTATAACTGAATTATTTTTTATGTATTCAACTTTTAGAAGAAAAAGAGAAATGCCAAGAAAACAAGCTGTACCAGGAATCAATTCATCAAATCAATGTCTAGGGTATATCCTGAGGTCAGCCCAATCTTCTATAGCTATAGCACCAAACAGAAAGAAATGATGGTCCAATTTATGACCCTGATGCTCACTTATCAAAGAAAGAATCAATTATGTTGAGTAGATTGACCTTACTAAGGCCAGAAAGTGTTCTACATTCAGACAAATGATCAATGACAGACAGACTGCAGGAACGCTACTTGCATTTCACAACAAAGTTCAGTTTCCCCTAATATCCCCATTTTCTAGGCTTTTTGATTGAATTAAGTTTTACAGTACATACTTGGGAAGTAAACAGAATAAGGTTTACAGATCAAAACTTTAGAGCTAGAAAGTGTTTCAGAGATCATCTAGTCCAGCGCTTCTTAACTGTGGGTCGCCACCTCATGTGGGGTTGCAAAAAATTTGGCAACAACAGCAACCAAAAATTAATTCAAAATCAAATGTGTAATGAATCAGAGGTGTTTCTGGCAGCACTTGCCTGTATTGCATCATGCAACTTCACTGCAGCCTTGGTTCTGAACACAAAGCATATGCACTTTGCACTGGGCGTACCATCACGTCACACAACGCCAACAAACATTGCCAAAATGTGAAAAGGTATCGTGAGCGGGAAAAATTTAAGAAGCCCTGATTCTCATCCATTACCCTTATTTAGCAGGTAAAGAAACTGACATCCAGAGAAATTAATTTGTTTGTTCAATATCACACATACCTTAAAAGTGTTAGAGCCAAGATGCAAACCCAGATGCTTTGACTGGGCACTCTTGCCAGTGAACTCTGCTGGTATTCTCCAATGGAATACAGATAAGTATAGCAAAAAGGGAAATAAAAACAAGACCAAATTGCCACCAAATATGGCAGCATGCTCATCGTTGAACAGTGTTGGTCCCAGGAAAGAGATGATGGAACACACTTCTTTCTTCTCTGCAGAGAGGTGAGGAGGCTACTGAGGTAGAACACAGCATATGATGTCAGAAAGTCATCTCGTCAACTTTGCTTAATAAAAAGACATCAAGGAAGTGCATTCATTCATTACTAAGGGAAGTGAAATTATAGAATTAAACTTTTTTTTTCAGGAGCATATGCCAAATGGACATAGAGTCAGAAGATTTCGGGGGGAGGCCAGACTGGTATTTTTACTGGTATAGTATAAAGATGTCAAACTCATGGCGATAGTGCTGGTTGGAACCAGATAAAAATGTAATTGGGAAATATTTAACAAAATTAATAGAAGTACAATAAAACATAGATAACATCACATTTTAGAAGGAAATCAATAGGCAGCGCACTAGATCCTTACGTATGGATTAGTGCCCCTCCCCATTTGAGTCTGACATCACAGGTATAGGGAACTTCCTGGTAAGAAAATCCTTCCCCTTCTCTGTATGTCTTAGAAATCTACTTAAGGCCTTTAAAACCTAACCGACTTTTACATGGTTATGTAGCTAATGTGTTAGAAGCAATACTTACACTCAGGTCTTCCTAACTCACAGACTATCCATCTGTTCACTACACAATGCTGCCTCTTCAACTTAGCTGTAGGCCTCTGATGTTAAAAACAGCTTGACCAAGAAGAACACTGTCCTTTTGTTCCCTGATCCCCTTGTATAATGTGGGCAGAGGTTCCTCAGACTTGGCCCTATATTCTTTTTCTCAGAATACCCTTAAGACTATTTCCCCTATTCTTTTGTTCTAGTAGTACATTTAAAAAAAAATCTCATTAACACATAAATCTCGTAGAAAGACTTTTTGGAGCTGGAAACATATGAAGGAAAGGAAACTTTGCACATTGTAAACACATAATAAATGTTGGTTGAATGGAAAACAGTGCTGTGTCTTGTCAGAATTGTTTATTGAATTGCATCATGCGCCCAATTGACAATTAATAAATATTTAATGACATTAGCAAGGCCAAATCATGTGTATGGAAATACACTATCACCACCACCCCTGCCCTCAACATACAAATCATATATGTAATATTAATATTATTATTATCATTTTAATTATTATTATGGCTTTGGATATGGTTCCAATGAGAGATAGTTTCTCTCTTTTCTGCAAATTATTCTAGCTAAGTCCAGAGGGGTTTATCATCATATTGGCTGCAGGTCAATTAATTATTGACCACATCAACTCACAAAGACCATCTGCTAAGTTAGAGAGAAGTTGTAATCTGTATTTGGTGGAAGAAATCCACAAGAAAAAGGCATCCACAAAATGACAGATTCTTGAAGTATTTGCAGTAAGACCTTCTTCTTAAAATATTATAATATACACATTTTACATACATATCCCTGATCCTGTCAAAACTCTTTAATCAATTTCCCATTGCCTATAGGATAAAATCCAGACTCCTTAGTGTTGCATTCAGGACCCTCTATCATCTGTTTCCAATAGACCCATTCAGCCTTCTTACCTACTCTTCCTGTCCACAAACCCTGAGCTCCAGGTACACTGGTCACCTCTTTGACCATTGAGCATACCGTGCATTGGCAGCTCCATATTCCCAGATGTAATTGTGAAAAACACTTCATGTATTGTTACTCAACTTGGATTGTCCCTTTTTCTCCACTTGTTAAATTCTTACCAATCATGTATTTAAGCCCAGTTCAAACTCCACTCCGTCTTAGAGAGTTTCCTTTACTATTCCAGCTCTTGAATAATGATGACTGCTTCCTTTGAAGTCCTGAACGTTTAGAGTCTGAATCACCTATTTGTTGTTGAGTCGTTTCAGTCATGTTCTACTCTTTGTGATCCCATTTAGGGTTTTCTTGGCAAAGATACTAGAGTGATTTGCCATTTCCTTCTCCAGCTCATTTCCCAGATGAAGAAATTGAGGCAAACAAAATTAAGTGACTTGCCCAGGGTCACACAGCTAGTAAGTGTCTGAAGCTGGATTTAAACTCACAAAGATGAGTCTTCCTGACTCCTTTGATGTCAAAAACAGCTTGACCTACTAGATCTACTGAACTCGATCTACTGCACCACCTAGTTGTTGCATTATCTGTGTGACATTTAGCGTGTTCTTTACTATCAATCTATCTATGTATCTATCTTTTTTGTTGATGGTAGCGACTTATGATGATGATGTGTGTGAGGACCTTCCTCTTGAATCATATATGAAAAAAACATTCAATGACAAAAAGAGTTCATCAAACATAATGTTTGTTATAATGTAATGTTATAATGTATAAAAGTAATGTTAGTCATAAGCCTGAAGAAGAGCAAGCTCATTTATTAGCCTAAACCAGAGAAGATATACACAAAGCCAAGCATGTTTATTCATGCTACAATGCTACAAACCATAATTCAGTTCTGTTACCCAAGAAGCACATTTTCCAAAGTTCAGTTAAGAAGCCAAGGCTGCAGTCGGGTCCTATAGGAAGCTATCAGATGGTGTGGCACCAACCTGACAGAAAGTTCCACACCCCACTGAAGGTTTACAGAGCAATGGTGATGTTTAACCTCCCATTGGTGTGGTGTGACTTCGAGAATTGGACCTGTTATAGAAGTTACATCTGGCTTCTTGGACAGATTAAGCCTCAGTATTTGGGAGCTATGGCAGTAACAGGAATGGCCCTCTAGCTCAAAATCATGGATGTTGGAATATAATTCATATAGTGGAGGGTGTGGGGAGAATGGATGACAGTGGGATGGATAGATGAGCAATGGTTCTGATAAAATGAACTGGGGATGATAACAAGCCAAGTGGGATGGGAAAGGGTGATTCCAAGAAGGGCTTCTAGCCACATCAAAAGAAGCCACTTAAATATGGGATGTTGGGAAACAGCAACAAGTCGGACAATACTGACATGAAACAAACAGGAAAAAGATTGCTTTGTGAACAAATATATCAGTGGTCTGCCACTACCTAGCACAATAACCTTGAGGAGACTACCTTTCTGGGCCTCAGTTTCCTCAATGGTAGAATGAGAGGGTTGAATGAGATAGCCTCTGAGGTTCCTGCCAACTCAAAAAGTATGTATGTACAGTCTCTTCTAGCCCGAACGTTCTTATAGTCATAATACCATTAATCTAGAACTTGAAGAGACTTCTAACAGTTTAGATCAATGTTCTCATTTTACAGACAACAAAATAGCGCTCACTGATGGTGGCTTGCCCAAAGTCACACACAAGTAGGAAGTCATGAGAGGTGTGATTTGGACCCCATGTCCTCTGACACCAGAGGCAGTGCTCTTTCCACTAAATTACACTTTCTCCGTTCTCTGATTCAAAGAAATTCCCATAACTCTTCTCTTTGATCTTCAACCTGATCTCCTCTCCAATGGCATGCTTATTCTTGCTGCCTTACTCGTAAAAGATAATGATTCTACTTATGTATCATATTTTATAGATCTTTTTGTTCAGTCGTTTTTCAGTTGTGTCTGATTCTTCATGACCCCATTTGGGGTTTTCTTGGCAAAGATACTGGAGCAATCAGGATTAAGGGACTTACCTAGGGTCAGACAGCTAGTAACTATGTGAGGCCAGATTTGAACTCATGAAGATGAGTCTTCCTGACTCCAGGCCTGGCATTCTTTCCACTGCCCCACTTGCCTGCCCAGCAATCTTACTTCTAAAATATTTTGGTCATACTGGTGTTCTCTTGAGGCCTTAGTTTTCCTGTCTGTAAAAGGAAAGGATTGTATTAGATAATCTAAAGATGGTCTTCAAGCTCTAACGTTCTAAAGATGGTCTTCAAGCTCTAATGTTCTATGATCCAATTCTATTTGGAAAGAATAAAAGACTAAGGATAAAGTTAAGAGTTGAAAACAGATTGTCACTGCAACTTGCTGCCAAAGCTAAATCTACAAACCAAAGGGCATGTGTGTGTGTGTGTGTGTGTGTGTGTGTGTGTGTGTGTGCACATCTGTGTGCACAAAGTGGAAAAGAATGTGGATTGCTTGTTTCCCTGGTTAGCCACATTTGTATATACAGAAAGGGCTCCAACTCAGGAGTGTTATATTCAAATATGAAAGTTAGTGATGTATGATGTATTTATATGGGAGAAGTGAGGCAGGGAGTTATACTTTCACTGAATACTGTTCAATTCTTATGACTCAAGATGGTCATGAAAAATTGGACAAACAAATGACTCATTCTTAAAACAACATGCAAACTCTTTCTAAAGTTAGCATGATGATTTTGACAATTGATTTTGCAACAGTATTCACCTGATTCTGTGTTGTTCTCTTTAAGATCTTAGTATGAGGCATACTGCCAGGAGTCAGAGACCCTGTTGCCTGTTCATGATAACCCAAAAAACATGGGTTACTGACTTTCAGTTACTTTGGAACTTACTTTAGAACCCTTTTTTTTTTTTGATATGTTACTAATTACTCTTAATAGACAGAAAATTTGAAATCTGGTTTCAAAATAAATACTTCTTTTCCTAATTTCCCAGCTTGATTCCTAACAGTTGAGAGAGCAGAAGCTGCTTTTTAAAAGTGATTCTGGTGCCTCAGTGTCTGTGCCCTGGCACAATGACCTCATCACTGGGCTAGATACAAAAATAACCCACTGACCTTGCTTTGCAGAACCACTGACCAATCCAAGTAAATTCCCATGGACTGGCCACAGACTTCTAAGCAGAGATAAGACAGGGTAACAGACGGAGCCTCTACATAATGTTATAGATCTCTGGCTCTACTCTCCTTTGTATTCCCTTCGATATTAGTCATTTTCATAGTCAAGAAGCTAATGATGAAACCTCAGTGAAACACTCTTGTTTAAAATAGAGACAATGTAATTTTGAGATTCCTTTATGAACTATCTGTTATCTCATGTTCTTTATCAGACAAGGCCAGGCTAGGAATAGTAAGTAAAACACATAGCTAGTTAAAAGAGGGAACAAAATAAGGAAAGGATAAGGAAAACTCACAGGCTCACTAAATAAACAAACTATTTATAGGTCAGTTTTCATGTACACATTCACTCTGATATGCTACGATATAGACTTCATTAACAGATTTCCAAGATTTAAAATGATAGGAAAAATCTGAAAGATGTCTTTTGATGAAACAGGGTGTCCCTAAAGCCTTAGGGCAATTTCAAGTGGTTATAGCTATTGAAGCTTGAAACTGCCCTAAGACTTCTGGGATACCCTGTAAACTGAGCATAAATGGTGTTTCCAGGACAACAGAAAGCATGACTGAGGAATTAGGAAGCCTTCAATAAGGAAAGGAAGATCTTCAGGGTACAAATAGTATTTCCCTTACTTCTACCAACTGAAGCCAAAAGGGGACTTCAGAAGAGAAAGGCAGATATTTGCAAAGTGAAAAACTAACTACAAAGATGGTGCTTCAGAATGGCTCTCAATTTGTGGAGCAAGACTTAAAAGAGAGGAATGAAAGGCTTTTTCAATCAAGGCTAGAGTAGATATAAGAAAATCTGATAAAATGTATCTGTCTGGAAACTTTCAAATCTGACAATCTATTAGACTGTGAGCTCCCGGGGGGCAGGCACTATTTTTGCCTTTCTTTGTATCCCCAGAGCTTAGCTCAGTGCCTGGCACATAGGAGGTGCTTAATAAATGCTAGTTGACTGACTAATCAAAATGGCTTTAAACTGAAAAGGAAGAAGCAAACTGCTTACATCTATCAACAGGTGCAAGGAGCTTTGAGTGAAGAGGGTGCAAAGTCATTGCATGATCTGACTCCAAGTTCCAAATTTTATTCACTACTACACACTGTTATACTCTTAAGTCTCAGAGTCTAATGCAAATATCCCTTCTGTTTCTACTTCCATTAAATTTTCACCCAAATGCTCTCTAGCATGTTTCCCATCCCTCCAACCCTGGTTCATGAATTTCATCACATGCAGATACCACCCCAATCCATATTATTCCCCTCTCTTTTACTTATCCTATTCATTCAGAGTAAGGTATGTCCATCTAGGGTCATATTCCAGTTAAGCGTCCCATCTCACTCAATTTTGGTGATATCTATGCAGTCAAATCTGCCTCCTTACATTAGAATTTCTGATTCACTTTGCTCATTACCCATGTTGTTTTTTTTAGTTGCTGATTTCTTGCTTATAATTTGTGCCTTGTGAACATAAACAAGAAATAGATCACAAGCCTAGTATGGAAGCATGATGCAGTATTGATGGGAGTCTAAATATCTGCCGAAGTTCTCTCTCTGCCAAGAGCAAAGAGGGGTAGACTTTCTTGGCTGGACATAATAACTCAATTGCTCAAAAGGTGGAAGTAGCAATGAGGAGAACGGAAATTCTGGACCTGACGCTCATCAACAAGTGAAATTGTTTTCTGAAATAGAAATCATAGGAACATTGAGAGAAAATGACCACTTGATTTGTAAGGATAGCTCAACACCTAGGGAGCTTTTTGCTGGCTATCCATGCTAGGTGGTAGAATGGATAGAATGCTAGACCTGGAGTCAGAAAGAACTGAGTTCAGATCTGACTGAATTTACTAGCCATATCACCCCCAGAAAACTCACTCTGTCTACCTCCAACTCTTCAACTGTAAAATGGGAATGATAATAGAAACCACCTCTCCAGATTGTTATTAGGATAAAGTGAAATATTTGTAAAGTGTTTTACAAACCTTAAGCCACAATATAAACACTAGTTGTTGTTGTTATCATTATTGCAAGAATATGGAACAAAGGAAACAAAAGATTGAAATAGAGGGTGTTCTCCCCATAGCTCAGCCCCTTTTTTCAATTGTTCTTGTTTTCTGCCCCCCTCTCATTTGCATTGGAAACCAAAACCTAAGATTGCATCAGCATTTTTTACTTCCCTATCACCTTCTTGACTTGTATTGTGGGCTTGAAGCCTACTAAAAATTCCCAGATCTTTTTCAAATTGCTTTCTAGCCATGGCTCTCTACATCACACTTGTGATGTTGATTTTTTTGAACATATAAATATGAAGCTTAGCATTCGAATATCACTGACATTGAACTGATAGTTCCACTCTAGCCTGGCCCTAATAAGCTGTACTGGGAATACTGTGTTCAGTTCTAAGAACCACATTACAAAAAAAGGACATTGATAGGCCAAAAAAAAGCTACAGAAGATAGATAATGAAGAGCCTCAAGATGATGCCATGAAGAACCTGGAAACATCTAATCCAAAGAAGAGATGATTTAGGAGGTGAAATGATAGCTGTATCTGATGGGCTGTTTCATGAAAGCAGTGTAAGATCCTTGCCCCCAGAAGGTAAAGCTAGGAGTAACTAAGGATATTTCTGAGAGGTGGATGTAAGTCTGATTCAAAGAAACACTTTCTAATAATTAAAGCTATGTAACAGTAGAGCTCTCTAAAAGTTGGACAGCCTAGATGGTGCAGTGGATAGAACTGCTGGGCCTGGAGTCAGGAAGGTTCATCTTCTTGAGTTCATATCTGGCCTCATTTACTAGCTGTGTGACCCTGAGCAAGTCACTTAACCCTGTTTGCCTCAGTTTCTTCATATGTAAGATGAGCTGGAGAAGGAAATGGCAAACCACTCCAGTATCTTTGCCTAGAAAACCTAATAAGGTCACAAAGGATCAGAAATGACCAAACAACAACAAAAAGTCAAGTAGGCTGCCTTGAGATGTATTGGGTTTCCTCTCACCAAAAGTCTTTAAGCAAAGATTCTTCATTAATACTGTAGAGAGGAGATTCTTATTCAGATATGGATTGGATTATATGGCTTCCAAGGACCCTCTCAACATAAGAATCCTGTGATTCTGTGAAGAAAACTGTAATGCTACATTGCCAAGATTATGTGTTGTTGATTTAACTCTATTTTGGAAGTTGGCAGGGAATAAATCACAAACAAATGAAGCAAATTTTTTAGTAATGTCTATACTTTTATAAATCTGCAGGGACAAGAGCATCAGAGGCAAAACATCAGAAAATTGACTGATTCATTCCTGGGATTTTAAAACTTTATACTGCAATTTTATCATACCCTCAGAGCATATACTGATTTAGTGACAAATCAGTCTGTGAACTAGGAGATTTCTAGATGTTGCTATAAGTGGAACAGACCCTTTTAGCTCTTTTTCTTTTAATATTATCTTATTTTATTTTTAATTTATGAAGTAAAACAAATATTTCCATAATATAGTAGAATGAAAAAGATGATTGCCCATCAAACTGCAAATCTATTGTGTCCAACTTGCTATTCCTTTTAAATATATAATAAGGTTATCATGTAACATTCTTCTTTTTCTTTTTTCTTCCCTCTCCCCCAAGAGATGGCTACCATTAGATATAAACATGTGTGTATACACATATGCATATATGTGAATATACATATATACATCTATATGAAAAATCAATTCTATACAAACTTCTGTTTATCAGTTCTTTTTTCCTGGATGCTGATAGCATCTTCTTTTAGTTAATTTGGATACTTATAATAGCCAAAATGACTTAGTTGCTCAAAGGTGTTCTTAAAACAATATTGTTGTTACTCTATACAATGATCTCTTGAATAAGAATTTATTATTTGGTTAAAAAAAAATTTGGGAAAACTGGAAAGCACTCTATTAGAAATTGGGCACAGAACAATATCTTACACCATTTATTAAGATAAAGTCAAAATGGATATTTGACCTAGATATAAAGAGAGATATTACAAGAAAATCTGAAAAACATGGAAGATGTTACCAATTGGACTTCAGGGTATGGATAGGGGAACAAATTACGAATAAACAAGAGAGAGAGCAATGTAAAGTGTAAAATAGATAATTTCAATTACATTTTTTAAGTTAAAAAGTTTTTGTGCAAATAAAACAAATGCAGCCAATATCAGAAGGAAAGCAAAAAGTTGGGGGAGGGGAATTTATAGATAGTTTCTTATATAAAGGTCTCATATCTCAAATATATAAAGAACTTTGTCAAATCTAAAAGAATATGAGTCATTTTCCAATTGATAAATGGTCAAAGGATATGAACAGGTAGTTTTCCAATGAAGAAATCAAAATCAAAACAATGTATAGTTATATGAAAAGATGCTTTAAATCATTACTGATTAGAGAAATGCAAATTAAAACAACTTTGAGACTCTTAATTCTTGCCTAGTCCTCCAATACAATTCTGGAAGAAACCTCTTGGGTAATGAGGTTTCTTCAACAGTGTGGAAAATATATGGGACAATGTAGAATAGTTATTGAGATACAATAAGCCATGAAAAAAATTCACTTCTAAAACTTAGTAATATGCAATATTACATATTTCTTTTGTTATAATTATTTATTTTATATTGAGTTCACAAGATTTTGACACATTTTGTCATCATGAGGCCATGATATCTCTTGTATGCATCCCTTCCTATCCTCAGACACTGCCTTCCCCCTGGTATGAGGCCTTATCACCTCACAGCTGAACTATTGCACTGACCTGAACTGGTCAGTTCCCCTGCCAAAGGTCTTTCCTCACTACATTCCATCCTCTACTCAGTTGTCATATTGATCATCCTAAAGCACAGACTGTCTTCCCTCCTCCCCCTTCAATGAACTCTCTTAGCTCTCTATCACCTGCGGGATCAAATACAGAGTCCTCTGTTAGGTTTTTAAAGCCCTTCATAACCTGGTCCCTTCCTACCTTTCTAGTCTTTCTACATTTAACTCACACTTGAGTACTCTGTGATCCAGTGACATCAGCCTCCTTACTGTTCCTCCCTCAAAACTGTCTATCTCCTAATTCTTGGCATTTTCACTGGCTGTCCCCAACGCCTCGAAAGCTATTCTTCCTCATCTCAGCCTCCCTACTTCTCTGGCCTCCTTCAAGTCTTGGCTAAATCCTACTTCCTCCAGAAAGGCTTTCCCAACCCCACTTAATGCTAGTGCCTTTTCTCAATTGATTGTCTCCAATATTTCCTGTGTATGGCTTAGTCGTACATAGTTGTTTGCATGTTTTCTCTCCCATTAGAATTTGAGCTCCTTGAGAGCAGGTACCATCTTTTGCCTTTCTTTGAATCCCTAGTGCTTAGCACAGTGTCTGACATGTAGTAGGTGCTTAATAAATGCTTATTTACTTGATCAATCACATTGGTTAATAAACTTACCTTTGATAAAGAGTCCATTTTTTTAAGCATACATTTGAAAATAGCCCATAGGTTTTCTTTTCTTTGGCAAGGCAATTGGGATTAAGTGACTTACCCAGAGTCATACAGCTGGTAAGAGTCTGAGGCCAGATTCGAACTCATGAAGATGAGTCTTCCTGATTCCAAGCCCAGTGCTCTATCCACCAAGCCACCTAGCTGCCCAACAACTTTGTGCAGTGGTGCTGCTATGGTCCCCATTTTACAGTTGAGGGAATTGAGGCCAACAGGTGGTGACTTGCCCAGGTTCACATAGTTAATGACTCTAAGCCCAGAACTCTGTTCACTACTCTACCTCAGTACTTATAGATATACCTCTCTAGCTATGAGGTCCCTCTGAACATGACTTTGCTTATTTTCAGATGATTAATTAGGCTGTTTTATAGCAATATGTCATCAGTTCTTGGCATTTATTTAACTGCACATTCTTTAAGCTTCAGTATAACTGTTGCTATTTCATTACAGATTTGAATGATCCTTAAAATATCTTGTTTGCCCACACTAAAAACCACACAGAATATCTAACAGTCATTGAAGTGTGCTCTTTAAAAAAAACAGACAACTTTTTCACATCTGCATGAAGTAATGTCCACTGTCAAAAAAAAATCCCAGAATTAAAAACAAAACAAAAGAACAATGAAACACCAATACGTGGAATGAAATCCAGTATTCAACTGATAAAGAACTAACCAGATTAACCGGTTTCATCTGTTCAAGGTCAGACATTCTGAGACAGCAGAGTTTTTCTAGAAGCACATACACATGACCATTGCTGTCACAAATGAAACCATATCAAAATTATTGCTTATCTTAAATAATCTGCACATGACTGGTGATGACAACCTTCTTATCAGTAAATGGAAGGTGATGTCATCTGATATATAGAGCTCTGGATCAGAAGGAGATTTGGATTCTAATAGCCATTTAAAATGTACCTGCTTTAGTTCCCAATCTGTGAAATGTGGCTAATTATTACTACTCCACCCTCTGAAAAATGTGAAGATCCTGAGATCTTAGACTTGAAGCTAGAAAGTGCTTTTGAGGTCATTGAGTACAAATGCTCTATTTTACCATGAAACTAAGGGTCAAAATGACTTGTCCAACGTCACATGAGCATTTGGAGGAAGGGTAATTTGAACCCCCATTCTCTATCCCTAAACCTAGCACTCTTTCCACTGTGCCGTACCAGATATATGAGGTAAGAATCTGTTTCATTTGGGTTTTTTTTTTGTCCAAAAGAGATATTACTAATAATCTATTTTCACCACCTCTTCAATACGGTATTTCCCCCATTGTCCACATTCTTCCTTTCAGTCAGGAGGAGAATTAGCTTTTCCCCGGTTTTTTGTTTTTTGTTTTTTGGGTTTTTTTGGCTGCTAGGAGAGAACAGAGATGAAGGGAGCATAGAGTCTACTGCCATGGTGTCCAACTCAAATAGAAATTGAGACCACTAAACCATAAATAAGGATCCCTGGAGGCTGCATATTGACTTAGCTTTAAAATGTAATATTAGCTATGTTTTATTATATTTTTAGTTATTTTGTTAAATATTTCTCAATTACATTTTAATACGTTTTGGGCCATGCTTGGGAGTGTTGTAGACCACATGTGTGTTCAACACCTCAGCTGTAAATCACAGAAAAGAAATGACTGAGGCAACATGGTGTAGTGGACAAAATGCTGGAGTTGGAGGTAGAAAGTCATGGGTTCAGATATTTAGCAGCTGTGTGATCCTGGACAAGTCACTTAGCCTCTCTGTGCCTCAGGTTCCATATCTGTCAAATAAAGGGTTGGACTGATGACTTAGAAAGTTCCTTCCAGTTCAATCTTATGACTACAAGATTAAAGAAAAACCATTCAAAGGGATTCATTGCCTCATTTTTGTTCAAGCCCTCCAGGGAACTGGGGCCCAGAGAGTTCTATCTAAGACCATGTAGACCTTTACTGTCTCCTTTCTATTAAAATCCTCTTGCTTTATAATCTTTCAATTTCTAAATTAAACCAAATCACTATTGAACTACTCTTTTTTGTTTGTTTATCATAGAGTCAGCCAATAGATATTTATTTTTGACTGCTAAGTGCCAAATAACTGTGCTAAGCAGATGAATTTGGGTGGAGAAGAAAGTAATGCCCGCATATTCCTTTTTTTTTTTTACATTTGCAAAAATCTTTTGTATTTTTTAATATTTATATTTAGGGTTGCATGAAATGGAATTGCCTGTCCTGGCCCTCTAAGATGCTCAAGTGATTATTAAAAGATGGGAAATGTGCCAAATGACACCTATTATTCATATTATTTCTATCTGCATGAGAAACTATCAAAAAATATTTTCAGGTTAGCCATTTTGGTAGCCTAACTGAGTAGTGGCATGCTGATGGGTGTGCATTTTGACCTACTATTACAAGAAACAACAGTTTTTCCCTCCTTTGACCCAAATGAAATCTGTATTACTTGTGAATACAGAGAGTGATTCTTTAAAATACACAGTTATAAAATGAACAGGCAGCTGTGAATTTCTAACAATGTTTATCTTTACTAACACCTCCCCACACAAAGCATCTCCCACAATACATCACAGACCACATTTGAAGAATGGGATCCTGGGCTGAAACTGTGGTTCAATTATTAATAGAATGCCACTATCAATAAGTGAATATGTAAATCTCCTTTGTTTACGATAAAGTGCATCCATTAGGCCCTTCTTTACCAAGCCCACATATTTAGAACACACATAATATATTTATGGAGTTTAAAAAAAACTGGTGTCATAGTTTTCTCTAAGGAGGTAATGCTTGTCCATTTTTTAATTGTCTAAAATGAAGCATATGACTGCTAGATTTATTCGAGGTGATCCAATGTCAGATAAGGAAAAAAGTAAAATAAAAACATGCCCACATTCTAAAGACAATAGAGCTCAGGTATCTACAATTGCCATGACATCGCTGAAGGATACTTAAGATGTTTTTGTCTTAATTCTGGGGTTGGTACCAGTTCCCAGATCCTTAAAATTGTGAGAGGCACCATGGCACGATGCAAAGGCTGCTGGATCTAAAAGCTAGAGAACCTGGGTTTGGTTCCTAGGCTTTTAGTCCTCAGTGCCAAAATTGCTAGTTAAAACTCTTTTACTTTTTACTTCTGTGTTTCTGACAAGTCATTTGACCTCTCTGGGATTAAGTTCCTCATCTGTAACATGAAGGAGTTGGATTAGTTGACCCTTAATATCTCTTCCACCTCTAACCCATAATAAGATGGGATAGGATGAATGGGATAAGATGGGATAGGAGAGGATAGGACAAGATGAGATAGGATGGAATGAGATGAAATGGGGCAGGATGGGATAGGACAGGGCAGGATAAAATGGGATGGGATGAGATGAAACGAGATAGGATAAGATGAGATAGGATAGGATAGGATGACAATATGATGTGATGATATGATGTGTTGTGATATGATATGATATGTATTTCTGGAGCAAAACTTAAGATATTAGGATCACAGATTTAGAGATAATCTAGTCCAGTCCTCTCATTTTACAGATGAGGAAACTGAGGCTCAAAGAGATTAAATGACTTGTTCCAAGTCAGTTGTTGTTTCAGTCATTTTTCTTCATGACCCCATTTGGGTTTTTTGGGCAGAAATACTGGAGTGGTTTGCCATTTCCTTCTCTAGCTGTCCAAGGTCACAGTAAGGTAAAAAGTGGAATAGCTAGAACTAGCAATTTTCACCCTAAGGACCAGGAGCACAAAGCACACATTAGACAAATAACACAAATAATTCATTCAAGTAGAATTGTAATCCATGACAAGAAAATAATATGAGTAAATATTACAAAGTCTGTCCTGTTGAATGGAAAGGAAATTAGTTACAATCCTGACATCTATATTGCTAAAAAAGAGAACCTACTAATCTTTGCACAGTGAACTGTGGCAAAACCTTATCTTATGATTTTGAATCTAGAGGTTGAACCCATATCCTTTGACTCCAGGTCCAATAATCTTTCCAATGTATTATGAAGTCCTCAGAAATTAAAGTAAGAAAAACTATCAGTTATCTACTAAATGTAATTAGCTAGGAGTATTTTCAGTCTTCATGTACCCATTTTATAGATGAGAAAGCTGAAGCTCAGACATCACTTCAAAGAAGCAGCTACAATAACTGTTTTATGCTTTTTTTTGATCCAGTGACTTTTTTTTCCTTTCCCTTTCGTCACCCACCATTAAAATTGAGGGTGAGAAAATAAGGCTGAAATGTAAAGTATTGAAGATCTCAAGTAGTTTTAGGAAGAATATTAAGTAAGCAACCCTCTTGGCTAAGCACTTTAAAAATAATCTACAATCCCATTTAATCCATCAATTTTATTCATTCATTCATTTATTCTCCCACGGGATCATCACAGTTTCAGTGGGCAACATTTGTGTATAAAGTGATGCTTTTTTCCCCCTACAACTATTTTAAAGACCTAATTCATTAATCTTGGACATAATATTTAGATACGTAAAACAGATCTAGTGTCAAAACATTACTAGTAAATAATAGCAACAATAAATTTTGACTTGACTCACTGTTAGAAAAATGGATTCTTTCATTCCTAATTTAAATATACACACTTGAAGTTTTAAAATAACAAGTCTCCATAAATCAAGGCCTCACGCTGCAGTTTTTATACTAGTCAATTCCTTAATATCTCTATTTTGACATTTTTTGTTTTACATAGAATTCCTGAGATAGCCCAAAAGAAACTTATTCCAAGCTTCAGTCCCATGTTTCCAACTGTCTGTTGGTTACTTCTAATCAGATAAGCCCAGATATCTCCTCCCAAAACTTAAATTTGAGTAGGGCAATTGGAGTTTTGCCCCAGGGTACTGAAAATCAAAGAATTCACTTCCCACTCAGGTGTCATTCTAGACCATCATTCTCCACTGTCTGGTGCCATGTGACATGACCAGTCCACTCTCTCACCCTTGGGTCTCCTCACCATGACATCTGTGTTGAAATTGTGTCTTGTTCTGGTCCCTCTGACTACCCTTTCCCACTCTAATTATTAAAGTAAGTTTACAAGTTGCCAGTATAGAGTAACAGTAGCAGGAAGTAAGATTGCAAAGAGGAACCTGAAAGTCGCTTACAGACTATCCCATAGATCAAAGGAACATAAGAGTTACTAGCAAACTGTATTATAAATTTACTAACAATCACAACCAGGACTATGTGCTAAGTTGGAGATGTCAGCTAGCCTTTGCTGTAAGGGTTTTTTGGTCCTGCTTACTGCTTGTGTCCTGAAAGCCTCAGATAAGCTCCAGACATCCACAGTAAGACCAGCAGAACACCAAATGTTGCTGATAACTTTGAGATGATGTGGATATATTAATGAACTAACCCCAAGGAGGTACAGATAAGAACCAGTCTGTTCCCCACCAAAACCCCATAAAAATGAGACTCCAAACTCCTGCCCTCCAAAGCACTCCTCCATCTCCATCTGAATCCATACTGTTCCCAACTCTAATCTGTGGTTGCCACCCTTCTCTACCACCTCATCCCTGTCCCCACGTCGTCTATCTCTGTATCCTCCTTACTCTGTTTGTGACTGTACTTTCTGAGCCATTTGGCCCTGTAACCCTCTAAAACCTTACTCCCTACTGCCATTGTAATCTTTCCTGTCAAGTAGCCAAAGAACCAGGCATGCCTGCCTCCATTTAATAATTCCATAAGTTAATTAGCAATTCACCATCTTTTCCTACTACTTCTTTTTCTCCCCACCTGTCACTGCCTCATCTAGATCTTTTATCTCCTCCCAGGGTGTGGAGGCCATTGACCATGCCTTGGGGGACCAGGCCAGATTCCCTGGGGGGTTGAGTGACTGCCTCTTCCAGCTTGACTGTACATCAGGCAGACTATCTTTGCCTCTGCCCCCCAACTAGATTTTCTCTAGGTTCAATAATTCCTAGTTACAACTTTGCATGTCCCATTAGCATTTCCAGCTCAAGAACTGAATTCATCATCTCCTTTCCCAAACCAACTCTTCTCTTTATTTCCCTACTTCTCTTGCTAGTGATTCTCTCAAGCTTAGAACATGGGAGTCACATGTGATTCCCTCAAATACCACATTGATCCAGACTGGATTGTAGAGTTTGGCACTGAGATAAGAACAACAGTCATTTTGTCTAAGTAATTGACGCCTGTTAAATAGGGCATTGCTCTTCATATAACAAAGTCTTTTGGTCATGAGATTTAGTCCAGGTGTTGCCTGTTAAATGGAATTTATGTCCCATTATTTAGAACTAAACTTCTTCTTTTTCAAACCTTTGTACAAAGTTTTCTCTTATCCTTTTTCTGTATGCTAGGGGAAAAATAGAAAAACAGTTTGAGTTGTTCTATGTGTTACCAAAGGTCTGATTGCTCTTTGCCTGTTTATACTCAATACAAAATACACAAAAATGTCTCCATACTGACTCCACAGCCTCTACCTAATTTTTGTATCTGCTTCATTCAAACTCTGCATTTTCTTTAGATATTGTCCTCAGTCCTCCATAGACTGCATTTTTGATTTCCTTTACCGTTCCCCAACTCTTTATCCTGAAGCTCATTCCAGACCTAGATTCATACATTGGAAGTACCCTTTGGCTTCTCCCTCTGATTGAATGGCTCCTCCCAGAACCTCCAAATAAGGAGGGTACCCAGGCCAGTCATGTATCATTCCTCTACATGCTATACTCCACAATTTTTTACCATACCCCTTCACCTGATACCTTTGCCCCCACCCAGCCTTTCACCTTTTTATGCGTTGTCTTCTACTATTATTATTTAAGCTCCTTGAGGTCAGGAATTGTATTTCTTCCTATTTGTACATGTATTTCCAGCACTTAGCACAGTGCCTGGAACATGGTAAACACTTGATAAAAGCTTGTTGACTGACTGACTGTCCTAAAGAATTGTTGGCATTAAGAAATGTCAGAATCTCAGAGTTGGAAAGGTCTCAAGCATGGTACCCACACTTGAATAGGAATCACCTACAATAGTAAATATTGACTGTCCATCTTCAATCCCAAGGGGTCTCATCATTATTTCTGCTTATAGATCAATCCATCCATCAATGGATCCATGACCTCATCAAGGGCTGAACTGGGATGAACTTCATGCATTATTATCTAACCATACACAAAGACAACACTAGAGACTCACTGTCAGTAGGGTCAATGTTTATTTTTTATCCCAATGGTTTCCTCTCATAATAGAATTTGTAATGGATTTGCATTGACTCAGCTATGCCTTCACACCACATAATGCTTGTCATACATTTTCAAGATGGCTGGCTGGTGCTCATTATGGCCATGGAACATAGCCAGGATACTTAGACAATTTAGGGATCAAGTTCCCTATCTTGACTTCATAAACAAAAAGCTCTCACCAACTAGATATTGTTCATCCTCTTCACTTCCCCATCCCCCATGTAGTCCTTTGTGGTATTATTCTCAGATAAAATAAAGAAGCATAAAATGAATATTCATTCTTTTTTAGTTCAATTTTATTTTTATTTAATAAAACTTTATTTTCTCTCCCTCCTACTTATCACCTCACTGGAAACAAAACAAACAAAAAAAAGAAATATGCCTCATAAAGTAGAACAGATTCTTTCTTTGGCCATGTTGAGAAAAAACATATGTCATACTCTGCAACCTGAGTCTATCACCTCTTGGTCAGGAATTAGACAGCATATTTCATCATCTACCCTCTGGAATCATTGATGATCTTTGTGTTGGTCAGGGTTCTTAGAGCTTTCATACTTGAAATGAGTATTCCTTTAACCAATATTTATCTAGCACTTACTGTGTGATAAAAACATGGTGGAGGATGTAGAAATGGCCATTTTAGTCTCATTCTGGGCCTCTTCCTTAGAGTGATAAAGAGTTGTTTCATTGAGGCAATATTTTTTTAATAGAAATCACATTTCTTCAACCTACCTCTCCCAAAGAAGACAAATTGAAAACATTAAATTCCTAAGTGCAATCAATGTCTGCATCACGTGCAAGTCCACTTTGTTTTGCCTCCGGATCAAACAGTGTAGTCAAGGTGCACTTACCTGTCAAACATTTCACTGGTCTTGGAGACAGCTTAAGAGCTGCAGTATATCTCCTGCCAGGGCTGCTGCTACAAAAATGGCCGTGGCTTGCAGTTTTAGTTTACATATATTTGGGAGTATCCTAGTTAGAAGAGAGGGAAAAAAGCAAAAGATTTTTTAAAATTTTATCAGTAAGTGAAGATCAGGAAGCTTCTAGGCAAGGCTCTTCAGTAATTCATCAATGTCTTGCTTTTTTAAAAAACAGTTCTTTGAGTGCAATGAAAAGATTCCCCAAAAATGTCCCTAGGATTTTCAGTAATTGTTTTTTCTTTGAATTTTGTTGCCTTTGTCAGCCTGGAAATCTTGTTCCCTCAGTTTCTGAGAAGCCTAAGGGATACAGTGGAAAGAGTACAGGATTTAGAGTTGGAGGACCTGACCTTAAGTCATAAGGATGGGGTCTACTATTTGTGACTCATGGGACTTTGGGTCCTGGGCATACAAAGACAAAGAATGAAAAACAAATCTTTACTTTTGTGGAGCTCATTCTCTCAAGAGAGACAGTGTCTCCTTCTAATCACTAGTCACTGCCTCCCTCATCTATAAAATGAAGGGATTGGACTAAGAGACCCATAGCAGAGGTCTTTAAGATCTAAATCAACAGGCCAGCCCACGTATCCATAAGATAGATTCGATTCAATTCAAAAAAGCATGTAATATGCAAAGCTGGGAATACAAAGATGAAAACAAAACAGCCTTTCCCCTAAAGGAACTTGCATTCTACTGGAGGGAGCCACATGCATGTAAAGTAAGGAAATTAATAAATGAGGAAAAAGCTTTAAACACCATGATGCCTTAGATTAGAGAACTTCTAACCACCAAGAAAATATTGAGTTCTCAGGAATTCAGACCTCCTGACCTGAGGAGGAGTCTACAAGTCAGTGAGACCTGTTTGCTATTCCTAGCTCTGCCAGTGACTTTCTATGTAGCCCAGGGCCAAGTCACACTCACAGTGTCCCAATTTCTCTCTCTATAAAATGGGGTTGTTCATATTTGCCACCTACCTCACAGGCATCACACTGTGGATTCATGAGATAATGCTTGTGAAAGGTTTTAAAATCCTCAGTAGAAAAAGTGCTAGGTCTCAAGCATTACTGAATGTTACAATGAAGCTTGGGGGTTTGTGTCTTTTCAAAAAAGACACAATTGTCATTGTGAAGATGTGCTAATAAGGTCACTGAATTATCAGCAGTACATTACTGCATGCTCGGTCAATATGAAATAATGCTTTATTCTTGGTTGTAGTCTAAGGGACAATAGGTCAAGATAAAGTATTTGCTTCCACTTTGATTTTCACATCAGCCCAAACCTATCACCCAGATTGAGTGAGTAAGGATTTATATAGGACAAGATGAGAGCTCTAGTTTCATTTATTTTATTACCTATGTATTCACGTGATTGGAGATTTACTGGAAGCAATGAGATCTTTCTGTTCAACCTCCCCATTTTTCAGATGAGAAAATTGAGTCACAAAGAGCTTAAATGATCTACTTGTGGTCACAGAGCTGGTAAGTGTCTGGGGTGGGATTTGAACCCAGGCCTTCTGACTCCAAATTTACTCTGCTCAAAGAAGGCTCATAGTATCATAGTTCTAGACCTAGAAGTGGGAGACCCTGTTATGACTTGGACCAGAAGTTTATTGCTTCCAATTCCTGATATTCATGAGCCTCCTCAGGACAGGAAACATTTTCATTTTTGACTTTGTACCTGTACTGCTCAGCGCAATGCCTGGCACATAGTAGGTGCTTACTCAAAGTTTATTGAATTGAATGGAAGGGGGGAGCTGGTGGACAGTGATTATATTTCTTGATAGTCTTGAGAAGAAAACAACAACATTTTAATCCAGTTCATAACAGGATGTCCCACTTTCAGTGTAGAGAGCAACATCAGATAATAGAATCATAGACTTAGAGCTGAAGGGGTCCTTAGAATCAATCATTTTACATATGAGTAAACTGAGGCTTAAAAAGGTTAAATGACTTGCCCGAATCATATAACTAATATGTGTCAGATAAGGGATTTAAACTTTGATCTTTCTTACTCTGTCCAAGATTCTGATCACTACACCATGCCTTTTAATAAAATCACCATCTTCTAGGCATTCATAGGTTTGCTATTTTTCCTCTAGTATGTCCCTTGGTTTTCATTTCATTCACAGTTATAGGACCCTCTGGTTACAGCCAGGGACATGGTTAGCCAAGTCATAACTTCCAGAGGGACCTTTCTTTCCTCAGAGAGCAAGTCAGATTCCTAATGACAAAATCATTTTTTGTCATTGTGATCTTTATTTACCATTACCTTGGACCAAACTGTCCCTTTTCTGGGAAAAACAATTGAGAAATCTGTGAGACAGAATTACCAGCATCATCAGCAGTTCTCCAAAACCTTCTTTTTTCTTTAGTTTAGGGACATGCTGCATTTTCAACATTTCATGAAAGAATCAAAAGTCTGGCATTATCTGATGAAGCTAACAATAGCAGAGGCTGAATAAAGGAATGAAGAGAAGATTAGAGAGAGAGAGAAGATGAGAGAGAGAGAGAGAGAGAGAGAGAGAGAGAGAGAGAGAGAGAGAGAGAGAGAGAGAGAGAGAGAGAGAGTTCCTTCGATCCTTTTTCCCTGGTGAGAAGTGATTACCTAAGTTTTGAAGATTAGCCATTCTTCTAGAAAATTCTGCCCTTTGCTCAGAATCTCAGAATGGCTAGTTTGCCCTATCTGGCAGAACTTGTCTCAACACTCTTTTCATATTTCTTACATGGCTGCGTATTTCTGTCATATTTCTCAATAGCCTGAGCACTTGCCTTATATCTATTAATCAGACCCTTACCTTGGAGTACCAGAGCCAGTTCCAATTATTCTTTTAGCACATTGTTATGTAAAGAGTATTCAGAGTCTTGGAAACAGGCACACCCTAAATCATTTTCCAGATAACATGGTAAGTGGAAAGCTGAGGAAGGACGGAGAAGAAAAACACCAGGGGACAGAGTGTCAGCATTCTAACACAAACATATAACAGGGGATACTTAAGCAAGTGTCTTGCATGCACTAACATCAAAGCCTTGTTCCTGTCGAAAGAGGTGAGATAAGTTGCTGCTAATAGAAGGCATGATACCTGAAATGACTCTTAGCATATTTGAAATCCTTCATAATAATTCCAGGAAACCCAGTGGCTTCCAAGCTACAGATGTGAATTTAAAAGGAAGGAGATATTTCATCTTCTGAAAACAAATAGTTCAATAAGATGACACTTTCTCTGAGGTCAGGGACTGGCATGGTTTTGCCTTTTTTGTCTTTGAATCCCTAACAAGCAGCTAACATAGTACCTGGCATATAATAAGTGCTTCATAATCCTTGTTAAATGAATGAATGATCATATTTTCTGTCATTCTCTGATTCTAACACTGGTTAGACATTTTCAAAACCCAATTCAATCTGATTCAGATCAATAATCTTTTACTAAGCTATTATAATGTGAAAGGCACTGAGCCAAGCAAAGGGAATGATGATCAAATGAGTACAAGTCTTGTCCGTGAGGAGTTTGAGATCTTAAAAAAAAAAAAAGGCAGAATTCGTACGAAAGTGTTCAGAAGTGAGTGAAGGACATGAAAAAAAAAGAGACAGTCCAATGAGGGTAGTGCCATGGAGGACCATACCATCAGCTTGTAGAACAGTAGTCCACAGCTTGGGGACATTGCTAAATCTGTCACCAGGGGGAGCAGCAATAAGAAGCAGAGAAGGGGTTCACTAGAGACTCCACTCTAGTACTGTGAGTTATCTTTCTCCTACTTGGCACCCTGACCACATGTGTTCACTTGTGTGTTCTTTCTCCCAGTAGTGTAGGAAACTGTATATGGAGAGAAATTTATTTTGCTTTTTCTCTGAATTAACATGTCTCCTAATGTTGGTTGGCAAAAGGAACATCTATGGGAGTTTTAATGACCTTGGGCATCTTTAGGGAGAACTTCAGGCTTCACAGATAATTGTTACAAGTCAGAATATTCCCAATGCAAATCCAGAAAAAAAAATAATAAAAAAGCATTTATTCAATGCCTACAATGTGCCAGGAACTAAAGAATAAAAACACAAAGGTAGTTCTTGCCCTGAAGGACCCTACATTTTAATAGGGAGAGACAGAACAAATAAGGGAGTGGTGCCAGAAGAAAGGAGATTAGATCTGGGATGGCTACATGTAGAGATGGTGAATAGAGCCATAGGGCATTCAGTTGGCATGCCCTTTCCAGAAGCAATGGTAAAAATGATTTGATTACTGTTCCCAGAGCAAGAGGTGGAAGCAGATGGCAAGATATCCAGGGTAGTATGCTGGATGGGATGTGAGTGCTATGACAGATTTTAAGAGAGAACAATTTCATGTGGAAAAAATACTTCCACTAAGGAATGCTTTGTGGAAAAGGTTGCGACAGAATTTGACCTTGGAAGGAAGTTACTTTGTCTATTGGAAATAGAGGAATGGGGACAGAGGTTTACTAATAAATGTTAGACAACTGACTCTCAGGGAAAAAATGTTCACATGACACATTTCTAAGTTTTATTTGCATTAATTAATATTTTTCTATCGCTTTCTTAGGTCTTAACAATCAACAACAAAAAAATAAATCAAGCCCTGATCCATTTTGAAAATCTGTCAGTATGTGTTGGCTCCAGCATATTCCTAGGTGGAGAGGGAGATAGGGAGGAATTAAGAAGGAATTAATTCCAACCATGGGACATAGTGTGAGCAAAAGCAAGAAGACAGGTAAAGACAGGATGGGAATTGGAGGTGAAGTGGCCATTAAGCAAAAGAAGAGGAGTAGTATAAGCAATGCCTGGAACATTTGAATATTTATTAACTGAGTGACAGAGGGCAAGTCATTTAACTATTCTGAATCTTCTTTTCCTCCTCTGTAAATTGGGTATAATACTTGCACCATGGACCTCAAAATGGATATAATCTTTGCATTGTGGTCTTCAGCTGGTTGTTATAAGGAAAATCCTTTGTAAACCTTTAATGTGAGTGGGCTCTTGCCTATAGAATGTAAGCTCCCTGAGGGCAGGAAATATTTTCACTTTTGTCTTTGTACCCTCAGTGCCAAGAACAGTGCTTGCCTAGGTCCTTTAAAAAAGTTTATTAAATTGAACTGAAGGGGAGAATTGGGGAATAGTATATAGTAACATATTACCTTTATTAATTATGTATTGTTGAATATGAATTTGGATACCCTTTCTGAATCTGCCATGTCTGACCAGGCTGGGATCTAGGTGATGGCAATCTTTCTAACCCATACTCATACACTCAGGAGCCCATCATCCACATGGATACAGTGGAAGAGCAGAAATGGAACAAGGCTGTCCAAACTGTTAGCCAAGTCCTCCTGACCTTAGACCTAATGAAAATTCTAATACAGATTCTTTCGTTCAAATAATTAATTTTGAGACTTTTCAATTTATATGAGTAATCTTATCTTAGACAGTCCATCTCGCAGAGACTTTGGAGATTTTGCCGTTATCTTTAAAAGAGGAGCAACCCCTCAAGATTCCCACCCCCTTGCTCTTAAAGATAAGGTAACAATCTCCACTGTAAAGATAAGGTAACAATCTTCCAGAGAGAAGGGCTATTTTGACTGTGGTTCCAGTTATCTGAGGTGCTTACCTGAGTCAAACACCAAGACCTAAAACAAAGGGAAAAGGAAGAGGAAAAGGAGGCAAGGAAGTGAGCAGCAGGTACAGCAGGTTGGCTACACTTGAGAAAGAAACCCATCGGAATGGATTGCAGCCGTCCCTGTTGAAGCAGCCAAACTCTTCCCAGTGTATTTATACATTTCCCATTCCTCTGGGGGGCTGCACTGTAGCTAATGGATGAGAGAGTGTGCATTTAGGCAGGGAGCAGGTGCTAATCCACCCAGACTAGTTAATAGCAAGAGGTTAATAGCACTTTAAAAAAAAAGACTGAAAAAAACATGTTTTGACTCCAACCCTGCCTGAACAGGAGTCTGGTCTGGGATCCCATCACTAAACAATAACCCATTTTATTTATTGATGAATATGTCAGAAGCATGGGAAATCCAGAGGACAGCAGTCTCTAACAGTTTTAAAATATATTTTTGTAGTAGTAGCTAGCATTTATACATCACTTTAAAATACACAAAGAGCTTTAGAAATATCATCACATTTGATCCTCATAACAACCCTGAGAAGTAGGTGCTGTTATTATCCCCATTTTACAGATGAGGAAACTGAGACAGACAGAGGTTAAGTGATTTGCCCAAGGGTCACAGCTAGCCAGCTTTGAATTTTGATATTTCTGATTCCAAGGCTCTATCATTTGCCATTTGCCATTTGCCAGTTAAAGGCCAGCTCAGGCTCATTCCCAACCACAGCTAGGAGTGACTGCAAAGTCAAAGGGTTTCCTCAAAAAATCCAATACTGACCAAGAAGTAAAGAGGCCCTGTGGAATCTCTCTGTAAGCAGTGAGATTAAATACAGCCTTATATGTAGGGAGGTCAGTTAACCACATTATACAAGAGAGCTGAAGGTCTCTGGGAGGAAATCCTATATTGTCTGGTGGTTTTTTTCAGTTGTGTCTCACTCTCTGTGACCCCATTTGGGGTTTTGTTGGCAAAGATACTGGAGTGGTTTGCCATTTCCTTCTCCAGCTCATTTTACAGATGAGGAACTGAGGCAAATAGGGTTAAGTGGCTTGCCCAGGGTAACATAGCTAGTAAGTGTCTGAGGCTGGATTTGAACTCAGGAAGATGAGTCTTCCTGATTCTAAACTCAGTGCTCTATCCACTGGGTCATCTAGCTGCCTTATTAACATTAACCCCTATTAAGGTTCCACTATTAGTAATTCATTCCTTTATATTGGTCTTTGCCCTTTATCTTAAGTTCTCATTTAAGATTGTAAGGCAACTTGAAATTTCAGAAAGAGTATTGGACTTGTGCTCAGAAGCTTGGAAGGTGGGTTCTGGCTCTATTATTTACTAGCTATGCCACTGAACTTGGGCAAATACCTAGGTAGAACAGGGACTAGCACCCAGTTCAACCCTTTTTATATTTTATTTGTGTTTATATTTTATATTATTTGGTATATGTGTACACACACACACCAAGTAAGATTAAAAAAGGTTGAGCTACGTAATACATATATGCATGTGTGTGCATGTGTGTGTATGTATTTGTATAGCAGCATTCCTGAATGAGTAGAGCGCTGGCCTCAGCATCTAGAAGACTTGGGTTTCAGTCCTACCTCTGACACATTGCCTGCATGAACATGGGCTGATAACTAAAACTTGGCAGAGACTCAGAGAATTGTCTAAGACTATAAGTTGCAAAGCAAGTGGTCTTTGAATCAGTAGAAGCAGTTTTCTTATAGGTCTGATCCAGAAGATGAATGAAATCCCAGGTCTGGTACCAAAAGCAAAAAACAAAAAAAGAACAAAAAGCCCACTTTCATCTTTTCACAAAAATCATCTCATTTGATCCTCATTGAAACCCAGTGACACAGGACAGGCATTAGTTTTCTTGTTTTATATTTTCAAAGACAGACGTAGACAGGTTAAGGTCCAATTTAAGTTTCAACTCCTAGAGGAAGCTTCCTCTGACCAGTGCATCCCTGCTCCTCTGAACTCTTACAACCACATGATATGGATCTCTAACATTTATGTGTGTTAGTTTTGTCTCTCCATCTAGATTGAAAGCTCTTTAGATTTGAGTTAATATATGTTGTGTTCTTTGTAAACCTTAAAGTGCTATATAAGTGTTATTGTTGTTGTTGTTGTTGTTGTTAATAGCCAGCAAAGTCTTGCACTTCTTTGATATTCTTCTCAGGATCTATCACTATGTCAAGCAAATAGTAGTTGGTCTATAAATATCTACTGATTAAGAAACTTGTTCTGTTTTCTTCTTTCTGGAAATCTCTCAGTTGTCAATGTCTAACCTGAAATCTGCAAACATTTGCCCCGTTGATGCTCAGATGCTGGAGTTCATTTATTGATAAAGATGATGACAATGATAACAATGACAATAACTACAATAATGATGATGATGATGATGATGATGATGATGATGATGATGATGATGATGATGATGACGGGGGGGCAGCCTGCCATAGTGGTTAGAGAACCACCCTCAGAGCCAAGAAGACCTGAAGACCACTGTCCCAAATTGGCTGTGTGACCCTAGGTGAGTCACTCAGTCCTTTAGCACCCCCTAGGCAGGAGACTTGCTGCTCTGTGTTGCAAGAAGTCATTTCCTCACCAGGACTTTTCTATGTTCATGAAATCACAGGTCCAGTCCAAAGAAGAGGGGAGGGGGAGGAACAGTACTACCTTCAATAGATAGGTGAGTTACATGATTTTATGTTATGTGAAAGTAATAAGGTTTCTGAAGCACTTTTCTCATAACAACCCTTTGAGGTTAGCAGCTTAAATTCCCTGTAGAAAGAAAGCATAGCATAATAGATGGAGGGTTAGCCTTGGAATCAGGAATGAATAAAGAACAAAAAAAGCACTTTTCAAGTGTTTACTATTTGGCAATACTAAATTAGGAATACAAAGATTAAGCAGAAGTGACTTTGGTACTCAAGAAGCATTCATTCTAACAGGAGAAAACAATACATACAGGGAGGGGAATTTTGTTCTGGGGATGCAGGGAGAGGAGCAGGCAAATGGTGAAATGACCTGGATAAATGCCTAGATGGGAGGGGAAGGTGAAGCCTGGCTTAGTGCCTAAGACTTGTTGTTAGATATCATCCACCAATTGGGCTAGCTTGCATACACTCAGTCACCATTCAACTGGCTTGGGCCATGGGGCAGGTGCTCCAAAGATGAGTGGATTAACGTCTCCAGGGAGTGGAGAGTGGATTCAGGAAGATCTAGGGATCTAGAGGTCCAGGTCACAGGTCTAATGTAAAGGATGCTGGTCCAGGTGGAGAGGACCAGGTCAATACTAGTAGGCAAGTGGCAAGGGCCTGAGTGAATGGCTAATTGGCTGTTTGGAATGCAAAGTATGATTTGATGTCTAAGAAAACTTGGGTTCAAGTCCTATCTCAGACACATGCTGGCTGTGTGATCAACACTAATCATTCAGTTTTTCAGTGTCCCAGGCAACCTCTAAAACTATAAATTACATAATGTAGTTGCTGATCTACATTGGTGGAAAAAGGTACTATGCTGAGAATTTCTTTTACCTATGACCTTCTGAATGAAAAAAATCTCCCTCTGTTCTTTTTTGATCTCTGTCTTTTTTGCTTTGTTTTATTTTGATAGGGTTTTTTTTGGGAGGGGGGTACAAAATGGTTTTCTTATCTTAACTAGGCTACAACTGCAGCGGCCATTCATTGGCTGATACAAATATCAGTTGGCATGGAAGCTTTAACTGGATCTATATTTCCAATGTAGGTTGGTGATCCTCTTTAGGTAAACTGGTGGGTTTCTCCTTAGGCTCCTGGAGGGTTCACAAACTGTCAAACTTAGTACAAACACCCAATTAAAGATTTAGCCCACTGCAACTCAGTCCTGTTAAATTCAAGCAATCCACCAGCTGCAGCCTCACCAAGAAGCTGGGATTACAGGGGTGTACTTCCACGTGCAGGTTTTATAATCAGTTTTAAAGATGACATTGTATCCATGCTTCATTTTCTAAGTTTTGCTGTAAATATTAAAATGAGGGCCTAACCTATAAAAATTTAAGCCATTCTTAACAATATGTTTAGAATTTAAACTAGAAAAGTTAAGAACCTGAAGGATGGTCCCTGTATTGGTCACAACCTCAGTTTCTTCATCTATGAAGTGAAAATGTGGGATGAAATGACCTTTGAATTCCCTTCTAGCTCTAAAAATCTGTGATTCTATTCCTATTTCACATATGGAAAGACTTCGGCCCAGAAAAATGAGTAACTCCTCAAAGGTCACTGACTCAGTGGGCGAGTCCTCAATAGAATCCAGGTTTCTTTCAAAGTCACAGAATAACCCAGCAAGACAATGGTTTCAACCTGGCTGTCTCTTAAGGAGCCCATCTAGGTCAGTTAAATAAGAGTGGACCACATGCACTTTACATGCACATACAAATTATGTCATCGATTCTCAAGCAATTGGCAGGCTAACATTTTCTCATTACTCCCTTAACATCTGTCATATCTTGATATTTTTCTCAAAATTCTGTTCTTCCTTACCTACCTACTAACTTGGATCCAGATCCTAAGATCATAGATTTAGAATTGGAAGGAAAATTGGAGGCCGCCAAGCTCAACTCTATCATTTTACAGATGAGGAAACTGAGGTACAGAAAAGTGAAGTGACTTGCAGGGGGCCACAAAGTGAGAAAGGTGCCTGAGATGGGATTTGAACCCTAGGCTTCCTCGTTTCAAATCCAATGCTCTCTCCACTGACAATTTGGGACCAGTACACTGGACCCTCTTGGTTTCTATGTCCTTTGTATTGATATTGTCTCGCTACTTATATGGATTTCAGCTTGTTGTTTCTTAACAAACAACAGCTCTTAGTTCTTCTCTCCACTTGGAAAAGAAGGGTGCAGGATGGTGAATCTCTCACCTTTGTTCTTACAGTGCCTTGTATTCACAGCCCAAGGTGTGGCATCAGCAAAGAAAGAATGAGTTACTTAAATTTACTGCAGACAGTGACTAAGTTTGGTATTTTTGCAAGAATCTAAAGCATTTGTGACTAGATTGAATTTGTAAACTGACATGTGAAATGGTACCCATTTCCATTTTGACACAGAGTCAGTGCTGTCCAAGAAAACTTGAGCTGCCTTTCAACTCTTTCTCTAGTTAAAAATTTAAGAGGGGCACTGCTTGGAATCCCTTCAGCATTAACTTAAGTTAGGGCACATCTTAAAAACAGTCACTGAGATGCTATTAAAAGCATATGAATAATAAAACAGATGCTTTAAGGAAAGCTTTACAGTTTTAGAATGGGTGAAGCCCAAACCGAGGCTAAAGCGCTTATGCAATATAGTAAAGACCTATTTAATTTTGACCCCACTCATTTAGAATTTGTGATAAATCGGGAAGGTTGTTCATAAGTTTTTTAAAAAACTCTTCCTCAATTCATAAATGGTCAAAGGATGTGAACAAGCAGTTTTCAGAGGAAGAAATCAAAGCTATCTATAGTCATATGAAAACATGCTCTAAATCACTATTGATTAGAGAAACTAAATTAAGATAACTTTGAGGCACCACCTCATACTTATCAGATGGGCTAATATAACAGAAAAGGAAAACGACAAATGTTGGAGAGGATGTGGGAATATTAGGACACTAATGCACTATTGTTGGAGTTGTGAACTGATTCAAATATTCTGGAGAGCAGTTTGGAACTATGCCAGAAGGGTTATCAAATTGTGCATACCCTTTGATTCAGCAATGTTGCTACTAGGTCTGTATCCCAAGGAGATTAAAAAAGGAAAGGAAAAGGACCTATGGGTACAAATATTTTTATAGCTGCCTTTTTTGTGGTGGCAAAGAATTGGAAATTGAAGGGATACCCATCAATTGGGGAATGATTGAACAAGTTGTGGTCTATGATTGTAATAGAATACTATTTTTCTGTAAGAAATGATGAGCTTGAGGCTTTCAGAAAAACCTAGACCTAAATGAAATGATGTAAAGTGAAGTGAGCAGAGCCAGTAGAACATTGTACATAGTAATAGCAATATTGGACTGTGATCAACTGACAGCTATTCTCAACAATACAATGATCTAAGGCAATACCAAATAACTTATGGTGAAAAAGGCTGTCTACCTCCAAAGAAAGAACTGATGGAGTCTGAATGCAGATCAAAGCATACTTTTTAAAAACTTTCTTTGTTTTTCTTGTGGGCTTTTTTTTGGTCTGTGTTTTCTTTCACAACATGACTAATATGGAAATATGTTTTGCATGACTGCATATATATAACCTATACCAAATTACTTGCCGTCTCAATGAGTGGGGGAAAGGGGAAGAAGGCAAAGAATTTGGAACTCAAATTTTTTAAATGAATGTTTAAAATTGCTTTTATGTATAATCAAAAAAATAAAATATTTTTTAAAATTCTAAAGGATTATAGATTTGGAATGATAAGGGACCTTAGAGGTCATCTAATCCATCTTCTTTATTGTACAAATACAGAAACTGAAGGCCAGAGAGATTGTGATTTGCCTAAAATCATGCAGGTAGTGAGTGAATTTTTTCCTCTATGAATTTTTAGGGTTATAATTCTGAATTAAGAAAATGTAGTCTAAAATCGGTAGCCCTCACCAAAGATAGAAGAAATTGAGAATTTCTCTCAGAAACCTTCACCTTCTCATTCTGACAACTATTGCATGATTTAAGACTTCAGTGTTCATAAACAATTATTATATAATGCAAACATAATGAATTGCAATATTTTGTTAACTTTCTTATGTCACTTATTTGACCCCATTTGATGATTACTTTGTAATGTTATATGTGATTTACATGCATGTAGTAAAACTGTTTCTTTTTTAAATTTTTTAATTTATATTTTTACCAAGCAATACTGGCTATCCCCTTTTATTTCAAATTAGATTTTCTATACAATGGCCACTTCTCTGAGAAGGGGTAGGGAAAAAGAAAGACTGATAAACTGAAGACTCAGAAACATAACACGATGAGGTGATTAAAAATTAACTTTGCAACAAGTGTAAATACTGAGCAACCTCTTACATTAAGGAAAATAGGTCATGGGCCTGTTAAAAATGACAAGTTACCCGTGATCCAGCTAAGATCTATCTTGCTTAGAGATTGTTGTTGTCATTGTTGTGATTGTTGTTCTTGGTCTTTCCTTCTCAAAGCAGACCAATGACATCAGAAAAATTGTGATATGTTATCTATGTTTTGCTGTTGGTTATATCCCTATGTCAAAGACAAGTGAGATTCCAATCTAGGTAGGTATTTCACTGCCCACATCTGCCTCCAAATGACTCAAAGCCTCCGAATTGCTCTCTCTGCCTCAAATCTATCCCTACTCCAATCCATTCTCCACACAGCTGCCAAAGTGATTTATCTGGTGTAGGTCTGACCTCGTCACTCCCCAAATCAATAAACCGCAGGGGCTGCCTACTATTCTCTAGGATCAAATATAAAGGCAACTGCTTCAATCCCTATACAACCTGGTCTTAACCTGCCTTTCTCATCTTATTACACATCATTCTCCTTCATGAACACCAGGGACTAGCCAACTTGGTGTTTCCTCTACCCATGCCTGGAATGCACTGTGTCCTCGGTTCAACCTCTGGAATCCCTAGTTTCCCCCAAGTCTCAGTCTGAGCCACTTCCTACACAAGCCTTTCCTGACTGATTCCCTCAGCTCTTAGTACATTCATCCTCAAGTTATCTTTTTTATAGTTTGTATATATTCTGCATGTGTTTAGATTGTATAGTCTATCTTCCTTGGTTGATCCAAGATTATTCAAAAGCAGGGAATGGATCACTTTTGCCCTTTATCCCTGAGCCTTGAATACTGGTACTATTGATTAATCAATTGACCCTTAGCTTTGGACTATGTTCACAGAATCATAGATTTGGAGATAGAAAGGACTTTTAAGGTCATCCGCTCCTCATCCCTCATTTAAAAGATGAAGAAACAGAATCAAAAAAGTAAAGTTACTTGTCAAGGTCCCATTGGTAGGAAATGTCACATTGGCAGAATTAGAACCCAGGTCCTTGGACTCCAAATTCAAATACAGCATTCATTTCACTGCCTCACATTGTCTTTAGACCTTTTTGTGTCTGGATCCCCAGTGCCTACCACAGAGCCCAGTACACAATAGGAGCTTAATAAATGTTTGTGGAATGAAAAAATTAATGAATTAAACCTGAAAATAAAGGGAATAGCTCTGTGCTCCTCCCATCTAGATTAGTCAGTCTTTTTCAGCAGCCCTCCTCCGTTAGCACTAGTGGCCTTCTTAGGTCAAAAGTCAGACTTTTACCAAATAGTAATCAGAAACTGTCTTAGTACACAGCATACTCATCTTGACATCTTTCTGAGTCATCAGCCTATTCCTCATTGAAACAGCCTCCAGGACACTAGCTTGCAACTGAAACATTCTTCCTGCTATCATAATTCATTCCCCAAATTTTATAGGTTAGAAAACAAAAGCCCAGGGACATTAAGTCACTTTCTTGAGGTCAGGCAAATAATAAATCACAGAGTCAGATTTTGAATGAAAGTCCTTGATGCCTTATCTCTTCAGAGAAGCCATCAGATGTCATGGAAAGCTTATTGAATTTGGAGTTAGCAGATTGGAATTCAAATCCTGGCCCTTACATTATACTAATTGCATGACCTTGGGCTAGTTACTTAACCTCTATCAGCTTCAGTTTCTTCATTTCTTAAATGGGGATGATGATACTCATAGTTGTGAAGAAAAGTCTTTGGTAAAACTCAAAGCCTGACAAAAATATGAGTTTTCATTATTAGTTTATTTATTATTATTAGTTTATTATTAGACTGGTACTGACAAGTTCTGTATTTTACCATCAATTTCCTTTTAACAGACAGAGAATAATCAGAGCCAAGAAAATATCCCACTATTTACCCACCCAGGCTGTGACCACTCTCGGTTCACAATGTGGCAGAAACCTTACAAAATGAGAGAAGAGGGGAACAAGACAGCTCTTGAAAGTATCAGGAAGGGAAACTCACAAGTGCAAGTTTATCCAGGTTGCGTGCTAGAGGAATAACTCCAAAAGTACGTTTCCTAAAATCAAAGGAAAGGAATACAAGGGACCGCATTATTTTTCTTGGCCGTAATATTCATGGATATGAAATAAGTTTATGAGCCCAAACTGGAAGTGACCTTGGAAAAACTCATACCCATTAGAAAGGATCATAAGATCCTTCAAAGAAGCTAGTAGTGTGGTAGATTGAGATCTGGCCCTGGAATCAGGAAGACCTTAGTTCAAATTTGGCCTCAGACACTTACTAGTTGTGTGACTCTAGTCAAGCCACTTAACTCTGATGTCTCAGTTTCCTTCATGTTGTGTTCTTCAGTCATTTCCTACTCTTCATGACCCCTTTTGGGGTTCTCTCGACAAAGATACTGGAGTGGGTTTGCCGTTTTCTCCTCCAGCTCACTTTACACATGAAGAAACTGAGGCAAACAGGGTTAGGTGGCTTGCCCAAGGTCACACAGCTAATAAGTATCTGGGGCCAGATTTGAGCCCAGGTCTTCCTGCTGCAGGGCTGGCATTCTATCCACTGTGTCACCTAGCTGCCCCTAGTGTTCAATTGTAAAGTGGGGATAATAACAGCACCTACTTAGCACAGTTGTGAGGATCAAATAAGATAATGTCTGTAAAAAGTGGTTAGCACAATGCCCGGCACACAGTAGGTGCTATATCAATGCCTGTTCCCTTCCCTCCCTTTCCCCCTAGAATCATAGATCTAGAGCATTAAAGGTTTAATTAAGCTGCCCTTGCTGCCTCTTCAGCTACTCACTTGCATGCCATGGCATCACCTCCCCGATGTCACAGTCCTCTTTGAGAAGGAAGGACAAACAACACAATGACAATAGGTACCTTCTCCCACTGGTGAGTTTCTCCCAGGGCCTCCATTTGGAGGAGGGACCAAATAACTATGCTTTCTTCCTCTCCTGGCTCTCCGTCCATCTCACCAGACTCTACCAACATGCCTTCTCAAGAACACGGGCTCCCTACCCTTTTCAGCTCCCTTTTATGTTGTCTTCCCCTATTAAAATGTACACTCCTTGAGGGCAGGGCCATCTTTCTTTCCGTTTTTATTTGTATCCCTAGTACTTAGCACAGTACTTGGTTATTGCGGTTCAGTTGGGTTTGACTCTTCATGACCCGATGGACCATCACAAGCCGATGCTTTCCATGATCTTTTCTTGGCAAAGATACTGGAGTGGTTTGCCATTTCCTTCTCCAGTGGATTAGAGCCAATAGAGGTTAAGTGACTTGCCCAGGATCACACAACTAGTAAATGTCTGAAGCTGGAGTTGAACTCAGGAGGACTTCCTGACTCCAGGCCCAGCACTCCCCTCTGCTGAGCCTGCCTCTAAGCACAGTACCTGACACATAGTAAATGCTTATTGACTGAGTGTATGTCACACATACACATACCTCCCCCGATCCCTTACTAACAGTGGCTCTCTGTCACTTCCAGGATCAAAGACAAAATCCTCTGCCTGGCATTCAAAGCCCTTCAAAGCCATGCCCTCCTACCTTTCCAGGCTCCTTCCACTTTACACCTCCTTCCTCCCTCATATACCCTTTGGGCCCCCTTGCTGTTTTATGAACAACATTCCCCATCTCTCAGGTCTGGGCATTTTCTCATTTTCCAACTCCTCATATGCTCTCCATATCCCCACCCTTCCAACTCTCTCTCTATCTCCTTTTCTCTTCTCTCTTCTTTCCTCCCTTCTCTCTTCTTCTCTTCCTTTCCTCCCTTTCTCCTATTCTCTTCTTTCTCTCTCTGCTTCTCTCTTTCAAAAACATACATACATATCACACAGTATCATAAATTTAGTAGTGAAAGAGATCTTAATGCCAATCCTCCCATTTTATAGAAAAGTAAATTGAGACTCAGAGGAGTAAAGTGATTCCTCATAGGGAGGCAGGTAGAAAAAGACAAATCTGGCCTTTGAAGCCAGGCTCTCTGACTCCAAATCCAGCATCCTTTCTGTGGCATCAGACTGCGTCTCATATGTGGAAGAATAAAAATAAATAGGGAGGAGAAAAATCTGACTTTTCAATAGACTAGTTCTGCCTAAGCATGGTTTCCATATTCCCATGACGGCAGGATTCTGGACAGAATTAGAAGAATTTCCCATAACTACAAAGAAGGCAGTGATACTCAGGTTTGTGTATCAAGAGGAGCTTTTTTTCATTTTAAATGCTTTCTTTCCACTTTTGTTGCATTCATCATCATTAAAAAAAAGGGGGGGGTCACAAATAGAAATGGGCTAGAAATTTAAGAGCTGAAGATAACCAAATAAGGTTTAACAACATGGAAGGTGAGAGGGAAGGGGAGAGGAAAGGAGAAATATTTATCCCTCAGCAATGTACTAGAATTTCTAATGGCATTTCTCTGCAATAGCTGTATATTTGCAAATCCTTATCATCTATTTTTTCTTTTTTATTTTGGCATAAAATGCATTAAAATGATATCTTGAAGCTTCCTTTGTACTTTTCTCGAGTATTCTTTTTTAATCTAAAAGAGACTGTATCTGAGAAGATGACAGCATCCTTAACTTATAAACTTTCCTGGCTTTAGATCCAGTTGTGGAGAAATCTCTTGGACATCAGGCTGTAATAAGCAAAGCAGTTTAATTAGAAAAAGCAAAGTACTACCAAGCTTTGGCAATCACAGGTAGCAAAAATTAGCACAGAAAAAAAAAAACCTCCAAGCTTGCCACAAGAGAGGAGAGAGAAAGAGTTGGTTCAACCAGCCACATGCTCAGAAACTCCCTCCACTCACTTTCTAAACTAGCTTTTCTATCTTTGAAGTCCGATTGGAATATAAAGGAGATTTCAAGTGTTCGGTGGAATGAATGTCATAATGCTGCTTTCGTGGGCTCTAATTGGCTCCTAAATTCCCTAAACCTTTATTATTCTGGTGGTTCCCCTCCTTAAACAGGTAAGCTTGTTAAGAGTTAGAAGCTTTTCTTCTCCTCATTGTTACCTATAATCACTTCAGAAAGTGAAATAAAACTCCCATAGGAAGAGAAGGGGAAGGGAGAGAAGAGACAGTGGAGAAGGAGAGATTTAATGTATGAGAGAAGAGATAATGCAATAAAAGTCCCACAAGTGGAAGTAATATGAACAGTGGCCCAGGTCTCTCTACTTTAGCCTTGGAGAGAAGGAGGAATAGATCTCCCTCAGAAATAGGAGCATCTCTAATCCCTCAACCAGTCTCAGCCAGAGTTAAAGGCAGGCAAGGAAGTTGTTGTTCAGCTGTGTCTGATTGTCCATGACCCCACAGATCATAGTACGCCAGGCCCTTCTATCCTCCAAAGTCTGGCCAAGTTCATGTTCATTCTTTCCATGATACTATCTGTCTCATCCTCTGTCCTCCTCTTTTCTGAGATATGCAGACAATCCCACTCTGATGGCAGAAAGGGAAGAGGAATTAAGAAGTCTCTTGATGAGGGTAAAAGAGGAGAGTGTAAAAGCTGGCTTGAAGCTTACCATCAAAAAAACTAACATCTTGACAACTTGTCCTATCAATCACTTCTTGGTAAATAGAGGGAGAAGACATGGAAGCATTCTTGAGCTCAAAGATCACTGTAGACAGTGACTGCAGCCATGAAATTAAAAGACACCTCCTCCTTAGAAGCTTTGGGTAATCTGGACAGTATACTAAAAAGCAGACACCTCGCCTTGTTGGCAAAGGTCCATATAGTCAAATCTATGGTTTTTCTAGTAGCAATGTATGGCTGTGAGAGTTGGAATATAAGGAAAGCTGAGCACCATGGAATTGATGCAGTAGAATTGGGGTGCTGGAGAAGATTTTTAAGAGTCCCTTGTAAGGAGATCAAATCATCAATACCTAAAGAAATTAGTTCAAGTTATTCACTGGAAGGTCAAGTACTGAAGCTGAAGCTTAAATACTTTGGCTATATAACAAGAAGACAGGACTCATTGGAAAAGAACTGATATTAGGAAGTATTGAAGGAAAGGCAGTCACCTAAGATGCAACACAAAGAGGGATGCCACTTAGGAACAGTTTTCTAATCAATGCCTATATTTTAAAAGTTAGGAAATTTTTCTCTGTGGCACATAGTTATTTTGTGATGCATCAAAAGTGTTACAGAGAAGATTTAAAACTCTGATGGAACCAAGAGGTCCAATTTTCCAAATATGAAGGGGGAAAGAGTAAAGTCTTCAAACCTTGTCTGGGGTACACAAATATCTTGTCTCAGCTCTGCCATAAGGTTACTGTTACAATACACATTTTACCTGAGAGGAAAAGAAAGGCCTTATGGCTCTCTTTTGATCCTCTCCCATTGTAGGAAGCTTTGTTTATTCAATTGGCTCATTGTCACTTTAGAAAACACATGTGGAAGTATGGATTAATGAATAGACCATGGAATTTGAACTCAGAGGACCTGTATTCAGCTCCTAGGTCTGATACTTCCTTCTTGGATGACCTTTGGGTAGGCCACTGTACATTTCTGGGCCTCAGTATCTCTATCTAATCAAATGAGGGAGACTGGACTAGCTAATCTCTGGTCTGGGCATCCCTGAAGGAATGAATGATCTGGGTATATCCCTGAACGAATAAGCAATAGAAAATGTAAGGTTTTGACAAACCCTCAGTGGCTGGGAAAGGTGGAAGAGAAGGGGGAACATATGATGCTAGTCTAGAAAATAGGGCATTTAGGAGCATAGATTTAGAGCTGGAAGATACGTTAGAGACCATTTAGTCCAATCACCTCATTTTATAGACGATAAAATTGAGGCCCAGAAAGATGAAAGGACTGTCCAACGCCACACAGGGAGAGAACTAAGACTTAAACCCACCCCCTTCTATTCTAGAGCAACGATCTTTCCACTGAACCATGCTGCAATGGGCAGTGAAGGGCATGAGAGGCTTCAAAGTTAGAAAGATAAGTTCCTGAGCTGAGGACTCAGGATGGGCACAGAACAGAATATCAATTATACAGAGGGTGGCACAGACCAGAGAGAATGTCAAAGGAGAATTCTGAAAGGGGAAGGACAGAGATGATTCTTCATCAAGTCAGCCTCCAGCTAACCCCATTTATAACCAAAGCCAAAATTCAGAAGATGTAAAGTATGAGAACAAGCCTTGAAACTAAGGCATGTACTCGAAGATTGCTATATTTTCCTATTACTTCATAAACTAAAATTTAAAAATAGGTTAAAGAACAGTTTATTATTAACTGAGACAAAACATCTGTAATTTAGTTTGAGATCTCCAGAAAACAGCCTTCTGGGAGCCCCATGCACCTTGTCTGAAAGTGTAGGAAACAAACAAAAAAAGCAGTTATAAAAATATTTGATCTCTAGAATAGATTTTCTCTGCTCTGAACCCCTGAATGATAATATGCAGTATTGTCCTTATAGAAATTGTATTCACGTTTTCTATTTATCTAAGGCTCACTGGCTTGATTTGAGCGGTATAGCGAGAAGAGGCCACCCAATGAATCTTGTGTTTAATTGTTGCGGACTAAATGTGTTTGAAATTAAACAACAATGTAATTTCAAATGGAAACACCAGGAGATAATGGGTCAAGGTTCTTGATCCAATGCCCAGTCTTACACTGGCCCCTTCCAGCAAAGGAAGCAATAGAATTACAAAGTGAAAACAGGCCCATGACTGATATTCACGCTGGAGCTAAAAGTGGCAATACCCAAACAAAGAACACTTGAGACCCATTTTCTTAATAACTTACTGATGGGGGGAAAAAAATTTCTAAATAAGAAAAATAAATAAATATATAAGTTTGGGAGTTCTAAAAAAGGTGCTGGATAAAGATTTACAAACTCATTCTTTTGCTGCCATGACCAATATTTGGAGATCACTGAGCCAATGTTGATTTCACCCTTTCCAAGACATTGGCATCCAAGTGAGAAAGGCTTCTTTATGGTATATCTAAATTGTTTGTCATTTATTTTGACACTTAGATCATTAAGGCACAGGAAGTTTCCAGTTCTGAACCATACAACTTTATGACTTTGGGAGGGGAAGTAGGGAAGGAGGAAATAAGCATTTATATAGCACCTGCTGTGTGCCCGGTACTGTGCTAAGCACTTCACAATTATTATCTCATTTGATCCCTGCAACAACCCTGGGAGGTAGGTGCTTTTATTATCCCTATTTTACAGTTGAGGAAACAGAGGCAAACAGAGGCAGAATGACTTACCCAGGGTCACAGATTTAATAAGTGTCTGAGACCAAATATGAACTCAAATTTTTCTGTCTCTTAGCCAAGTGCTCTGTCTACTATACCACCAGCTGCCTAGGTAAATGACTCTGGACAAACCATTTACCTTTCCTGGCCTTCAAATTCATCATTTATTAAACGAGGGGTTAGACTAGATGGTCTTGTAGATGAATAGCCTCTAAGGAGCCTTCCAACTTTCACTCTCTGATCCTATGATAAGATCTTAGCCTGTCTGAGGATAACCATGGGGAGATTTAATTCAACATATCCTTACTAAGTACCTACTATATATAAGGCCTTGCAGGCACTAATAATATAGAGCCAAGAACAACACAAAAATTAGGTCTACCCTCAAGGAGCTTATTATATTCTTTTGGAAGATACATCCAATGAACAGGTAAGTAAATTCAAGGTAATCCAAGGAGGAAGAAAACTCTAGTAACTAGCAGGATCAGGAAAAGCTTGCAGCAGGAGGGAACCCTGAGCTGAGCACTAAAGAAAGCTGAGAATTTTTAAAACACAGATGAAGAGGGAGTGATGCCAAGTATGGGGAACAGCAACCAGCCTGTGTGCAAAGGCAAAAATGCCAGAGAGAGAGGAGGCTGAGTTTACCAAAAGTCAAAAAGCCCAGTTTGGCTGAAACATAGGGTAAGAGATGGGGAATGATAGTAAGTAAATCTGGAAAGGCTGGCTGAACTTGATTGAGAAGCTAATGTATAATTTTACTTAAGAACTGTTCTGTTTAAATATTTTTTTTAATCAAGTTAAGGAAAAAAGACCTCATTTCTTAAAAAAAAAAAAAAAAGAAAAGAAAAGAAACAAGTCCGTGTCAGGGATTCTTTCAAATGTAAACACTATTTTATTTTTTCCAGTGATGTGTAAAGATAGTTTTCAATATTACTCCCTCCTTCCCTCCTCCCCAAGATGGCAAGCAATCTGATATAGGTTATATATATGTAATCATGTTAAATATATTTCCACTTTAGTCATGTAAAAGATGAAATAGAATAAAAAAGAAAAAAACACAAAGAAAACAAAGAAAATTTAAAAAGCATGCTTTGATCTGCATTCATACTCTATCAGTTCTTTCTCTGGATGTGGATAGCATTTTCCATCATGAGCATTTTGGAATTCTCTTGAATCACTGGATTTCTGAGAAGAGCTAAATCATTCGTAGGTGATCATCATACAATGTTGCTGTTACCGTGTACAATGTTCTCTTGGTTCTGCTTACTTCACTTGGCATCAGTTCATGTAACTCTTTCCAGGTTTTTCTGAAACCATCCTCCTCATCATTTCTTATAGCACAATAGAATTCCATTACATTCATATATCACAACTTGTTCAGCCATTTCCCAATTGATGGGCATCCCCTCAATCTCCAATTCTTTGCCACCATGAAAAGGACTGCTGTAAATATTTTTGTCATGTCAGGAACTTCTGACTGTTATTTTGCCAGGTACTCTTGCCTCTCTCCTTTCCTTGCCCCAAGCACTCTCCTTCCAGAAATGGAAAAGGAGGCAGGTTGATTTCTGGCATAAGTCAGATAAACTGTACTGGATAGAATCTGATCTAATACCTTTCAATATTGCTTGTTCTATATCGGTATGTGCTGGGTAGGGAGAGCACAAGCAAGTAGGACATAAACTCCCACCTACACAAACACCTGGAAACAGAGCCCATGATGATAATACTAGGAAAAGAGGTCCAGTGGAAAAAAAACTGAAGTCATTTCTTCCAGCTTTTCCTGCTCCCTCCTATGATACCAACGAGAAAAGAATCAATCAAAAAGAGGTCAGGCAGAGAGAGATGAGAAATTTGAAGAGAGATAGATTAATTTTACCTTGGGGAATCTGGAAATTCAATTCAATAAACATTTGTTAAGGACTTAATACATGCAAGGAACTCTGTTAGGTGCTAGCAATAATTTATTTATTTTTAAATGAAAGCAATTCCTGTCCTCAAGGAGCTCAAGATTCTATGGGAGGTGTGTGGGGTGGGGGAATGATTCCAACATGTATATATAAGTAATAAGAGATAATCTGAGGAGGGAGAGAATAACTAACAATTAGCTATCTTGTTTAAATTGGTTCTTTCTGGTTAAAAAGAAAGTGAAATTATAAAGAAAAACTAATATACTCTAAAACTTTCCACAGAGATTTGTGAAAATCCAAATTAAACTCCATAAATTTCAATCTCCATCAAGGGTTTGGAAAAAACAACTCTCAGACCAAACACAAGAGAAGGAAAGAATGGACCTCATGCTCTTAGCAACATTCAGAGGACATGACCAGAGGGTAAAGAACTGCTAGTTTTTTCATTTTCAAAAAACCTGGCAACTTTGCATGGAGTTGTTTTTAGAAAGTGTTAGTTTTCCTTTACAATTCCAATGTCTCTTAGCTGGGAAGGACTTTGTGGATATGGCACTAATGGGACATTTGTTTGGGGATTGGTTTGGGATGCCGTTTTCTCTTTCAGTAAACTAAAGTTTTAAGCTCCCTTAAACTTTGCCAAGTTTTGCAAAGTATTTTCTTTTCCATTTAAACTCTTGTTTTTCAAAGGTAATTTAATGTAAATACCATGTTTTTCTAATTAAAGGGTGTGCAGTGCAAACATTATAACATTTTGCCTTTTTTTATTTTTTCAGAATAGGTTTTCTTATCTCTCCCATGCTGGAAGTGCAGTAAGTAGCCACTCAGTCCAATTCTACTGCTAATCATCTGGAAAGGTTGACCTGTTTTTTGTCCTTGCCTACTTTGCTCCTCCTTAGGCAGGCTGGGGTACCTCCCTGCTCTCCAGGGCTCACCTTATTGGTGCTGGACTTAGTGAATTAGCCTTTATTGTTGTTCTTCAATCATGTCTAACTCTTTGTGACCCTGTGGACCATAGCATGCCAGGCCCTTCTGAACAGGCTCATCTCCCAGTGTCATATCTTTTAGCATTTTGAACTCTTCATGGGATTTTCATGGCAAAGACACTGGAGTGGTTTGCCATTTCCTCCTCCAAAAGATCACCTTTTGTCAGAACTGTGACCAGTCCATCTTGGGTAACTGTGCGTGGCATAGCTCAAAGTTTCATTGAGCTACTCAAACCCCTCTGCATGCCAAGGCAGTAATCCAGGAGAAGGAGTTACTACTGCAGCTCAAAACTCCAGAACTCAAGGTATCCAGTATCCTTAGCTTTCCCAGTAGCAGAGATTACAGGTCTGTACCACCATGGACAACACATTGTCTTAAAGTTTTTTGCTATTTCTAGAATTGCCTGGGAATTTTTTTAATCCATTCCCATCCCCACCCCACTCCACCCCACCCCACCAAAAACAAAAAGCAAAAAACTCTAGCAGCTCAGAACTGAAGCTTTTCCCAGAGCCACACTGAATTTATAACTCCAGAATGGGAAATAAAACTATGAATTTTCAACACTGAGTGGAATCTCAAGTTGATAAAACTAATTTTCCCCATCCCTATAAATTATAAATAAATGTATATATTAAGCAATGACATTTTTTAGTGACTACAGAATCCTCCATAATTCTCCATGCACAGTGGGGTACACAACACAGTATGTGCTATTTACAAAGGAACAAATACTATACTGTACTGTAAATCCTGAGAATACATTAAATGTCACAGGGAGAGGAATTTTCTGAGAGATTTAATCATACTGGTTTATCACCAATGCAGCTTCATCATAGCTGAAAAAGAAAATGATTATTGGAAAGATATTCCTCTCTCCTTAAAAATAGAAGCATCAGACAAACACAGGCTGGAGAGAAAATTTCAAAGGTTTCCTTGATAGTAACAAGTATCAAGGCCAGCATGAATTGGACAGCCTATACAAGGGGCTAGCACACTACAGCCAGAAAGCCAAATCTTATTGCTACTTGTTTTCGTATGGCCTATATTTTTATTTAGAGGCAATCAGGGTTAAGTGACTTGCCCAAGGTCACATAGCTAGTAAATACCTGAAGCCAGGTTTGAACTCAGGTCCTCTTGACTCCAGGGTCAAGGTTCTAGCCACCGCACCACCTACCTGCCCTTTATATTTTAAAAATATAATAAAACTGTATTTAAAAATGCAAAAACCATTCTTAGATTGCAAGCTATACAAAAACAGGCAGTTGGCCCAACGTGGCTGGCCATAATTTGATGACTCATGACCTACACAATGTGGGTCAAGCGATTTCCTATGATTCCAGGTGATGGGGATAGGTGGACAGAGGTGACTAATCACTGCTGCATCTCTTTGGAAAACATAAAATGTTCTGATTCCCTCCTAAGTCATATGAGAGTATATTCATAAAGCACTTAGCACAGTGCTAGGCATACAAGGACTGATTAAATGCTTGTTTCCATCACTACCCAGGTCATCAAGTAGAAAGCCTGATGGCTTTCTAGTTTTGAACTATATAGCTAACAGTAGACCAAGGCTATGACAGAGTTAAGATCCAAAAAGATTTTTATTACCCTAGAACAGTGGCCCGAAACTAATAAGGTAAAATTTAATTAGGGACAATGTAAAAAAATCAACTTCACAAATATGATAGAGAAGATTGTAAGTATAAGATGGGTCATCTGAAAAAAAGATCTGGTGCCTCAGTGGACTGCAATCTCAAGATGAGTCAACAGTGTGATGTGACATCCAAGAAAGTTGATGTGAACCTTACATTATATTAAGACAAGCATAGCGTCCAGGACTAGGGAGGTGACGATCCTCTTGTATTTTGTCCTTGTCAAACCACCTTTCAGGAAGGACATTGATAAGCTGAAGCGCATCCAGAGCAACAATGATGAATGAAAACCTCAAGATCAAGCCATATGAGGTAGCTGGGTAGCACAATAGACAGAGCATTGGGCCTGGAATCATAAAGATCTGAATTCACAACCAGCCTCAGACTTTTAGTAGCTGTGTGACCTTGGGCAAATCACTTAATCTCTGCCCACCTCAATTTCCTCAACTGTAAAGTGAGGATAATAATAGTATCCACCCCTACCCTGTGTAGATGTGAGAATCAAATGAGATAATACTTGTAAAGAACTTGGCACAGTGTCTTCCTGGTACATGGCAGGTATTTAATAGATGCTTGTCCATCCTCCCATACATGCACAGCTTCCTACCCTTTCCCATACAAAGCTCAATGGAAGGAGCTGGACTTGTTTAGCTTAGAGAAAATAGGAGAAGACTAAAGTGGAGGAACATGATAACTATCTTCAAGTTAACTTGAAGGGCTAACTTGAGGGAAAGGAAATTAGATTTGTTACATTTGACCCCCAAGGGAAGAACCAGGAGCATTGAGTGGAAGCTGCAGAAAGAGAAAACTTTAGATTTGAATGTAAGGAAAATGTAATGTAATATATTATTGCGGCAATGTAAATTAATTGTCACAACGGGGTGGCTAAAAGAACCCAGAAAACACGTTAGGGATCAAAGAGTTGACTTACTTTCCCAACACAGAGAGACGGCTGCCAAAGACAATATCAGGCTAGAATGTAAATTCATCTGTAAAATTCAATGAAGGCTGATGGATGATGATGACCAATATCATCTCATAAAGCACAGAGAAGCAGTGGAAGGTAAAATTTGTCTAAAGAAAACTTGGCAAAATATCTAACTAAGCAAAGTCATCCCAGGGGCATCCAAGGATAAAAACAGAAAGAGAACTGCAAGCCAAAGAAAAATGGAAAAGATTTGCAAAAACTATTAGCACAGACTGTTTTCTCCATCAAGGGTAGTGGAATTGCCACACTTGGACCATAACATCAAAGTCCCTAAGGGGCTTACAGAGGAAGCAGAAATAGCATTAAAGAGAGCAGAGATGGAAATAGCAGCCAAAGTAGATCAAATATGGAGAGGAAATCTATTCTGGAGGTGACATAATTGTGAGACCATCAAGGGAGCAATTTACAAGGTATCTAAAAGATGAGGTTAAGATACCCAAGGTGGAGGAGGGGCAGGGAGAGGGTAATCATAGACCTCTGAATCCCCCAAAAAAGTTGTTTATGAACCTATATGCCTACTCTCCTACCTATAAAAAATCTTTGTGAGAGTCACCTATACATGAATTGAAATGGAATGGGAAAATGCTTGTTAAACACTACATACCAATAGAAAATTGAAGTAGTGACTATTTCAGTTTCCTTTCAAAGGGATCACATTTTGATTGGGAGAGACAACACATAAAGAAGAATTTGTGTGTAGTGTATGGCAGATGGAAAGGTTCAATAGTGCTTAGGGAAAGTGGGAGAGCAAATGACATGGCCCAGAGGGTGTTGGGAAGTAATGGCAGGTCAGACTGTCACTGAGCTGCCAAAGAGATAGTTAGGATTAGAGTGGAACGGATTGGATACCTGTAATAGCTCCAGCAATGGTAGGGATCTAGGGGTCAGTATCAAGTTGGCAATAGGCATCCTTCTCCTTGTGAGAACATGGCAGCAGGGTATGAAGGGATGGGGACCATGGCAGTGGGGTCAGATGAGGGGTTTGGGGAAGGAAAAGATCCATGGCTCCCCTCAGGGGCAGCAGTTGGTGCTGGTCTTTCTTCCTAATGTCAATTGGTAGATTTAGGCATGAGAATATGAAGGTCAGAGCTTCCTACCTTCTCTACCGATGGAAATGGTTGGTCCCCAATCACCAGTATGGAGGCCATCTCACAACTGACTGAAAGACTTGGGGAAGGTAAGATCCTGTTGTGCTTACTGGTTCTTCATTGCAAAAAGGCATTTGACTCAATAGGAGGAAATGCTGCCTTACTGGCCCTTTTTACAAGGTGTATCCCATTCATATATCAAGATCATTCAGGAGTCCTTAGATGATATAACAAAAATAATCCTGATGAATGACCCTTTGATAATAAACTGCAGGCAAGTCATAAAGCATAGAGATAGATGCCAACCAAAAATATTCACCATTGTGCCAGAGGAGATTCAACATAGAATCCAGGAAAAAGAGAGATTCTCTGTGGTTGATGAGGTCCTCCAAATGATCCTGTTCATAAATTACATCTATACTGGCATGTTGCAACTCTAAAAAGCTTTTTTTTTTTGGCCAGAAAAATCTTTTCCTTTGTTCCCTGATCAATTATCCCAGCATGTTCTGATGTCTCTGAGATCAATGGAGCATGACTTCATATCATGAGCTCACCTCCAGGGTGCTACTCTTATTGCTGGCTTTTATCATCGCCATCTTCTTGTGGGTGAGTGTGGTTCCATTTCAGAGGAAGTTTGTCTCTCTTTACAAACCACATACTTTACAAAGCCTTCAGTTTGGGAGCAGTCTCAGAAGGTTAGCCAAACTGCAGTAAACTGGAAGCATTTGAGGGACTTCATCCATAGAAGTGAGTGAATGCCAAGAATATTTGCTGTGTAACTTACCCAGATGTGTGACTTGCCATAAAAAAAGAGAGGTACCGTGACGGGTAAAGAAGAAAGTATGATATGGCTTGGAGAAAATAAGAATTAGGACCTTTAGTGGTCAGTTTAGGCCAGGAATATAACTTATATCTACCAATTACTTCACTATAAAGAGAGCAAGGCCTGGGATTTGCATGTGAAGATGAAATTTCCATCTTCCTACTCTCCAAATAAAGTATGACTCTGACCCAAAGATCAGATATCATCTGTGATTATGGATGGAATACATTGTATGTGCCTATCATGGTAAAAAGGTCATACACATAATTGGGCTATTATGTTATGCATTCTTAGGACAGTTGCATTTTATAAAAAATGAGAAACAGGACATTTGTTTTGAGTTATCAGAGAATTTTACATCTTGGCAGCTCCCACCACTGCTCTATGTAGAATTGGATTTTTTCAGAGCAGAGGTTCCTCCCTGAGACACTTTAAGAAGTTGCATTAACCATTTCAGGTAAGTTATGGGAAGAAATTTCAAAAGAAAACTGAATGAATATCAGAAAATAAAATCATGAGGTGGTTGGACACCTGGGAAGGTTTTGTACCCAAAGTCAAGAAGGAAAAGAATCCCACAGGGTAGATAGTGATCTGTGTCATGATAGATAATAGATCAGTCACATCAGCAAAGAGTTCACACAACCCAAGACTGCATAAGTAGGAAGATGGAATGTTACTGTCCAGTGATGAGTTTGGCACCCACCAACCATGTGAGAAAAACAGTCATATTCTATACAGCATGAATAAGCTACTTTGTTGGGTCCTAAGCTAATACTTAATCAAGTAACTTCACTAAACTTGCTACAGTAGTGACAAAAGAGTTAATGTGACTTCCACACTGGTGACATCCTTCTAGGGAATACAGGTTATGGGATAACATGGCCTAAAATGAAATTTGATGCTGATTCCAACACCAGATGGTTTTTCAAGCCTCTGGTGGGAAGAAGAAGGCCTCTTTGAGACTCTCCATTCTCAAGGTGCTGATATTTTTCTTTGTATCCCTAGTGCCTGGAGATTAAATGCAAGAGGAATCATAGAATCAGAGCTTGAAGAGATCATGGAGTTCATCTAGTTCAAATTCCTCATTTTACCAGAGAGGTGAAGGCACATAGCTGGTAAGTAAAGTTATAAATCCAAGTCCCCTGACTCCAAATCCAATGTTCTTTCTACCACATTTTGCTACTCCCTCCTGATATGCGTCATGAAAGAAGATGGCGCTTTAACATTGGGTCATTCTGTGAATTTGGCTTGTCATTTTCTCACTAAGTTCATTTTTTCTTGGAACCAAAGTTATGGTCCACTGCTTGCTGGGTCTCATCAACAAGTGAGGCAGATTGTAAAGACGTGGGCAAGCATAAAACATGGGCCAAAGGATGACCCACTGAAGACAAAAGTCTAGACATGCAAATTGGACACCTGTAATTGCAATTTGAACCTCATTATGGTCCCCCCATAACTGATTTTTCTGTTTCTGGCTTGTATTTTCCTGATTTTTCTGTTTCTGGCTTGTATTTTCCTGCTTCTTGAATGTCCCTGATCATATATGTGTATATATATATATATATATATATATACACACACACACATATACATATGCATATACATACACATATACATATGCATATACATACACATACATACATACGTATATATATGCATATATGTATATATATATGTGTATGTATATATATAGATATAGATAGATAGATAGATAGATAGATAGATAGATAGATAGATAGATAGATAGATAGATAGATCATCCCTTATATTCCTGGATTTCCTTGGCCCCACTTTCTGACTCATTTTTTCCATCTCTTCCTCCTTTGAGTCTGACACAGCAACTTCTCTATCAGAACAACACCCCCTCTACAACCTTGCCCTTATTTGATCCACAAAGGCAGCAAAGCTGCACCCATGCGAGTCTAAAACAATCATTGCTTCCTTCATTCAACAGGTATTTACTAATCATGTGCTATACGTAACGCATTATGCTAGGCACTAGGGATACAAAGAAAAAAACAGAAGATGCTTCCTGCCCTACCAGAGATACACAACATTCTCACAGATAAGTAAAAATAATAACAATAATCTGACAATTAGGGGAAATGAATAAGTCTTTCTGGAGTAGGTAGCACCTAATTAATCTCTAAAGGAAGCAAAGAATTTGAAGAATCAAAGGTGAGGAGAGAATACATTACAGCTGTTCAGGAAACCTGTGTAAAAAAGGAATGGGGGCAGAAAATGGAATTACCATGACTGGGGGGAAGGGGGGAAAGGACATAGGCCAGTTTATCTGGAATGCAGAGTATATTAAAGGTAGTGATGGGAAATAATTCTGGCAGGTAGGGTAGAGCCAGCCCAAGAAGGTCTTTAAATTCTAAGCTAAGAAGTTTGTGATTTAGTTTGTGGTAAGGGTAGAGTGGTATAGCCAGTCATCATCAGCAAGATTAATCAATCACCTTTTATTTGCTTAGCATTGTAGAAAGTGTCTAATACAAATATCTAATTTCAAGCATTCTGTAATCAGTGGGGTAACTTTGAGTCCTGTATTTTCTAGGTTTGGCAGCCAAGTGGAGCAGTGGATAAAAGTACCTGACCTGGAGTTGGAAAGGCTTATCTTGCTGAGTTCAAATCTAGCCCCAGACACTTAGTAGTTGTATGACCCTAGGCAAGTCACTTAATCCTGTTTGCCTCAGTTTCCTCATCTATAAAATGAGCTGGAGAAGGAAATGGCAAACCCCTCCAGTATCTTTGCCAAGAAAAACCCAAATGGGGTCACAAAGAGTTGGACATGATTCAGAAATGACTGACCACCAACATTTTCTAGGTTCAGTCTAACCTATAACCATTTATTTAATTAGCCCTTCTTAATTCTTATTTTTTACATGTAAATGGTAGTGGTACAAATATTTAGTTCAAATTTGCCAAAAACGGAGGGATTTTTATCTTAGCACTAAGCAATGTGATTTCTACTTATCAGAAAATTTAACATTCTTTAAAGTCTCAATGAAAATTGAAATGAGAAAATGATGAGACTTTTGTAAAATGAAGCAGGACCCAGAAAAGACAAGAGTATTCCAAGCATAGAATGAGTCAAAGAAGGGTGTGGGAAAACTGAGGAGGAGAACAGTATCACCAGTCTAACTTTTCTTGTCTCCCATTTGGACATATTCCTCATGTGCATTTAGACATGTTCTGGGGCAAAGAATAGAAGAAAAGCTCTGGAGTGAAAGAGAAGGGGACTCCCAACTATAGCTAGAAAGGATGGAAAGAGAAAAGGCAGGCTATGCAAGGAATATTTGGGTTGGAGACAGCAATTTTCAGCAACTTAAAATGTATTATCATGTAGAATTTAATTTGTGTGATAGGAAAAGTGTACATATGGGAAATGGAAGGAAAGTTAATTTTAAGACATACATACACATGCACACACACACATTTTAGGCCAACATAGCTTATCATTTTTATCACCATAGCCAAGATCCTTTAGAACTTTCCCTAAAGCTGGGATATTGATTCTGGCCCAGTTCCAACACAGGTAATTGGATTCTGTTTGCCTAAATTCCTCCTTCAACTTCAATTTAACTATCTTTTTTTCATTTTCTTCCTGCCCATTATTACTCCTTATTCTATACTGCTTTTATTCTCCAGGGAATGGTGTGCCTTAATCATCTAATATTTATCATGTTATTTGAGATCTATGCATGAGAAGCATAACAGAAGTACAAAATGTGATTCTTATAAGTAGTGGGCCAGCATTCCTCAAAACTTAGGTAATCCTCTCCAATTTCCCTTTATTGGTATAATTTCTCCACATTTACCTGTCAGTTAGAATATACTTGTCTTATCAACCCCTTCAGAGCAACAACTGTGTATTTATTTCTTTGGTTAATTCCCACATTACAGAGCCTAGCTGTCATCATAGTTATCCTCCTCATTATCATGGCGAACATAACAGATTACTATGTCAATCAATCAATCAGCATTTATTAAATACCTACTATTTGCTAGGCACTGAGGTTACAAAAGCAAAAATGGAATATTTCCTATCATCAAGGAGCTAATATTCTGTGTATAAATGTTGACTGGCCATTAGTTCATGAATCTGAAGTGCTGACTCTCCAACATTTCCATCCCTGTTACTCATTAACCTTCTCCCACTCACAAAGAAACCCTTATCCTTTCATAATTTATGCTTATCTTTTTTGTTATTTGTCATGTTTTCAGGTAGATGGAAAAGGGAAAAGGGAATAATAGCTAGAAAAAAAAGAAAGCATGGAGAGAGGAAAAGACAAGTACAACATATAATTAAAAATTTGTCCCCAGGCTTCCTAGTTATCATACTTCTTAAGATGATTTGGCAGGGGGTAGGGGGTTAGGTGGAAGGTAAGAAGGTAAGTAGGTGACGGCAAGAGAAAAGCACAAGCAAATTGGCTTGGGAATGTTGGCACCTAAGGCAGCTCAGATCAGGCTCTTGGATAGAAGTGTGGGAGTGGGGAGGAATGAGGACCAGGAAGGGAATGAATGAGTCCAGGGAGCAAGCAGCTCACCTGGGGTGTTATTGGACAGGAAGCTTGCTAAGTTCTGCTCTTTCTGTACCACTAGAGGACTAAAATTGGTTTTGTCATCCTGAGGCAAAGCCTGAGCACTCCCCCTTAGTTTTATTTCTGGAATACTTGGGAATACTACAGAAAGGAACAGGAAGAAGGAAGACAGTAGTAATAGATAATGGGGAGAAGACAAGAATGTCTATACAGCTTGAAACCTGAGGTGGTAACACAATGGCTGGACTAGAAAAGGAGAAAGATAGGATGGTGGCATAGAGTCAAGCAAGAGCCAAGGCCCTCATCTTAGATGGTATAGTGGATAGAGCCTTGGGCCTGGAGTCAGGAAGACCTGAGTTCAAAGCTAGCCGTAGACCCTTACCAGCTATGTGACCCTGGAAAAGTCACTAACCTCTGTGTCTCCATTTCCTTAACTGTAAAATGGAGGTAATAAGCATATCTATCTCCCAGGGTTGTTGGGAGGATCAAATGAGATAATTTTGTAAACTACTCAGCATACTTCCTGGCACATAGTAGGTTGTTAATAAATGCTCATTTCCTTCCTTCTTTAAAAGACTTTTGATAGCCCTTTCAAACCTTTATGAATGTCTCCCTGAAGGTTTTGGCTGTCATTGGAGGAATATAACACAATGCCCAAAAAGCATAATTTGGTAGGATTATTAAAAGCTCAGGCCCTTTTTTAGACAAAGGTTGAGGATGCTTCGAGCTGTAAGCAATAGAGTAGAAGTGGCATTACTCCCTCGGTGATTAACCGGAGTTTTATAGGCAGGGCTATGCTGTAAGTGTATTGTTACTGTAGTTAGGATTTCATTAGTCTTTCTGATAAATAATGCAATATCTTTAATGATGCATTTCCTCTTTTTAAAAAAAAAAACCACATTAGAAACAGTGTTTCATAATGTAAGGAAGAACAATGCCCTCTGTTTTGTCTTTATTACTTTTAAATTAATTTATTGTGCTTTAAGAAGTGAAAAGCACTTTCTAAGGGAAAAAAATGGAAAAGGTGAACTTGTTTAAAAGGCAGAATGGATGTAGGTCAGATAACAGCAGGAAGACCCCACCTTCCTAAATTCAGTACAAGCCAGATCATGAAAGGAAAGTGGTGCCACCAAATTAAAACACTACATAATAAGAAAATCTGATTTAATGTCGTCATTATTTTTCCATTAAATCTGAATACCATCTAATGCATGGCTGTTATTTTAAACCTACCACACTAATGCAGATTCAACATCAATTGTAAATCAAGCCTAGAAGTCCTATCAGCTGTCATTACTGATATTGACAATCAAGCCAGCTGGTCCCCCATGGGGCAACTCAACCCTCAACCCTGACTCTAGCTCTTGAAAAAGAAAGTATCATATTGAGATCTAGGATAGGAAGTGGCTCCCTTAAATGTAAACCTCGAATCAGTGGCAATATGGTTCAGGGGAAAGAAAGGTTAGGGTCTGAGGATCTGGGGTGGGATCTTGGGTTGGCTGTATGCTACCTCTGTGACTTTGGACTGGGCCTCAGTTTTCTAATCTGTAAAATGACAGAGTTGGACTGAGGTTCTTTCCAAATCTAAAATTTTCCTAAGTGTGTATGTGTATGTGTATGTGTGTATGTGTGTGTATGGGGGGTGTAGGTGTGGGTGTGGGTGTGCAAGCACACACGCGTTGGGAGGGATGAGGACGCGGCAAAAAGATAAGAAAGGCCACTAGTTCGTACTTTCTAATTGTTATAATAGGTGGCATCCTTCTATAAATAAACCAGCTGCTGATCAGTCAACAGCATATTTATGAGTATGTCTTATATGCCTAGTATTATGGTAGACATTCTGGGAATTTTATTTTACCTTTTTTAATGTAATTCACTGTTCCTTCCCACAGGGAACTTACAATCTATCATATAATTATTTGGCTCTGCGGGAGGTATCTTTTGGTTACCATCGTGAACCTGGCTTTTTTTTAAAGGCTCATTTGTGCCTTAGGTAAATCTGATACCTATTAGTGTGAATTTAATAGACACATTTCAATTAAATAATCCATCTGCCGAGTCATTCCTATTACCATCTGCTTATCCAAATGCTATCCATTCTTTCAGCTCAATACCAGCCTTCTCCAAGAAAACGTCTGTAACTATTGCAGATCTCACTTATCTCTGCTCTCTCTGATTCTTTCTTAGGGTCAGTAACACAGTTTAGTAAGACAACAAATAATCATTTTCCAATTATTTCACATGATTTTGTTTGGTCTCTCAAACAAGAAGATAAACTCTTCAAGGACATTTTACTATGCCCACAGTCATTTCTTGTACATTCCTGTAACACTGAGAACATAGCAGGATTCCAACAAATAGCAATTGAATTTCTTTTTGATCCAATGATAAAATGGAAAGATTTAAGTCAGACTTAGTTAGGGACAGGTGACTTATTGGTAGCTTTTAGTTTTATACAGTTGCTTAAGACACTTGACAGGTTCACATAGCTATATGTTTCAGAGGCAGGATTTGAACTCAGGTCTTTCTGACTCCCAGGGTCAGATGTCTACTCACTTAACCAGGATGCCTTTCAGTATGAAATAAGGATAACAGATAGACAGCCAGAATGCTATAATGGCATCCAAAAAAATAAAAATAACCCAAAGAAGACCTCCAAGCACATTGTGCAGACCTCCTTTGAAGGCCTACTGAGAAAGGCCTAGAAAAGACTCAAATACGAAGGATGGGCAGTAATTTGCCCTAGTGCAGAGATCATGGATCCATCAGTCTCTCGAAGCATAAATATGATTGTATCCAGCTGGTAATTTAATGGAATCAAATGATATTTTTCAAAGCCCACACTTAATTTGCTATCTGTTCAATGCTAGAGTTTCTTCATAAATAACTTTAGCGAGTTAAAGTAGAAAACAATTTCCATAATCTTTTCAAAGTAAGGGAGAAGTAGTCCAGGGATTAAGTGAAGAAGGGTGGTTGAAGCTATAGTTATGGCTTGCAGACAGCACTCCTTAAATAGCCTACCAATAAGCAAACTTCTACTTTTAGTTATTTGTTTATTTAACTCTAAACTGCATTTCTCTGTTTGTTTGTTTAATTCTTGGTAGGCTTTTGTTGTGGGGAAAGTCTCTCCCCTACCTGGCCTCTCAAAGGGAAGGGAATAAGCATGTATACAGCACCTATGAACCAGCCTGTGCTAAGTGCTTTACAAATACTTTCTCATTTGATCCTCGCAACAACCTTGTGAGGTAGGTACAGTCTATTCCCACTCTACAGTTGATGAAACTGAGGCTGGGAAAGGTTAAGTGACTAGTGTCTGAGACCAGATTTGAACTCAGGTCTTTCCAATAGCTCTCAATTAGCTGTATAGCAAACACACCCCTCTAGATTCTTGTTGAAATGAGGACCAAGTGAAATGTGTGCTGTAAATGTGCTCCTTATATGTGTAAGTCATAACCCAGCTCTCCCCAAAGCTGTCCTGCACACTGGCTATTGGAGAGAAAAACAAATTGATGTTGATGCAGCGCTTTTAAGTTTGAAAGAAAAAAAAGTTTTATATACAATCTCTTGTTTCAGTCTTCTAGTAATCCTTGAACAAGGTGCTATAGTTATCCCCCATTTTACAGAATGGGAAACTGAGGCTTAGAGAGATTAAATGATCTGCCCAAGGTCATGCAGCTAGTAAGCTTGGGGGTATGGGTCTGAACCCAATTACTGACTCTAAGTCCAACACTATATCCACTGTATGATGCTACCTCCCCAGGGATATATCAACCTTCACAGTCAGTCAGTAAACATCTATTAAGCACCTACTATGTGCCAAGACTGTGCTAAGCACTGGGGATACGTATAAAGAAAGGCAAAGGATGGCCCCTGCTCTCCTGGAATTCACAGTCTAACGGGGATAAGTAGGATATTCCAAAAGTCTTAGTGCAGTTTTAGTATTTAATAGCTGAACTTTTGTTGGTTTTTTTAAATTTTTTATTTTTTCCATATGCTTTTGAGTTTAAAATTTTTCTCCCCCCTTCCTCCCCCCCACCCTCCCCAAGACAGCGCACAATCTGATATAGGCTTTACATTTACATACCCATTCAACATATTTTCACATCTGTGAAGTTGTAAGTACAAATTAAAACCAATAGGAGGAACCATCAGAAAGATGAAACAAAACTCAACAGAAGAGAAAAATAAGTGATAGCAATTCGACTTCCATAGTTCTTCCTTTGGAAGTGGACAGCATTTTCCATCCCAAGGCCTCTGGAAATGTCTTAGATCCTTGTCATGCTGAGAAGGGTTCAGTTTAACAATCTTAATCATTGTATAACGTGGCTGTTATTGTGTACAAAGTCCTCTTGGATCTGCTCACTTCTCTCAGCATCAGACCATACAAGTCTTTCCAGGGTTTTCTGAAGTCAGCCTGTTCATCATTTCTTATAGCACAATAGTATTCCATTACATTCATATACCACAACTTGCTCAGCCATTCCCCAGTTGATGGGCATCCTCTCCATTTCCAATTCTTTGCCACCACAAAAAGAGCTGCTATGAATATTTTTGTACATGTGGGTCCTTTTCCCATTTGTTTGATCTCTTTGGGATATAGCCCTAGAAGTGCTATTGCTGGATCAAAGGGTATGCACATTTTTGTAGCCCTTTGGGCATAGTTCCAAATTGTTCTCCAGAATGGTTGGATCATTTCACAACTCCACCAACAATGTATTAGCGTTCCAATTTTCCCACATCCTCTCCAACATTTATCATTTTCCTGTTTTGTCATCTTGGCCAATCTGATAGGTGTGATGTGGTACCTCAGAGTTGTTTTGATTTGCATTTCTCCAATCAGTAACGATTTAGAGCATTTTTTCATATGACTATAGATGGCTTTAATTTCTTCATCTGAGAACTGTCTGTTCATATCCTTTGACCATTTATCAATTGGGGAATGGCTTGTGTTCTTATAAATTTGTCTTAATTCTCTATATATTTTAGAAATGAGGCCTTTATCAGAGTGACTGTTTGTAAAAAATTTTCTACCTTCCTTCTAGTCTTAGTTGCATTGGCTTTGTTTGTGCAAAAACTTTTCAATTTAATGTAATCAAAATTGTCCATTTTGCTTTTCATAATGCTGTCTATCTCCTGTTTGGTCATGAATTCTTCTGTTCTCCATAGATCTGATAGGTAAACTATTCCTTGTTCTCCCAGTTTACTTATGGTATCAGCCTTTATATCTAAGTTCTGAACCCATTTTTACTTTATTTTGGTATATGGTGTGAGATTTGGGTCTATGCCTAGTTTCTGCCATACTCTTTTCCAGTTTTCCCGGCAGTTTTTTTCAAAGAGTAGGTTCTTATCCCAGAAGCTGGGGTCTTTGGGTTTATCAAATAATAAATTACTATAGTCACAATAGCTGAACTTTTGGAACACACTCTATACGTATAAATGTAGGAACTCTACCCCCCAGTAAATTGCTACTGCATAGCTCAGAGACCCTATAAAATACTTTTCTACTATCATGAGACTTTCCTGAGACCATTCTAGCCCATTCCCCTGCTCTGTCCCTTCTACCCCCACCCTCACCAAGTATCCTTGAGTACAGTTTTTGGCATTGGTATAATTTTGAAAGTCTCTGGTCTCTTTCTCTTTTACCCTCTAACCTCTCTTGACAACTTTGCTGCTTAAGAAGGGGTACGGGTGGGATGTGGGTGATTAAATGACTCTCTGTCCCACTCAGATCTCCTCTAGCCCCCAGCAGTTTTTCTTCTCAAAGGAGAATGTCCCAACTAGACTGCATATATATACTTGGTCTGCATCACAGTTGGATTTCTCATTGCAAATTAAATAGTTTGGCTGGCATTCTGGATTATCAGACATTTTTGTGAGATTGTCTAGAATGAACCAGTTCCACAAAGTCTTATTACCTTTTGGGTAAATCATTAAACTCATATTCCTGAATCTGCAAAATACTGGATCTCTCTCTCTCTCTCTCTCTCTCTCTCTCTCTCTCTCTCTCTCTCTCTCTCTCTCTCTCTCTCTCTCTCTCCTCTCTCTCTCTCTCTCTCTCACTCTTGCTCTTTCTCTCCCTCTCTCTCCCTCTCTCTCCCCCTCTCTTTCTCCCTCTCCTTCTCCCCCTCTCTCTGTTTCTCTCTGTCTCTCTCTGTCTTCCTCTGGCTGTGTGTGTGTGTCTCTCTCTCTCTGTTTTTCTCTCTCTAACTTTAACATTCTTCCTTTTATGACACTACGGTTACTCTTTGGGGCTTGCAAAAAGGTGCTGAAAAGACCTACATATTCATAGAGTTTTAGGACACACCAAGATATCATTTGATCTAATATAATATATTCTTTATATAGAGGAATGTTTAAACTACTGAGAACATATATAAAATCTAAAGGTTCTACAGGAATTAAGACTTCAGGCATTCCTAAATAGTCAATTCCATTATTTAACTGCACTTTCTCATTACCTGACCCAAATAAACCCTACTCTGTCTCTTATTTATGTTATTTACAAGCAGCACACAAAAAGCAAGCAATATACCTCAAAGGTCTCAGAAGGGGTGACTATCAACAAAGAGTGTATGTTTTAGATGACAGATGCTGAGTAAGGCATATATTCTCAGATATGGAAAATATGTTGATTTGATCTGCTTGACTGTGCTTTGTTATAACAGAGAATTTGGGGAAAGGTCACTGGGAAGTGAGAGTGATGTTTCAAAAACATTAACAAATCATTTTAAAAAGGAAATTAGATTGGATGATATACTACCAAAAATGAGTGGTTATGTAAAAACCAAGAATGTGAACTGTATTTTATTAATAAAAAAAAATTCATGAGAAATCTGACAATTTTTGTGGATATAAAACATATTAAAGACAGAATTGACCAAAGCCATTTATATAAATACTTGTTATTCAGAGTGACCTTTGCAATGTCAATGAAATGTGCTTTGTTTATTTCAGTAGCATAACTAGTCAATGAAAATAATGTCAACATCTCCTCCATTTCTAGTCCCTTCTTAAGTTTAAATTCCTCCAGAATCTGAATCTAACCTTCCCCAGATGATATCTGATCATGGATAATTCTGTTTATAATCATATCCATTCTGAGAACTACCAGTCAAATCATATAACAAGCATTTATGAAGTACTAATTGTGCTAAAAGCTGGGGATAGTAGAAAGGAGGATAGAAGAGGAAAAGAGAAGAGGGGAGAGAAGGGGAAAGGAAAAAGGAGAAGAAAGGCAGGAGAGAAGAAGGGAGAGGAGGGGAAAGGCAAAAATGGTCCCTTCCTTCAAGGAATTTATATTCTCTGTGGGGAGATATTGTGTAAATAACCAGGTGTATAAGATATATAGAGAATAGACAGAAGGTAACCTAAGAAAGGAAGGAACTAGCAATTGAGACGGTCTGGGAAAACCTTACCAAAGAAGGTGACACTTGAACTCATTCTTGAAGGAAGCAAAGGAAACCAAGAGGTAAAGGTGATAAGGGATAGTGAATGCAAAGGGAGAAAAATGGAAATGGAATGTCCTATTTGAGGAATTACAAGTAGACCAATGTAGTTGGATCTAACAGTGTGCTCTTTGCCTCTACGAGCACAAATCTATATCTCATCTGTCACTTGGAGCACTAGAGATGACTTGCCCAAGGACACACAGCCAATATGCTGTTAGAGGCAAGACTTGAACCTGAGTCTCCCTGACTCTGAGGCCAAGCACTCTAACTAAAATGCCAGCTTGCCTTTTAAGATAGTATCTATGGAGTTTAAATGAATGATTTATTAATACAAGGACACTTTTTTATCTAGCTACTGAAAGAACTTAATGAATCATTACATACACCAAAGCCACTTATACAGAAGGCAAATTATTTACCAAGGACAATGTGGAATCTGCTGCTCAAGCATTTTCAAGGGTCAAGTCTTGGTGATCCAACTAGGATTATCTCACCCCAATCTCACCCATCATATTGTAAGAGGCGTGTGATAAAAAAAAAATCAACGTACCCAAATAGGCGTAAACCATAGCAGAGCCAGTCTGTCACTATGTGTCTCCACCTCTCATCCCCCCATATGTTCATAAACTTTTCATAGAAGAGAAATCTGATTTAAAAAAAAAAATCAGGGGCAGCCTTAAAGAGGAAAGGAGGGGGATGAATTGTCCCAAAAGGGCAAAAAGAATTTAGAAGGGAAGAGTGGGATGGGAATAAATGTTGACTTGATTATATGTATATAAGCCTTAGATTTTTTTAAAGCTATGATTTGGTCCTTCTCTGTATTTTTCATCTCAGCTGTCTGCTGAGTAGCTTCAAGTATCCAGGCTGGACTAAAGAGAGAAAATATTTGCTGTGATTATATTTAAGGAAGCAGGCAGCCTGGCATAGTGCCTTGAGATTAAAAGCTCTTTTCTCTGACTCTTTATAACATTAAACTATTCCTACATAAGAGAGTCATCATTCTATATAAATCATAAAACAATCTGAGGTTATACCACATTTTTTTCTCTCCAAAACTGTCCAAATCCCATGTGAGAGTTGTGTTTCTTTATACACGTAACATAAGTAGTATATATTAAAAACAAGATTCTTTTTTACTCCTATTAGGTATCCAAATGTTCATCTATAATAGAAGAAATATCTTATATCCTTTGACAATTGATATAAATCTTTTTCTTTACACACACACACACACAAATCTTTCCTGCCCTTTGTTTAATGTGAAAATTCTTCTTATAAAAAGACCCTTAAAGAGAGAGTGAACTTTACATTAAATTTAAAAAAGAGAGACAACCTTGTACCCATAATGGCTAGAGAGAAGGCCCTAAGTTGGTATCACCTGGATTCAGGGCCCATCTCAAACACATATTGACTGTGTGGCCATGGGCATATCATATGACCTTTCAGTGCTATAGACAAGGAAGACTATAAGTAGCAATATCGTATACCAGTGAAATCACAGGTCCAGTTTAAAAAAAAAAGCAGTTTAAGGAAACACAAGCTTTTACTTGTTGAAATTACCCTGGAAAACATCAGAGGAAAACCAAAAGAAATTTCCAGATTTCATTTGCATACCTGGATGGAATGTCCAGGAATAGACACATGGAAGATTTCAATTCTATTCTGAAATGCACAATTCAGCCACAAGTGGTTTGACCCAAACTCTCTTTGCCTTGAACTCTTCAAAGAAAACTCAGCTATATAAGTCCAATAGGAAGATGAATGAACTAATGCTTGAAGCACTAGGCTGTGGTAGGAGTCCTGGACACCTTTCCCAACAATGACATTGATTTGTGGGTGATAGCATAAAGGTCATAGCCTCTCAAAGGTTCAGTTCCCCAACTTAAAATTTTTAAAAAAGAACTCAGGAAGCAAAAGATAACCATATTTCTTTAGAAGGTATACAGAGCTTACCTGATGAAAGGAAGGTTAGGGTATAAGGATCAGAGGTGTCACTATGGGTTCCATTTCTTACCCACTTACCAAGATTTGTGAATTTTCAGACTCAGTATTGTCAAAGCCCACATTCCTAAGCCACTGGGTCACCTTTCTGAAAGGCGTCAACCTCACACTCATATGATGACTGCTCAGATGGAAACATTTAAAAACTCATGAAAGTAGAAATTAATGATAAAAACAGTCTCTGAAGTCAGCATTATAAAATTACCTGACATTTTTAAAATCAAGTAACAAATTTTTTTTTTACTTGATTTTTTTAAAGTGACATTTGACCAAAGCTTATGGTGTGGGGAAAGGGCACAAAATTAGCAACTCTTTTTACCAAAATGACCTGCCAGTAACATATACAAAAAGAATGCAATCTATAATATGGTAGAGTGGAAAGAGTGCTGGATATGAAGATCAGAGAACCTGGGTTTAAATACTAACTGTAGCTTTCTACCTGCGTGATCTTAGCTAAGTTATTTAAATTCTCTGGCCCTCCTCTGTCAAATAAAGGGATTACCTAACTTCAAAGTTCACTCTCAATTCTAAATCTATGATCCTATAAACTATATGTTGTTCAAGGTAAGTAAGAAAAGGACTAAAACTGGATTGGAGAAAGTAGCATTCAAGATGCCAGGGGAAGATGGTACCAAGATAAAGGGGAAAGTTTTAGCAATGACATTGCCCTGAAAGATGGGAAATGTAAGAGTAAGCTAATGAGATCATGATGTAGTATAGTGACAGAATCATGGTGAATTTGTCACTCACAAAATAACCTTTACTGGATTCAAAGATCAAAGAAACCACTCAATAATTGCCGTTTTTAGTGTTGGCCCAGATTTGTGATCTGATGACTTAAAGACTTCCCTATGTGGAAACGCCCTCCACCAAAGCAGATTAGCAATTTATAATTTATTGTCTGAGAGAGTTACCTGGGGCATTGAGAGATTAAGGAACTTGTCCTGTGTGCATCAGAGGCATGACTTAAACCTGTTCTTTCTGACTCCCATCTACATCTCTATCCCCTACATCACATTGTCTCTCATTAGCTTTACACAGCATGTCCCCAAAGTCTTGGAGGAGTTTTAAGTGTTAATAACTTCAGAAATAGGAATGCTACAAACTTACTCCCCCAAAAAAACATAACATTTGAAAGGTTATTCAAAATTTATAGTGATGGGGGCAGCTAGGTGGCACAGTGGATAGAGCACCAGCCTTGGACACATAACACTTACTAGCTGTGTGACCCTGGGCAAGTCACTTAACCCCATTGCCTAACCCCACCAAAAATTTATAGTAATATGCTTCTTATTAAAATTCAACAAAACCATTCTCTTGGGATATCCATTGCTCTACTCAATTTCCAAATTTTGTAAAAATTTTTCATCAGCCAATGACTCTTCATCAATGACTGAAAGGATTGCATTTGTCATCTTAGCCTAAAGTTAAAGCAAAGAACAAGGTTTCGATGCATACTTGATGATTCTGATTTGACCCACAAGAAAATGTTTAATGGAGGTAGATCAGGTGACCAAGATAGCCAAACAAGAAGTCCTCTTCTCCTGATGCAACAGCTTGAGAAAGCATTATCCAGAATCTGTCTTATACAATTCCCTGTCCTGTTAATAGCAAAATAAAAATTTATTATTCAAAATTCACAAACTAAATAAGTGTAAAATAAATTTACATAATTAGACTTTTAAATAATCTTTTTTAATAAATTTATAGCATTTATACCTCTGAAGTTAATAATTAAAACTGCAGTAAGACTTTTGAGACAACTTGTGTAAGGACAGAAATAGGCTCAAGTCCTGTGATTTCATTGGTTAGGGAATTTCCTAGATAAAGGAAGTCCTACTACCATTGAAGGTCAACATATTCTTTGCAACTGATAGTCTTACAGAGTTGCCTAGAGCACTGAAAAGTTAAATGACTTGCCCAGGGTCACACAGTCAGTATGTATCAGTAGTAGAACTCGGGTCTTATTGGCTTAGAGGCTGACTCTATCTGCTACAGCATGCCTCCTCTCATCTTTGTGTAAGGGATTACATTATCCAATGAGGAGAGACCTGACTATTACTAAGATTCTAGGGTAGCAGCAATGTAACAGTAAATACTGTTGCCCGTCAAAAATCAAGTAATGAGTTCCATAAAGCCCTCAGTCTGACTCTTAAAGATCAACGTCCCCTAAGCAAGCAGAGCAGACTGGGCTTCTTATCACATCAGCAGCAGGATGAGAAGAATAAGAGCTATTTACCCACCTTTTCTATTGCAGGGCTTACTAAATGTTGGGGAGTTGGGGGGGGGAGGTGGAGAGAGCAACAAAGACTTACAAAGATAACTTTTAGGAATGAGAAATGGAGATTAATAATTTAAGATGAATCTCTGTGTCCACTCATTATAACAGCTAATAATAATAATAATAATAATACAATACCAACGACTATCATTTATATAGCTCTGAAAAGTTTGCAAAGTATTTTACATATGTTAATTTCTTTGATCCTCACAACAGCTCCATGAGCTAGGTGTTATTATTATCCCATATAACAGATGAGGAAATTGAGGCAGAGCAAGGTTAAGTGACTGACCAGGGTCACAGAGTTAGTTAAGTGTCTGAGGTAGGATTTAAACTCAGGTCTTCGTGACTCCAAGAACCAAGCTTTCTCTACTGTACCAACTAGCTGCCTGTTTGTGAACAATAGCATGAATGTTTTTTATCCTAGAAGCTCAAACTGCTATTTGGATATTAACAAGTTAACAGATTATAGGAGAGAAGCAACTTAGTGTAGTGAACAGGGAGCTGGAATCAGAGTCAGGAAGACCTGGCTTCAAATTCTGCCTGACTATGTAATCCTGGGCTTAGTCCTTTAACATCTCAGCACCACCCCACCTCTCCAAGCAACTAAGATGTAAGCTACTGGTAAATTGTGCATTTGCTTTAGTGGAGGTAGTTTCCTCACCAGGAGTTCCCCATACTGATAAAATCACTGGTCTGGTCTCCCAGTTCTCCCCCCCCCAAAAGAAAAAGAATATTGGCATAATAAAGGTCATGACTTACACTTGAATAGCACTTTATGATTCATAAAATATTTTCATATTGCATATATTATTTCATTTATTTTTAAATTTTTAACATTCACTTTTTTATTTTGAGTTCCAAATTATCTCCTTCCCCCCTACCCACTGAGAAAGCATGCAGTATTATATCTATTATGCATATTTCATTTAACCTACACACCAGCCTGTGAAGTATGCAAGGCAGTGTTACTAACTTCATTTTACAGATGAAGAAATTGAGACTCAGTGAGTAGCTACCCAACAAAAATCACAGAGTTCAAAAGGGATGGGATTTGCAGTCAATCTTTTGCCTTCAAATACAATGCTCTTTTCCTTTGTAATGCTATTTCTTAGATAAGAAAAAAAAAGACATTAAATGCAGGTATTGTTTCAGTCTTTCAGTCATGTCCAACTCTTCATGACCCCATTTGACATTTTCTTGGCAAAGATACTAGAATAGTTTGCCATTTTTTTCTCCAATTCATTTCACAAATGAGGAAACTGAGGCAAACAGGGTTAAGTGTCTTGCCCAGGGTCACACAGCTAGTAAGTGTCTAAGGCTGGATTTGAACTCAGGAAGATGAATCTTCCTGACTCCAGGCTTGGGGTTCTACCCATTGCATCACCTAGCTGCCCAGCACGTATCATAATCCCTGCTTTACAGTAAAGGAAATTTAGGGGTAAGAGAGTTGATTTAGTCAAGTTCTTTTCTCCAAATTTCCTGATTTCTATTGATGGCACCATTGTCCTTCACCCAAAGTCCCAAGTTTGGAGGCGCTCTTCACTCTTCCAGCTCCCATTTTGTCAGTCCTATCTCCATAGCACCTCCAGCATCTCTTATTGTCTTGCCACTCATTTCAGGCCCTTATCACCTCTCCCTTGGACTATTGCAACTGCTTCCTATTTGGTCTTCCTCTTCAATTCATTCTCTATAGAGATGCCCACACAAGATTCCTAAAACACAGATCTGTGTTTCTCTCTCTTTTTCTCTTTTTCTCTCTTCCTCTTTCTCTCTCACTCTCTGTCTTCCTCTCTTTCTTCCTTTCTCTCTCATACACACACACACACACACACACACACACACACACACACACTCACAAATCTTCCACAGTTCCCTATTACCACTAGAATGAAATACAAGCCCAATCCGACTAGCACTCATCTACTTTTCTAATCATTTCATGTTACTTCTCTCCACACACTCTCTCTTCCAATTAAACTGGCTTATTAGCTGTTCACTGTATTTGGTGTTATGTCTCTGCCTTTTGGGTCTTTTGAAACAATGGCCCTCTTGCCTGAAATGGGCTCCCTCTTCATCTTTGCCTCACAGAACCTCAGACTCCCTTGAAAGTACAGCCAGGTGCCAGCTCCCACAAAAGGCATTATGTCTTGAGTACTCCCCCCTTCACCCCACCCCAGCCAGGAATTAGCACTCTCTCCCTCATGAAACTACTTTGCATAGACTTTGTGTTTATTTAGTCGTTACAAGTAAAACACAGCAGTAAATAACATGCTAGACCTATAGTCAGGAATGACCCAAGTTCAAATCTAGCCTCAGACACTTAATGAGCTGTGAGACCTTGGGCATTCATTTTACCTCATCTATAAAATGGGGATAATTACAGCACCTATCTTCCAAGGTTGTAGGGGTGGCTAAGTGGCACAGTGAATAGAGTGACAGGCCTGGCCAGAGTCAAGAAGACTCATCTTCCAGGTTCAAATCTGGCTTCAGATACTTATGAGCTGTGTGACACTGGGTAAGTCACTCCACCCTGTTTGCCTCAGTTTCCTCATCTGTAAAATGAGCTGAAGAAGGAAATGGAAACCACTCCAGTATCTTTGCCACGAAAACCCCAAATAGGGTTTGAACAACTGAACAACAACGACAATAACCCAGGGTTGTTGTGAGAAGATGAGATAATATTTTAAAAGTGCTTTAAACCTTAAAGCACTATGGGAATGTTAGAATTGTTACATACACCCACATACAACCAGATACAAGCTCCTTGGTTGTATTCCTAGCATACACACTCCTTGAGAAAAGAAATTATTTCATCTTTTTGAAACAGACAGCATCATTGCAAAAGAGGCCTGTGCATCCCCAGTTCCTAAGCATCACACTAGGGCACTTAATGAAAGCTTGCTGACTTGGATTGAATCATATTCTAAAACATGTCCAATACATATGGAATTTGAGGCAGGGGGGTTTGAAACCGGAGGACGGGGTCTTGACTTCTGGCTGATTTTCAAGCAGTTCACTTCACCTACTAGGTCAAAGTTTCATCACCTACAAAGGTGAAAAGAGTGAAAAAAAAAGTGAAATAGCTGGGCTAGAATCTCAGAGGATCATGGATTAAAAGCTAGAAAGGGCTCGAAAGGCCATATCGCTAGCTCAATCCTGCTCATCTTACAGATGAGACATTGAGTGACATCCCCAGTGTTGCACAGCTAGTAAATGTCTGAGTGAGGTAGGATTAGAATTCAGGTCTTCCTGATTCCACATTCAGTGCTCTATTCCCTATGCTTACCTAGCCACTAGGATGGTCTCTAAGGTCTTTTCTAGATCCACTTCTATGATCCTAGAACTTCAGCTCTCCAGAGCTACAGATAATCTGTGGTTCTTTTTTTTTTTTTTTGACTTGCCCAGGGTCACACAGCTAGTAAGTATTATGTGTCTGAGGCTAGATTTGAACTCAGGTCCTCCTGAATTCAGGGCCGGTGCTCTATTCACTGAGCCACCTAGCTGCCCCTCTGTGGTTCCTTTTTAAGGAACTGTATTAAGGAACCGTATTATTCTGTGCTTCCTTTTAAGGAACACATATTAAGCAACACCCTAAAATTCTAGAGTCAGGCATTGAGGGACACCCTACATTTCTTCCTGAAGCTACAAGCTATTATCTTAATGCAGGCCAAAGAGCTGATGTATCACTTATAAACCAAGACAAACAAATCTGTGCTATCATCTACAGAGTAGGGAAGAATAGGATGGCTTAGCACAAATCCATTCCCAATGGCAAACAGGCTGCTGGTGATACTCATGCTCCCAATGGTGGGCCCAGAATATAAGATAAGATCCATAGGCACACAGGACAGCACAGTTAATGATATTATAGAAAACAGCCGTGTGGCTAAATGCTAATTCAAGCAATTCCATCAATATGGCTTTGTCTTTTTTTTTCTGTGTCATCACATGTAAATTCTGATTTAATTAATCTTTCAATCATTTGATTTAGCTCCTTAATCTTTTTCCAGAGATGCATTTTCTGCTGGCCTGGGCGAACATAAATGCCAGCCGTTGTCTAAATAGTCGTGAACTTTTAGTCGAGTCAAAGCAGAGCACACTTTAGTTGCTTATGTATTTTTTTTTTAAAGGAGATCACTTAGCTTTTAAATACTGGCACTGAAATGGTATCTCCAAATTATGCTGGGTCACATCTACTAATAAAATCTGAATTAGCTATACTATTACAAGTATATCCCGTGCTATGGAGTAGATTCACTCCTTTAGAGTTGGCCATAAAGTAAATGTCTGTGAAGAAAATCTCATTTTCCTGTTAACTTCCATTCTGTGCTCCCACAGCTCTTGCTGTTGCTGCCTCTTACTTGAAATAGTGTCAGGTAAGGAGAAGGGAGAAGGAGGGGAGCCCCTCTGAGAGCTGGGACTGCCTAGCATAGGCACCTGATGAAGCCAGCTCCCAGTTCCTGTGGTACCTACCCTATATTTGAGGACAACGAAAAATGCAAAATGGAGTGAGGGGGAGAGAGAAGGGGGGGGGACCAAATCCTCAATGTTTACAGCTCTCATTCTGAACAGGGTCTTCATCTTCCTCCCCAGATTAGCAGCTATGGTACACATAGTTATAAGGTGCTTATATGGCTGTAGCCACAGCTCCATCACTGAGAGTAAAATCATTGGCTCTACTGAATGGATGAATATCTTACATATGTTGTTTGTATACCAACGGCTAAAAATCTCTCTCACTTTTTTCCCCTCTTCCCTGCAACCCCTGCCCCTTTAATGTTCAGGCAGCAATGACTCTACCCTTTCTCCCTTTTTTTAGATGTTTGAGAAAACAGCCCTGAGTAATTTGAATGACCTGACCCAGCTACCCTGAGGGAAAGGTAGAGGAAGGAAGGAGGGAGAGAGTTTGAAGAAGGAGGAGGGGAGGGAGAAGGAGAGACAGAGGGGTGAGGAGGAGGGAGAGGGAGGGGGAAGAACAAACAGGATTCTTTCCCAGACAACCTAGATGAGGGAGTCCATGAACTTGTCTTTTTGATATTTTGATGACAACATTGCAATTTAATTGGTTTCCTTTATAACCTATGTATTTTATTTCATGCATTTAAAAACATTCTGAGAAGGGATCCATGGACTTCAGCAAATACACAAAAAAGGTTAAGAACCCTTCCCCTAGGCCCAGTGGGAAGCTCGAATGTGAAAAGCCAGACCACCCAGATTCTGGGGGAAAGAAAAGGCAAATGCTAATAAGCTAGTATGACCCTATAGGGAATTAAAAAACAACCTGACTCACTTGTGAAGTGCCGAGAGTAAAAGTTCATTTAGCCTCTGAGGGACCTCTCATGTGTGAGGACTAGAGTTGGGGACTGGCACACAAAAGAAATACGAATAATGGGGTACAAGATTGATCAGTATGGGCCACTCGTTTCTTAGACTAGCTAGTCCTCTAGAGAAAGAGATAAGCACCATCGCTAGAAACAGAGAAGAGTGGCAGAACTGGGGAAGATACCACGCAGGGCCTAAAATGAAATGACTACCCGCTGCAAGGTTAAGAAAATTTGCAGGAAGTAGAACTGAGGGGATGGGCAAGTAGCAGTGATGGGGACCCGGGAGTAGTTAGAGGTGAAGATCAGCCAGAAATGAGTAACAGCAGAGAAACAAAGGAGCCAGAAAGAACAATTCCAGTGTGGAGAAGTGAACCAGCATTTAGCTAGAAATTTCTGCAAAGCAAGCTGAGGAACTGGGAAACCAGTAGGCTATTTGAATAGAGGCAGAGGTTGGGATCAGAAAAGAACTGTGAGCCAGGTACTGAACATACTAGGCAGGATGGAGAATGATTTGGAGGCCCAGAGATGGTAGCAATAGGGACTTAGGGTGGAGTGATTTTTAAAGATCTAGAGGTAGTTGCTGAGTGATGGTGATAGAGGGGAGGTCTGACACTCTGACACCAAGGAGCTGTAAGTATACCACCTCTTCCTCCTCCTTGTTGTGTGAGAGATGGCCCAGTCAGACATGGAGACAATGACCAGAGATGTGGTGTGCTTGGGAGAGAGATAATTTTCAGTGAGAACCAGAAGACAGAAGGAATGTGAGAAACAGAGATTTGGGAGAAGGGGAGTTTGTTAACAATAATGAAGGGTTCCAAAGGGTACAATGAAAAGGAGGGATTGAAGAACATAGGGGCTGGGGCTAGGGGATAGCATATCTGGCACATGCCACCTTAATTACTGATTTCCCCACTGATTACATCTATCCCCATGTCATGAGTCCCCAGGCCAGGGCAGTTCCGCCCTCGTGATCCCTGGGATATGAACATGATGACTATAAAACATGGAGAGGTGATAAGCTAAGGCCAGGTGAGGGCATTTGCAGGTGAGGTGATTATATGGGATGTGTGCTCCATCCCATCTTGGCACCTGCAGGGAAAGCCCTAGTGGCTGCATGCTAGTTAGAGCTTTGGTAGCATGTTTTTGACCTCTCCTATGCTCTCTTTTGATGTGGTTTTCTGGGAGTTCTAAAAGTATTTTTGCTATTGACAGATTTTTGGTTTATCGTAGGCTATCAATGTGGGCAGCAATTAGAGAAGGTGGATGTGCCCTGGAGTGAAAGCATAAATATGGATATAGCCATTGCAAACTTTGTGGGCCAAGTGGAAATTCTGTCAGTCTAATAACTTGGGTAGGGGCAGGAGAACTGTTCGCGAACATATGTTCAAGAAACCTGAGATGAAAATGGTCTCCTGGTCTGTATGGTTGATGTAGCTCTCTGAAAAATCTACTCAGTGAAGTCACATTTCCCAAGATGTCGAAAACCCTATTTCTGCCACTGCTGTGAGCTGTTGATGCAAATCTGTGTTCCCGAACCTGCTGGCAGCATTTATTTTTATGTGTTAGCAGCAGGGCACCAGCAGTATTACAGCCCAGAATTAGAGAAGCTGCACCAGCTTCCATGCCACATTAGCTTTTAAATATTAAATGTTTTGCTCAGGGCTCAGTGGCTTCCCCCTAATGTAACTGACAACCTCCAGTTGCTGTTTACACGCTTCACAGGCATTCCCCGATCCCAGTGCCTAGAGCCTGCTGCTCTAGCAACTGTGGGCTTTGAAACTGTCAATGGCCTCTGAAGTGAAAGACCCTAAGAAACTAGAACATAATGAGCAATGCTAATCTGAAAAAGGGGTGCAATTGAATTAGGGAGAGGAGGAATGCAGTGCTAGAATGTAAGTTCCATGAAGTCAGGGAAAAATTGCATTTTTGTAGGTGTTTCCTCGATGCCTAGCACAGTGCCGAGCAAATAGTAGGTGCTTAATAAATGTTTGTGGATTAGTGGATACTTGCTTGTAAATAGACTTCAACTTGAACTTTTTGTGGGGATTTTCTCTTTCAATGACGTTTCCAACATGTTCCCATGAGCTATCATCAAAGATAAAACCCTATATACTGAGGAAAATTTCATTTCTACCACCAACCATCTCATTAGTAGCATTGTGTGTTAAATACTGCTGCCTCTTTCCTGCCTCACCTTCACTCCTCCAGATTATCTTCTTGTCTAATCTTAAATTTACTCTCCATAGAGTAGAGCTCGGGATAGCAATTAGACCTTTGAGGTCAATGACATAGGGAACTCCCTGAATGAAGAAATTCCCTCTACCTGTGCTGCTTGGCACTTTCTCTGTAATGAGAGACAGAGAACTGCCTAGAGCACGAAGAGGTTGAGAGACCTGTTCAGGGGTCTTCCAGACAGCATCTTGTCACCCAGACAGTGCATTGTCAGAAGTCTGATTTTCATAGAGGGCTTTCTGCCTTTGAGGCCAACTCTGTCTCCTCAGCCACGGTGCTTCTCACAGACATGAAATGACCTCAATTCTTCCTCTTCTGATCCTTTCTTTTCGCTTTCTCTTCTCTTCAATTACATACTGGTTCAAAACTTTGAAGATATGTCTGAATTACCATCAAGCCAGTTCTCATAAAGACAGTCAGGAATGACAGCTGTCCAGTTATAGATTACGCTCACTGTATTTTATACCTTTTAACAGTTTTTCAATCTAAGATGTCAGGTTCCATTTCTCCTGCTCCAACATGATGGGTGCAGATTAGATAAAGGTCAGCACTTAATAATACACTTCCAGAAACCTTTAGAACCTAATGATTTCTACAACTTGGCTTATTTTTCTAGTAAATCCTTTTTAAAAAAAAAATTCCAGTAAATTAGATGAGTTCCTTTCTTAAAAGAAGATGTCAATGTCATTAATTGTGTGCTGATCTTACTAGTGGTAACCTAGCAGAATATTTATCAAATTGTCATCAGAGCTAACTTAAAACCAATATTTCTTTTAATCTCCAAATATACTTTCTTCTTTGTGAGACCTTTAAAAAAGTTGTCAGCAGACTTGATTCTAGAAGGAACTCCCTGAACAGGTTTTGGTAAGTCAAAGCTGCTCATTCTATTTTAGCTTCAATCCTTTTGCAATGGTTTTATATATGCATATATTTATGTATGAATATGTGTGCACTTGTACATATATATATATTACTGTTGTTGTTGAGTGGTTTCAGTTATATTCAATTCACTGTGACCCATTTGGGGTTTCCTTGGCAACAATACTGGAGTAGTTTGTCATTTTCTTCTCCAGCTCATTTTACAGATGAGGAAACTGAGGCAAATAGGGTTAGTGACTTGCATAGGGACACACAACTAGTAAATGTCTGAGGCCAGATTTGAACTCAAGTTCTCTTAAATCTAGGGCTGGCACTCTATCCACCAGGCCACCTAGCTACCCTGGTTATATTCTAGAAGTTCATTTTTAAGTTAGTCATAAGGAATTGCTGAATCCATTTTCCCCTAGAATCAATTAATCGACAATCATTTGTTAAGCACCATATGCCAGGCATTGCGCTGAGCACTGCAGATACAAAGACAGAAATGAAATAGTCCCTACCCTCAAGGAGCTTAAAATCTATGAAATGGAGGGCGGGAGGGGTCCAACACTTGCATGTATGTATGTATGTATATGGGTATGTGTGTATATATATGTATATAAAAAGTAAGTGCAAGACAACATTGGGGGAGAAGCACTTACAGCTGGGGGAATCTAAGAAGGCTTCGTGTAAAAGGTAGTGTTTGGCCAAAGTCTTATAAGAAACCAGGAATTCTTAGAGACAGAGGTGAGCAGGAAATGCACTCATTCCAGGCCTTTGGAGATAGCCAATGCAAAGGAACAGAGATCATATATGAGAGTATCATATATAACAAAGAGTTAGAAGGTTTGCTTGCTTGAACCATAGGGTGTGTGAAAAAGAAGGATGTACAAGACTGGAAAGATCTAGTTGGGCTAGGTTGTGAAGAATTTAAATGCCAAACAGGAATTGCTTTTGATCCTAAGAGTAATAGGGAGCCACAGGAATTTATCACCTAGGGGAGTGACATTATAATACCTGTGTTTTAGAAAAAACTACTCTGTCTGCTAAATGGAAGATAGTTTGGAATGAAGGGAGACTTGAGAAAAGTAGTGTTATCCACAGCATCCTCATTTGGAAAATGGAGATAATAATATGACTAGATATCTCACAGGGCTATTGTGAAGAAAACACTTTGTAAAGCTGAAATTATCATGCATTAAAGAATTATCACTATTATTCAAATGAGGGAGCCATAATATTTTATGTCCCTGTGACAAAGTGAACATTTACCATTTACTTTGCCTTATATATCCACCAAGAATGGGAGCAGACAGGACCACTGCAAATTGCTGACCCTTTCATAATTTCCAGTTAAGATGTTTTGTTCTCACTGGTACATCCTCCATAAGATGATAGACTTAAAGCTGGAAAGGACCTTGAAGATCATCAAGTCATACATACCTCTTCATTTTAAAGATGAGGAAATGGAGGCCCAGAAAGGTTGAGTGACTTCCTCAGGGTCACAAAGCTAGTTCTGTGAGGTAAGACTTAAACTCGGATCCTTCTGAGTCCAAGTCCTCTTCACTATGCCAGACTGTCTTCTTTTGCTGCTGCTAATTGTTTGACAAATGAGGCAGCTAGGTGGTGCCATAATGCATAGAGTAGTGGGCCTGGAGTCACGAAGACTATTCCTGAGTTCAAATCTGACCTCAGACACTAGCTGGAGGATCCTGGGCAAGTCACTTAACCGTGTTTGCCTCAATTCCCTCATCTGTAAAATGATCACAATAAAAACACCTCTCTCCAAGGGTTTTTGTGAGGCTCAAATGAGATAATAATAATAGCAAAGTGCTTAGCATGGTGCCTGGTACGTGGTATGTTCTATGTAAAATGTCAGCTGTTATTATTATACAGGTTCTCTTGCTCTGAGACAGGTGCTTTTTCTATTATACTACATTCTTTAAGGTCAGGATTTCCGCCGCTGGGCTTTTGACTGGGAGCCAGAAAATAAATCAGCATCCCTCTGAATCTTTGGCCTAGCCCCTATCTACCTAAATGATATAGAGCACAGTCGTTAGAAACAAATGCCCAAAAACTATAGGTAAAGAACTTTATAAGCCTTAGAGTGCTATATAAATTGAGCTGCTGAGCTGCTGTTATCATTTTCATTATAAATGGAGGAGGCTATAAAATGTCACCTTGGAAGGAACATGACATCATTTTGGGCTGGCCCTTTAAAATCTGACAGCCCCACCCCAGTCAAAAGGCTGACCTTGGCATTGGAACAAGAAGACCTACTTGATCTCTCAGAGACCATTTCTAAAGTTCCCGTGAGTCTCCATGATCTGACCCTATTCCAATTAGGTCCTCTGACCTCTTCAACTCTGTTCCTTGCCCATGATTTCACCTCAGCCTGTCTGTGCCTGTGGTAAAGTATTCTAGCCCGGAGCCCCAGCCCACTTGTGATCACTTGTGTCTGGCACCTGTTGGTTAACTACCCAGGATCTAGCTACACTGGTAATCCCTCAGGTTACTCACCTAACCATTCTGACTGGCCCTGGCATAGGCCCTGCCCGAGGCTGGCTGATCTCAGCCTCTTTACCAGCCAGGCTTCTGCCTCAAATCTAGACACCTCAGGAACTAAACAGGGCACTCTTCTTCTTTAGGAATGAGTGGTTTGAGCCTAAATTATCTGGATATTCCCTTCAATATTCCAGCTACTTCTAGTATCTATAGAGATAGAGTCTAGGGCACAGTTTCTGCTTTCATTTGAAAAGAAAGAGAGGAAATGGGAGACAAGAAGACAGAGAAAGGAAGAGGGAGAGAGAAAGGAGAGAAGGAGAGGGAGAAGAAAGATGGGGGGAGGAGACAAAGAAAGACAGATATAGACAGAATCAGAGAGAGAAAGAGAGAGGCAGAGATAGATAGGAGAGGGAGGGAGAGACAGAGACAGAAACAGAGAGACAGAGAGAAAGAGAAAGGAGGAGGAAGGGAAAGGAGGCAGTGATAAGGGGCAGAGAGAGAAGTAGGGGGGACAAAGAGACAAAGAAAGACAGAGATGGAAAGGGTCAGGGACAGGGAGAAAATCTGCTCTTTAAAGGTTTACTGATCAGGGATTTCAAATTGGTAGCCTAAAAGTCACCTTGATATCCTTGCAATCCCCTTTACCCTCAAATTATATTTTGTAGCCCTTTGCTCATTCAGATGACTATGTAATAAGGGGCACAAAGACTTGGGTAGTACTGATGAAAATAGGCTACTAATATCAGTATGCACTGTGAGTGAGACCATTGACCTAGAGCAACCCAACAGATTGTAAGTTGTTGTGTTAAAATTGTATCTTGATCTAGTGCCCCTGACCACCACCCCCATCTTCCAGTTAGCTTTATAAGTAGCAAATTTATTAGTAGCTAGTATAAAGTAACAATAACAGGAAGATTGCAAAGGGAAATCTAGAAGTCACTTAAAGGCTGTCCTATAGATTAAAAGAGCACAAGAGTTACTTGTAAATTGTCTCATAAATAACTAAAAGCAATACCCTGAGACTATATGCTAAATCAGGGGAAGCCAGCTAGGCCTAACTGTAAGGACCTTTTAGTCCTGCTAATTTAGCTCATGGTCTGTAAGCCTTAGATAAGGTCCAAGCATGCACAGTAAGACCAGTGGAGTACCAGGTGCTGCTGATAACTTTGTGGTGATGTAGATATGTTAATGAACTAACCCTTAGGTTGCAGGATGAGAGTTAGTCTGTCTAACAAACCCCATAAAAATAAGACCCCAAACTCCTCCTGCAACCCCTCCTGGCATTCCTCCGCCTCCATCCAGTTCATGCTATTCAAGCACTCCCAACTCCAATTCCTGATTATGTGACTCTCTGTGCCTCCCCTCTCCATTCTCTTTCCCACACTGCCTGCCTCCTTCCATCACCCCATCCCCATTCCCACACAATCTGTTTCTGTAGCCCCTCTGCCTCTATTCTAGCCTGCACAGTTTGTCTCTGTATTCTCTGTACCTTACCAGAGTGTGATTAAAGCATTACTCCCTGCTTGCCGCCATTGTGGTCTTTCTCAGCAATTATCCAAAGAGCCAGCCATACCTGACCTATCCACTCATCCCAGAGGAATCTTCTTAATTAGCAATTCCATTGTGCTCAGTTTTAATGGGTGTACAGTAAATTGTCCCCTCTGCATCATAAGATCTTAAGTTTTAGAGTCTGAACAAAGCTTGGAGAAAATATAGTCCAACTCTAATATTACAGGACCAGAGGGAAAATGAATTGTCCGAGATTATACAAGCATTAACTGTCAAAGAGACCCTAATGTAGGTCTCTTGGCATGTGTTGTACATATGTTGTTTTGCCCATGGGATAACATGCAGTAAGTTTCCACAGGGTATCAAATGGATGCTCTCAGAAATGGTGTTTGGGTAGAGATAAAACAGACTTAACCAGGAAAGGCTAGGACTCAATCACCTCCAATCAATTTACAAGCTACTAAAGTTTAAAACTGCACTAAGACTTTTGGCACACACTGTATATTTTTATACATGTGCAGATATGCAAGCATATACACACATATATACACATATATAAAGAGTTTATCTGCCCTTAAAGAGCTATATAAATGTTTGTTGTTCAGTTGTGTCTGACTTCGTGACCCCATCGACCATAACATGCCAGGGTCTTCTATCCTATACTATCTCTCAAAGCCTGTCCAAGCTCATGTTTGCTGCTTTCATGACACTCTCTATCCATCTCATCTTCTGCCATCCCCTTCTCCTTTTTGCCTTCAATCTTTCCCAACATTAGGGTCTTTCCCAATGAATCTTGTCTTCTTATTATGTGGCCAAAGTGTTTAAGCTTTAGCTTCAGTTTTTGACCTTCCAGTGAATAGTCTGAATTAATTTCTTTAAGTATTTATGATTTGATCTCCTTGTTGTCCAAGGGACTCTCAAAAGTTGTCTACAGCACCACAATTTGAAAGCGTTGATTCTACAATGCTCAGCTTTCCTTATAATCCAACTCTCACAGCCATACGTTGCTACTGGAAAAACCATAGCTTTGACTATCAACAAGGTGATGTCTGCTTTTTAATATGCTGTCCATATTTCCCATAGCTTTCTTTCCAAGGAGTAAGTATCTTTTAATTTCATGGCTTCAGTCACTATATGCAGTGATCTTTGAGTCCAAGAATACAAGATCTGACAGTTTCCATTTCTTCTTCCTCTATTTGCCAGGAAGTGATGAGACCAGTTGCCAAGATCTTAGTTTTTCTGACGTTAAGCTTTGAGCCAGCTTTTACACTCTCTTCTTTCACCCTCATCAAGAGGTTTCTTAATTTCTCTTCACTTTCTACCATCAGAGTGGTATCACATGCGTATCTAAGATTGTTGATATCCCTTCCAGGAACCTTAATTCTGGCTTTTGATTCATCTAGCCTAGCATTTTGCATGGTGTGCTCTGCATATTAGTTAAATTAAATAAGGTGACAATATGCAGCCTTGTTGCACTCCTTTTCCAATCTTAAACCCATCAGTTTTATCCCAGGTTCATTTCTAACTGTTGCTTTTTGACCTGCACACAGGCTCCTCAGGAGACAAGTAAGATGATGATGATGACAATGATGATATAAATGTTAGCTATTATTATTACCATCATCATTATGATATATTTTATGTTGCTTATCTGAACACATATTGTGACCCTCCTACTTTTAATAGGCAATAACTTCTTCAAAAGCATTCTTTTTTGCTTCTATCCTCAGTTTCTGGCATATAGTAATCACCTTGTTTCTTGTGTTTAGAAAAAAAAACCCAACAACAACCAGGTAGTAAAGGGCAAAGGGGGATATGAACCCAGGTATTCTGGCCCTAAATCCAACATTCTTTCTACTACTCTATGATGTCACTTGTAAATGCTTAATAAAGTTTAATACATGCTAGTCAAATTGGGACTTGTTTACCAGTTTGTAATCAATGACCAATCAACAGGCTGATTCCAAGTTCAAGTACATTTGCATGGTGTAGTATTCAACATAACTTCATTATACTAAGTGGATTCAGTCAGAGTAGGGTTTGGGCAGAGTCAGTCAATAAGCATTTATCAAGCATTATCAGGCACCTACTGTGTGCCAGAAACTTTGCTAAGCCCAAAAGGAAGGCAAAAATCCCTGCTCTCAAAGTAGAAATCTACCCAAATAATTCTGAGATCTTATCAACACCAGCTTGATATTCCAGCAAACAATGAACAAAGTTCATTTTATGTGTCATAATGTAGTTATCTGGGAATCATAGATCATAGAATACTGACCTGGAAGGGACCTTCCGAATCATCTGGTTCAACCCTCTTGATTTTCAAGGGAAGAAAATGGAGGCCTAGATAAACTGAATGACTTACTCAAGGTCAATGACTTATTCAAGGTCTTTGTAGAAGAGCTGTGATTTAAACCCAAGAAAGTTCTCTGACTCTAGGCTCCTGTTTTAAAATGTATTTTAGGGGGAAAGCCAGCTGACATAGTGGAAAGAGCACGAGTCAGGAGGACCTGAATTGAAATCTGGCTGCAGCTACTTACTAGCTGTGTGACTCTGGGAAAGTCGCTTAACTCTGATTGCTATAAAGTAAAATGTATTTTAGCTTCCCTTCTGATCAACAATGAATACCCACAAAATATAAGTTTTTTTAATGAAAAGAAAAAACAAGGGACATTACTAGATTTTCTTCTAAAAAGAACAGCGAAATAAATGCTTCAGATTTGACAGGGAATGACAGTGAAAACGAAGTGAAATTCAATTGTTGGCCTGAAGAGAAAAGATTAGGTTTCAACTGTATGTGTAACCCTGATGTTCATAAAATCCTGCTCATGGCAAGATGATAGTGTGCCATTTGGAGAGATACTTACAAGCATAATGCTGGTCGTACTTTCTTAGCATCTGAAGATGAAACATATGGAATCTAAAAATTAATTGATTTTTAAAGTATTAAATGTTTTTATTTAAAACAATGTTATCATTACAACCAAGCTTGTTTATTTTATTTATTTCATAAGCTTATTATTATTTATTATTTTATTATTAATTTCAACACATAAAATGTTAAAACTTCTCATTATTTACTCTATTATTCCCTCTAAGTTCCCATTATGACTTTGTCCATTCATCTCATCCACTGTCCCTCTTATGTAGTACTAGTTAACTTGTACTTCATTCTCCTTGTTCTGTGATGAGTTTTTTTTCAGTTTGCATTATTTCACAAAGATCTATCATATTTTTAAAATTCCTCATAATTGTTCATTATAATGACATTATGTTATTCTATATATTAATACATCACAATTTTTTAACCTTTTCTGTACTGTTGTAAAAAGATTGTGTCTAATTTTTTGCAGTTGCATATAATGCTCTATGATGCACTATCTCTCTCTCTCTCTCTCTCTCTCTCTCTCTCTCTCTCTCTCTCTCTCTCTCTCTTTTTTCTCATTAATACTTTCAAGGTAGATTACAGACAACTGAATTATTGGGCCAGAAGCTATGATTATTTTTGCAATTTTTATTGCATACAAAAAATTTTTTTTCTGCAAGTTTCTACTGAATAAGCAATGAAAATATCTATTTCTCCACAACTCTGCCAGCATTGAGTTTTCTTGCTTGATTACATATAATTTTTCCAGATCTGATGCTATAAGTTGATACCTCACAATTATTTTATTTTATAGCTATTTTTCACTTTCATTCCTTATCTTTCATTAAAGTCTTCTTATACAAAATAACTAATATGGAAATGTTTTACACGAATGCACACATATAACCCAAATCTAATTGGTTACCATCTGAGAGGAGGAGGGGAAGGAGAGAGGGAGGGATAGAATTTAGAACTTAAAACCTTAAAAAAAAATTGTTTCAACATGCAATTGGGGGGATTTTTTTATTTTATGTGTGTGTGTGTGTGTGTGTGTGTGTGTGTGTGTGTGTATACATATGAAATAGGTATTGACCAAAATTTATCCATTGTGGACTAAGCTACCACTTTGTATTTTTAAGAGTTTCTTATATAACATAAATGGCAACTTTTATCTGTCATGTTTTCCATAAACAGTTTTCCCCAATCTATTGTTTTTCTTTCCATTTTTTGTACAGAAATTTCTTTTGTTAATGAACATATATAACTTATTCCTAAAGACGCCTTCTATTTGTTGAATCGGGGGAGAATATCTCACTTCCACAAGTAAGATAAACTAATTGTTTTTTTCCAAACTGAAAATCTTTGTATTTTCAATTTTATTTTTTCTCAATTACATGTAAACAAAATTTTTAATATTCATTTTTTATGAAATTAAGCTCCAAATTTTCTCGTCCCTCCCCACCTCCCTCTTTGAACAGGCAAGCAATTTAATTTAGATTATACATATGCAGTCAGGCAAAACATTTCCATATTAGCCATATTGCAAAAGAAAAAGCAGACCAAAAACAACAAGAATCATAAAGTTTTTTTTAAATTGTGCTTCAATCTTCATTCAGGCTCTATCAGTTCTTTCTCTGGAGATGGATAGTGAAAATCTTTTTTACAAGAAATGCCAAAGAAGTTCTTAAAAAAAAAACAAACCTTTATTAGTGGAAAAAAAAAGCACTTGTGAAGTCTTCCTACTTAATGACTTTTCCAATCGCTGTCAGTAAGAAACCAACTTGACAATGATGAAATCAAAGCAAAGAAATTGGTTGGCATCTAGTCCTGTTCAAAACCTTATAGTTATAGTTTTTCTTCCAAAGAGAATAAAATCACTAGGTGAAAAAAGAACTGCCATTCTGATCATCTTATATTTCTATCATTATATATATGTATGTATATATTATGTGTACATATATACATAAAATACATACACATATAATGCATGTATATACATAAACACACATATGTGTAGGTATGTATATACATATATATTATATAATGTGTATTTATCTTTAAATATAATTAATATATATTTCTATTTTTTCAGTGGTAAAAAGAAATTTTAATTTTTGAAATTTTTTTTAAAAATTTAAAATTTTAAAATTTTTTAGATGTTTATTGCATAATTTAATGAATATGTTCTAGTTTTCCACAACATTAGTAGCCTATAGTAAGGAATCCAATCTATTTTAGGAAAACACTGGACTAGGGGAAAACAATGACCAAATATAAAAGGACTATGTTTATATCCTTTCTAAGAGTAAGTAATTATTTCCTTATGATATTCATACGAGAAAGCAGTATTCCGTGATGCTTGTAATTATTCATTGATACAATTTACCCTAATTAAAACATTCTTGAATAAGGTCTTTTTTAGTTTTATGGAAATTATGACTCTTAGAGATAAACATTTTTTCTTGATGAATCTTGTCAAAAAAAACCATCATATACAATAAATAATATTTGGAAGCTAAGGAATCCTTCTACACAGGCTTGATTAACTCCTTATATAGCACATGTCTTTTTTTATTATCATTTTTCTTTCTTTTCTGTCCCTTCCTTTCCTTGATTAAGTGCTTGGCTGAAAATCTAAGTAAACCATATCCATAGCATTCTCTGAACTGCCAGTTTATTATGTTGTTTAGCTGTTTTTCATTCATGTCTGACTTTTTGTGACCCCATTTGGGCTTTTCTTGGCAAAGATGCTGGAGTGGTTTGCCGTTTCTTTCTCCAGCTCATTTTATGGATGAAAGAACTGAGGCAAACAGGGTTAAGTGGCTTGCCCAGAGTCACATAGCTAGTAAGGGTCTGAGGTTAGATTTGAACTCAGGTCTTCTTCACTCCACACCCGGCACTCTATCCACCACCAGTTTAGTAACCTTGTTGATAAATGGAATGTGGTTAACAAACACAATCTGTTCTTAGCAAAGCTATTTGATTTTTTTTTGATGGTCTCTGCCTCCTTTTCTAGATGTCATTAAATTATTTCTTTAATATTACATTCTAGAATCTGGATGGGAAATTATCACCAGATCGTCACTAGATACAACATAAGCTTTTTTTTTAACATTTAACATCTTTCCTTTCTCACTAGATCTCTCCTTTTTCTCCTTTTCTGTCAACCTTGAGAGTTATACCACTAACCTCCTCATAACTCAAAAGATGGAACTTTATTATTTGCAATTATTCTTTTCCTCATCATACAGCTAGGGAATGACAAGGTTCTGCCATTTTCCCTTTTACGATATCATAGTCCCTTCTATTCAAAACTACCACTAACACTTAGCACCCTTTCCCTCTCACTTCTTTCCAGTAGCACAATCAAATAACGCTGCTTAAGGAATCTTTCTGTTACAGCAATGGTACATCACTTTCTCCCCCAAAGCCCACAGCTGTATTGCCTTCAGCAGACGGAATGGAATAAAGAGCATGGCTAGCATGCAGCTGTCATAAAATGAGGTGCCTCATGCTGATTCCTTTCATGAAACAAGCCACCAGAATTTGGACTCCTCCTTCCATGTGGTTCCCCTGACCCCATTCTGTATGGAAACCCCTCCCCTGCCTCTGCCACCCTTAACTTTGGAGTTGTTATTTCAAAATACATTTTCCTGCTTACCCCAGTGGATCTAATATCTAATGGATTTCTGGCTTCGCCCACCATCTCTGGAGGGCTTATTGACTTTCCCTCACCTGGTAATCGCTTGCTAATCCCCAGCACACCTGGTTTCCTCCTCCCTACCCCACAGGGGTGTGTGAAACACAATTCCTATTCTTGGTTCTGTTTTACTATGTAACACTCAAATTTCTTGTACATTGATTTTAAAGCAAATACTACTTTATACCAACATCATTCTCTCTCTCTCTCTCTCTCTCTCTCTCTCTCTCTCTCTCCCTCTCTCTCTCTCTTTCTCTCTTCTTCCCTCTCTCTCTCTTTTTTTTTTTAGGCAATTCGGGTTAAGTGACCTGCCCAAGGTCACACAGCTAGTAAGTGTCAGGTGTTTGGTCTGAGGCCGGATTTGAACTCAGGTCCTCCTGACTTCAGGGCCTGTGCTCTATCTACTGCGCCACCTAGCTGCCCCCCTCCCCCTCTTTCTCCCATCTCTTCCCCCTCCCCTTCTCTCCCCCTCATCTTCCCTGGACTTCATGAAATCAAAGAATCACAGAATATCAATATGGAAGGGAACTCAGAGGCTATCTAATACAACTCAGACCTGACCAAGGTCTAATCACTCTACAATAACCCCAACAGAGGGTCAGTCATCCAGTCTTCATTTGAAGATGTCAAGAGATGAGGCAGGTAGGTGGCGCAGTAGATAGAGCACTGGCTCTGAAGTCAGGAGGACCTGAGTTTAAATCCGGCCTCAGACACATAACACTTACTAGCTGTGTGACCCTGGGCAAGTCACTTAACCCCATTGCCCAGCCCACCCACCCCCCAAAAAAAACAAAGAATGAATGAAGATATCAAGAGATGGACAACCCTCTGTAACCCAAGGTTTCTTTGGGGTAATTTTAATCGTCACAAAGGATGTTTTCCCTTAATATCAAGCCAAAATTCTGTCTCTTTGTCATTTCTGACCATTGCAAAATTCTACTTCCCATAGTCAATTAAAAGAAGTCTAATCTTACTTCCCATGTAGCATCCTTTCAAATATTTGAAAATAGCTACCATGTTTCTCTGTACCAAGCTAAAAATACCTAGTCCTTTTTTTCACCCAATCCTTATATGGCATAGCTTCTTGGTCACTTTCCTCTGGATTTTCTACAGCTAAGTGGTACAGTGCATAGAGCACAAGGCCTGGAGTCAGGAAGATGAGGTCAAATCCAGTCTCAGATACTAGCTGCGTGACCCTGAACAAGTCACTTAACCCTGTTTGCCTCAGTTTTCTCATCTGTAAAATGGGCTGAAGAAGGAAATGGCAAAGCACTCCAGTATCTTTGCCAAGAAAACCCCAAATGGGGTCATGGAGAGTCAAACACAACTGAGGAACAATAACAGCAACAAATCAACCCCCTTCCCAGAAGTGGTACCTAAAGTTTACAGCGCTATTCCAGATGTGTTCTGACAAGACTAGCACCTTCCACTTTCTCAGTGCCATATGCCTTTCTTAATGTGGTCTAAGTCATGTTTACTGATATTGAACCTATAGTCCAGTAAAGTCTCCAGATCATTTACCAATGACCTGCTGTTATCTGGCCATGCCTCCACTGCCTTGCCATTATGAACCGAATTTTTTTTTTGGCTAGGCAGTGGGGTTAAGTGACTTACCCAGGGTCACACAGCTAGTAAGTGTTGTGTGTCTGAGGCCGGATTTGAACTCAGGTCCTCCTGAATCTAGGGCCCGTGCTGTATCCACCATGCCACCTAGCTGCCCCACTAACTGAATTTCTTAAACCCAAGTGTAGACCACCATATTTATCTTTATTAAATTACATTGCATTAGATTTAGCAACCGTTCTAGCCTGTTGAAATCTCTTTAGACGCAGATTCTGTCACTGAATATGTTAGTTATGCCTTCCAGCTTGGTGTTGTCTGAAAAATGCCTTCATCCAAGTAGACAGCTGGTGATGCAAAGGACAGAGCACTGGCCTGGAGTCAGGAAGACCTGAGTTCAGATCCAGCCTCAGATGTTTACTAGTTTTCTGACCCTAGGCAAGTCACTTAACCTCTATTTACCTTAGTTTCCTCAACTGTAAAATGGAGATAATAATAGCACCTACCTCACAGGTTTGCTATGAATATCAAATGAGATCTTTGTAAAAAGTGCTTAGTACAGTAAGTACCTGGTACATAATAGGCACTATATGAATATTTAGTCCCTCCATCCCTCTTCCAAGTTATAGACCTATATCCCTCCAAAGGAGACCTACATCTGAACTGACAATGACCCATTAAATACTACCTTTTGGGTCTGGCCATTCAACCAGTTCCAAATCAAGTTAAATATGGTATTGCTGAGTCCAGTGCTTCTTAAACTGTGGGTCATAACCCTATATGGGGTTGCAAAAAATTTGGCAACAGTAAAAGGTTTCTGAACACACGACTGAAAATTGATTAAAAATCAAATGCATAATGAATCTGAGGTGTTTCTGGCAGCGCTTGCCTGCCTTGCATGGCACAGCTTCACCACAGCCTGGTTCTGAACGCAAAGCATGCACACTTTGCAGCGCACATGCCCTCGGGCCACATAACGCCAATTAATGCTGCCAAAAAGTGAAAATGTGTCAGGAGTGGAAAAAGCTTAAGAAGCCCTGGTCTAGTCTACATATCCTCATCTTGTCCATAATGACAGCTAGAAGTACTTTCTCAAATGCTGTGCTAAAATATTCCCAGGAATCCCTATTCATATGTCTGTACAACATGAAATGATTCCTCTGGTATGTAGATATCATTGTTTCAAGTGTCTAGAATTCCAAAAAGGAAATCTCCACCTTTCAGATTTCACTTTAGCATCCTCTCCTTTTCAAAAGCCCTGTTATAAAAACAGGTCTCCCAGGCCTAAAAGAAAGGTAAATGGAATAGGAAATGTGGGGGGGGGGGGAGATAAGCCATAAGTCTTTGTTATCTAATTTTGCAAGGGATTTTTTTCCTTCATTGTCAGTACTTTCTTTTTCTGGAGACCTTTATTTCTAAAAGCTATCTTGCTCCTTCTTCCATGAGTGAGATCATTTATGAGTAGCCTTATTTAAAGGCAAACTGTCTTTAAAGACCCCTTTAAAGGGGACTTAACAGCCTGTTGTTTTTCAGTTGTGTTCAACTCTTCATGACCCCATTTGGAGTTTCTTGGCAGAGATTCTGGGGTAGGTTGCCATTTCTTTCTCCAGCTCATTTTACAGATGAGGAAACTGAGGCAAATGGGGTTAAGTGACTTGCCCAGAGTCACATAGCTAGCAAGTGTCCAAGGCCAGATTTGAACTTAGGAAGATGAGTCTTCCTGACTCCAGGCCTGACACTCTATCCACTGGGCCACCTAGCTGCCTTAAAAAAATAATCCCAGCCTTCAAATGGAGCTTACAGTTCACTGTAAGAAGTATATATAACAATGTTGCTCAGTCATTTCAGTAATGTCTGACTCAACATGACCCCCATTTGGGGTTTTCTTGGCAAAGATACCAGAGTGGTTTGCTATTTCCTTCTCCAGCTCATTTTACAGATACAGAAACTGAGGTAAGCGGGGTTAAGTGACTTCTCCAGGGTCATACAGATAGTTTGAACTCAGGAAGATGAATCCTCCTGACTCCAGGTCCAGCACTCTATCCACTGTGCCATCTAGCCACAATATACTTTTATTAAGCCCCTGCTCTATGCAGAGTACTGTGCTGGGGATGGGGCAGGAGGAAGATGGGTTGAATAAGACACAAAGTTTAGAAAAAACATAGGATCATAGAGCTGGAAGAGATCTCAGAGACTGTCTGGCCTGACTCATTTTATAGAAGAGGAGACTGAGACCCAAGATTGTTAAATGACTTGCTTATGATGATATGGGTAGTAATCTTCAAAGGATGGGTTTGAACCCAGATTCTCAGATTCCAGATTGAATGCTCCTTCCAATATACCAAGCTGCCTCCCACAAATAGGCTGACTTCATCTAGCTTACATGCTAGTAAAGGGATCAGACACAAACACAAATCACTATATTATATAATATTGTATGCATGTTCAGCAGAAAGTTGTAAAACAAAGTGCTATGTGAAGCCTGAGGGGGAAGGTCATCACCCAACAGGATATTCAGGGAAGCCCTCCTGAAATTTCAATGCCATTTCAGCTGGACTTGAAGAGGAGTGAGGAAGGCCCAGAAGTCAGCCACTCCAAGGATGATGATGACAATGGTAGTAATGATGGTGAAAGCTTTGAAGTTTGCAAAGATATTTGTATACATTCTCCTTTGATTCCCACTACCCTGGGAGGAATTATTATGCCCATTTTACAGATAAGGAAGCTGGGGTTCAGAAAGGTCAAGTGATTTGCCCAGGATAAGGAGCAGTTCAGTAAGCAAAAGGGGGAAGAGGACAAGCATTTGTTAAGTACCTACTATGTGTCAGGCACTGTGCTAAGCACTTTACAAACTTAATTTAATTGCCATTTTTCTTCTCTAGCTCATTTTATAGACAAGGACACTGAGGCAAAAGAGTTAAATGACTGGCCCAGAGTCACACAGCTAGTAAGTGTCCGAGGCCAGATTTGAACTCAGGAAGATGAGTGTTCCTGGCTCTAGGTCCAGCACTCTATTTACTGTGCCATTTATTCCTTACCACAACCCTGTGGAGTAGGTGCTATTATTATCTTATTTTGCAGTTGAGGAAACTGAGGCAGACAGAAGTTAAGTGACTTGTTCAGGGTCACTCAACTAGGAAATGTGTGAGGCCACATTTGAACTCAGGTCTTCCTGACTCCAAGCCCAGCTCAAAGTCATGAATATAGTATGTTTGAGTGTCTTGAGTAACTTTATAAAAATGGACATTTGAGTCTACCCTAAAAATACAAAATCTTCATCATTATTATACGGGGAAAGAAAAGAAAGAAAATGCCTAACATTCGCTCCCATCTGCCATCCACTGTCATGTTCCCATAAAAGTTGCTATACTCCCCTAGAACTGTGCAGTGTTTTCTCAGGCAGTCTGCCACTCCCACACCTCACATGAGCTGCAGAATCAGCAGAATAACTGGGGAAACAATAAAGAGACTGTTAAGGGAACAGACTGCATGGACCACATGCTGTCTGGTACAAGAAAGAGAGTGTACTCTGGCGCTTGCTTCCTGGCTACCCTAGAATCCTACACACGTTATTCTGAGGGTCATGCCTACCTTATCCAGGCTAATGGAGAGAGATGTTCCAGCCTCTCCCAGCGGAAGAAGATACACAGAGAAACCCTAAGCAAGAGTCATAGTCAGAACACCTTAACCCTGTCTGCACGTCTTGGAATATGTCACTCATGCAAGGCAAAGGAATGCAAATGGCTTAAAGCAAACCATCTTCCCCGCTGGGGAAAAAAAATAACAATTCAAGGAGGCCTTCCAGTGACAATGGTATCTCTCAGAGCCCTTTTGGGCTAACTCTCCCAACTTGCATGAGGTCCCCAAAGGGTAGCTGATGACATTTCTTTCTCAAGATTCTAGGAGTAGGTAAGCCTGTGAGTAACCATTTCTAGTAGTGTCACTTATGAGCCCTCACCATTGTGCTGTCCATTAACAATCAGCTATTCATCTCCATTGGGCAGCTAGGTGGCACAGTTGGTTGAGGGCCAGGCCAGGAGTCAGGAAGACCTATCTTCCTGAGTTCAAATCTGCCCTCAGACACTTACAAACTGTGTGATCCTGGGCAAGTCACTTAATCTCATTTTCCTCAGTTTCCTCATCTGTAAAATGGGCTGGACAAGGAAATGTCAAACTACTTCAGTATCTTTGCCCAGAAAACCCCAAATGGGGTCACGAAGAGTCAGATATGACTGAAAATGACTGAACAAGAACAACAAAATTAACCTCAACTACATTTTAGAAAAGGTATTTGCTTAGGTGGTGGAGTAAGAACACATAGTACAAAAATGCTTTCCCCAAAATCTGGACGCACTCTCCCACAAATATGCACAGCATTCTTGGGGAGAGTGGGCAAAAAATTGAAGTGCAATGATAGTGGGGCATACATGCAAAGAATCTACGTGGCAAAGGAATACCTTGCAACTCCTAGCCCTGGAGTCCTTTTCTCCCTTTGTGGAATTCTCATGAAATTCTATTAAGATATAATTCTCTTCTATATGGACCATTCATCCAGGCTTCCACAATCCATCTCTTTCTGGATTCTATATCTAGCACTTCTCTTTATTATATGGGTCACACTCCCTGAAGTTAGAACCAGGAAGGGAATATCTGTGCATGCTCTGCATGAGCATCTTCCATCAAGACAGTAAATCTAAGCTTAATCTTTGCCTCAATGAGAGCATTACAACAAATTTTTCACACATAGGTGCATCAGTGCCACATTTATCTTTTCGACACATTCTCATACCCATGGCAGTCATTATCTAAAGGGTCTTATGACATATTACATGTAACAGTGAATTCACTGAATATAAAATATAGATATAATTCAGATCAAAAACAAAGTCAGATTTCCAATGTTTGACATTGCTTGTCAGAAAGGCATTTTGAGAGCAACTTCCACGGTCAGGCCAGGAACGTAATGCTGTGCCATTATCTGATGTAACATAGTAGCATAGTGGATGAAGAGCTAAAATTGGAATAAAGGTGGCACAGTGGATACAGCACCAGCCCTGCATTCAGGAGGACTTGAGTTCAAATCCGGCCTCAGACACATAACACTCACTAGCTGTGTGATTCTGGGCAAGTCACTTAACCCTAATTGCCTCACTAAATAAATAGGGTAAAAAAAAAATTTTTAATTGGAATAAGAAAAGCCTGGGGTCAAAATTTACCTCTACCATTCTTTGTGATGCCAGGTAATTTAAACTCATGGTACTCCTAGACAACTTTCTAAGGTTGTAAGTATCATTTGGTAGAGCGAATTTCTTAACCAGCATTTCATTATGCTGACAAAATCACAGGTCCAGACCAAAAAAAAAATTCTCACAGTAGCAAGAAAGCCAGAAAACTGAACCAAAGAAATACCTAGTTCTTACACTCAATAGCAACCCCTCCAGACAGAGACAAAACTGTCTCTCTTTCCACTCTCATCTTCCATTTCCTTGACTCTCTGTGGAGTTGGGGGTTTTTTGGGAGGGGGAGGGGAGGAAGAGCTGTCGATCTGTTGGCTTTATAGGGATTCATTGTGCTTACCTGTGTTTTCATTGTAACCACCTTCGGGACTTCTACCACAAACCTACCACTCTAGCTGTCTGATCAGTTTGTTATGTGAGGAAAAAGCTAGACAATGGATTCTCTCACAAAAATATTGAGAATCTCCCAAAGACTTTATTTTAGGTCTGGCTTTGACCTGAACATGCCCCCTCCTCCTGCCAACCTCAGGGCTATTACATATATTTCCAAACCCAGGCTCCAATCTGAGTAAAAAGGCATTGGTAATTAAAACAAACCTCGCTTCATACTTCACACAGTGACGTAATGTTATTGCCTTGTTATGGAGATATCACGACAAGCAGCAACAGCATGTGAAATGAAGGTAAAATAAAAGATTAAATGGAAATACATGTTTGAGTTGGTTATTAGGAACAATAACATTCCCAGAAACGGGTCGCCTGGGAGAACAATTGATTTGGCTGGGGATAAACAGGGCCTCTTAGGTGTGCCCTGAGAAGACTATCAGAACATAATTTTAAATCTGAGAATTGCAATAAGAACATGGTTATTTAAAGTCGTTGCCAAAGAGAAAGGAGCAAACACAAGCCAGACCTCAGAGGATATATTAGGAGATATGTCATGTTACCCTTGGGGTCAGAGGGAGGGGCAGAGTCTGCTCAGATGTGCTAAACCTAATTTCTATTTGCCTTTTGAAATGTTCTCTAGCAACATGAGGCTTTTGGTTACATTTCTCCTACCATGAAGGCTGCAATAACAAATTCCTGAGATCAGCATCAATGTAAGGGGGACAGGGGCGGGAGAGGAGTGGGTAGGCAATCAGTACTGGAGAACCAGGAATTGTCTCTTTTCATTTGGAGCTCTGACTGAATAACAGTTTTTGATAAGTTGTTTTGTGATCTGATGCTTCTGGTCTTATCCTGCGCATCTGGACTGTGATTTTATGTTTCTAGATACTTTGCAATGATCTTAGTGATGATACATAGAGTGATCATTTGTATCATCTATCTGCAGAAGCAAAATTATAAGAAAGGCATCTTGCCAATTCTCCTTCTGAGTCAAACCTGGAAATCCACAGTGAAATTCACACTTTTGAGAAGCAACTTAATTATTTGGTGATCGGTTGCCTTTAAGAGAAAGATGCAGGTATATTTTGAAATGACAATAAAAATGGCATGGATTTTAAAATTTTAAGTAAAAACATTTTAAAGGTAAATGTTGATGCTACCTTTCTATTACCACAACCACCATCACCATCACTACCACTACTACTGCTAATATTATAATAGTAATAATAGTAACATTTATATAACTCTTAAAGGTTTGCAAAGTGCTTTACAAATATTATCTCATTTGATCCTTATAACAATGCTGGGAGGAAATTACTATTATTATCTTCATTTTACAGATGAGGAAACTGAGGCAGACAATAGTTAATTGATGTGCCCAGACTTACAGAACTGATAAATGTCTATGGTTAGAGTTGAACAAAGGTCTTTTAGACTCGAGGTCCCCCACTCTATCCATTGCACCACCTAGCAGACATAATAAAAATAATAATAATGCTGACAAGAGTGGTCAGAATTTCTGTACTTAGTTCAATGTCCCACCAATAATTTTTTCTCTTCAAGAAGATATTTTGGGAGCTTAATTGAAAACAATGTGGAGCAAGGAAAGGGATAGATAAGAGGATAGTTGACAGCATACATCTTGCAGAGTATATCATCTGGCACATGTCCAATGGCACAGACTCACCAGTCACAGACCATCTGTCAGACAACACATGGCTCATATGACTTGAAAGGTAGAAGGGATCTTGGAGTGTGGACAAGAGAAAAGAATATGACATTTGGAGTCAGAAAATCTGGGTTCGGGCACTTTCTACATGTAGGAACTTGGATACAACCCTTTATCTCTCTTGACCTCAGGACCTTTCTATTATCTGTAGAATGAGGATTGGATGAACTCTAAGGTCCCTTCCAATTCAAAATCCCATGACTAGGATTATTTAATTCAACCATTTAATTAGAGAGAGATAGAATTGCAGTCAGGATAACTGTGTTCCATTCCTGGTTCCAATAGTCCAACAAACAAGAGTTATTACCATTATTGACTTGAGACCGTATGGTGGAAAGGAAAGAAGGCAAATGATTGAATTGCTTAGAGGCAAGTCATTTAACCACTTAATGCCTTGGTCACCTCATCCGTAAAACAGGGATGCTAAAATAGGTACTTGCAACTCCATAGGTTTTTAACAAAAAAGTCTTTCATAAACCTTAAAGTGTCATAAATGTGAGTTATCATTGCTGTTAGAGATAAGGAAGCTGGAGTTCAAGGGGCATAAATGATTCACACAACATGGCAAAGATGAGGCTTGAGCCTAGCGGGTCTCCTGACCCCCCCTATACAGTGGGTTCCCCTCCACCCTACAGCCTCCCTTCATCTAAGATGAAAACTTGAGAAACACAATAATAGCTCACTAGTACTAGTGCCAGGAGATCCAGGTTCAACTCTTGCCTTGAACACTTACTAGTTGTGTGAAGATGGACAAAGTAACTTAACTTGTCATAGCCTCAGTTTCCTCATCTATAGAATGGAGATAATAATACTGGTTCCAACAACCTTGTAGGGTCATTTTGATACAAGGGACTTGTAAGCTGTAAAGTACAAACATGAGTTATTACCATTATTGACCTGAGACCATGTGGTGGAAAGAAAGAAGGCAAATGACTGAATTGCTTAGGAGTTCACCCCCTCCAGATTAGACCCATTCCAAGAGGTTAACTTTTACTTACTCCATAAACAAGGCTTTCTAGTTTCATCACCATTATGCAATTATATTCTCCTGGAAGAGAGGGTCACAGAATCCTAGAACCACGAGATCGTTTGACACTGTGCCATTTGGACATTTCAGGTGCTAAATAAAATGTGGGTTATTTTGCATGATTTTTTCTTTCTCCTACTGCCTCACTACAACTCAATGACCTTCAAATACAATGTCTCCTGTCATGGTTACTTTCATCTTTACCTGAGTGGAGCTGAATCAATGTTCTTGTCCAGCAATTCCAATTAAGCCAATCCAGACAACCTTGCTGAATCTGCAAGGCCTGGATTTATATTGAATTAATGAAAGCTGAAAGGGTTTCCCATATTGCCTCCATACGTAATGCATCCTTGTCAAAAGGAACCATAATTACAACATTAACATGTGCATAGCAGCTTGGTAAGGAAGGTGACGACGATGAATCTGTCACTGAGTTATAATAATGTCAATAAAAATCGTAGGTGGCTATTGTAAAATAACTACTCTTAGATTACTTAATTCCACAGTCCCTGAATGGTTGAGGCAACCAATGATGGGATATATATTATAGCTCTAGTTCACCAGTTTAGACATAATTCTCAGTAGTGCCCCAAAGCTGCTGCCTTTGAGGTATTAGTGTCTGTTCATCACATAGAAGTTGGCTCTCTGTCCAGTTGCTTATTGACAGGTGGTAAACTCCAAAAAATTCTGGTCCCGTGAGTGATCTTTGTCGAGACTCAAAAATATTCCCTTGAAGGGGCAGCTAGGTGGTACAGTGGATAGAGTACCAGCCCTGAAGTCAGGAGGACCTCAGTTCAAATCTGACCTCAGACCCAAACTTGACACTTACTAGCTGTGTGACCCTGGGCAAATCACTTAACCCTGATTGCCTAAAAATTAAAAAAAAAATTTTTTTGAAAAAAGTACTCCCTTGACCATGAATAGTCACTTGTTCCAGCAAAGAACAGTAATGACTGATGAGTTAGAGTAAATGGGCACATCAGCATTTGTGCCAGATGTCTGGTAAAGTTTGTCATGGCAAACAGCATCACATCTTGCTATTTTCGAGCCAGGCCAGTAAAAAATGTAATTTGTAACACAGCAGACATAGACACAGAGAGGGCCTGAGGACCACTGCTTCAGGAAGGTTCTCCTATTCACTAAGCTTGAAGGAGTCATACAGACCCTCAAAAACAATAGTAAGTTTTTATTAGTTTTAGCCTTGCAGGTGGCCTAATCTGCCTTTCAGCTTTGATGCAGAAGTTTATAATTATCAGCCAGAAATAGATCTGTCTGTTTTATTAGTCTAGAAGCAAGAAAAGAAGGAAGAAGAGCTTAAGGGAATAAATGCAAAAGGAAAAAATGACTCCTTGCTTTAACTGGAATGGATGCCAGTATCTAAGACGGAGTTATTTATGTCATAAAGGGAAGATAGAAGGTCCCTCTCTCTTTAGTTATCTAGATTTTTTTGAATCTGGAATTTCAAATTCTGCAGCGAGAGCAAGTAGTTCAAAGCATGCTTGGGACAAGTAGCAAAAATTTTAAGTGTCATCATTGTCCTCTACAATTCAGCAAGTCAGATACAACATCCTTGCTGTCCTGCTCTAAATACAACCCTGAGTCAATTATAACACTGTTTCTAGACTACTGGATTTGATTTTTTAAAAAAAACCCCAAACTTCAAGTGTGGAAAGTGTACTTGACAGAAAAAATTGTGACCAAACAGTATGATGGTGATGGTGATGGTGATGATAATGGAGTTATCCTTTCCTCTTTGTAGTTTCAATATATCACAAGTTGGCATGAGAAATTATATGGGAATTCTGGTTGGGGGAAAGGGGGGTTCTGGAAGCTGCAGACAGCATGCAAAGGCCAGCAGATGACACAGAAGAAGTTTAGAAACTCAGAAATGCATAAAATATGTGTATAGTATTATATAATATCAACACATTTTATCTTTTAATACCATAATTCAGACTTCTTCTCTGGTACCAAGGGAAGGCCAAAAAATTTTATTGGATTTTCCAGATCCTGGAGGGTGCCACGCCCCTAACGCACACATGTGGAAGGGATAAGTATAATAACAATAATAATAGCTAGCTTTTATATAGCACTTTAAAGTTTGTGAACACTTTACAAATATTATCCTATCTTATCCTCACGACAACCCCAGGAGGTGCATGCTATTATTAATCCCTATTTTACTATTTTATTATCCCCATATTTACTATCTTATTATGCCCATTATAAAGGAAACTGAAGCAGAGAGAGGTTAAGTTACTTGCCTGAAGTCAAACATAGCTAGTGTTTGAGTGTCTGAGGCCAGATTTTCACTCAGGCCTTCCTGAATTGAAGTCCAGCACTTCTACCACCTGGCTGCCTCTAAATGACATTTCTCTGCAGGCTTCACTGTCATTTGCAGCAAGACGGCATAAATGGAAAATTAAGGGTGGTTCTTTCTTGATCTGCTGACATGCATGCATTCACTGGCATTGGCATTCAAGGAAAATGTAAGCCCCTCAAGGTTGGGACTATTTCAATTTATCATTGTATTCCTAGTGCCTAGTATAATGCTTTGCACATAATTAATTGCTTGATTGATTAATGATTACTGAATTGAACTTGATAAAACATTGCCTCTTAGATTATACACACCAGTACTCAAAAATTGCCACAGAGATATTAAGCAGGTGGCCCATGGGCTCCAAATGGAGCTTGAACCAGATTAAAGTATAATTGGAAAATATTTAACAAAAAATAAAAAAATAAAAAGACAATAAAATATAGACACTACATTTTAAAACTAAGTCAATATGTGATCCGTGGGGATGGATCCTTATGTACAGATTAGTGGCCTTTATTTCTATTTGAGCTTGAAACCACTAATTTAGAGAATGCTTAAAGAGTAAGAGAAATGAAGTGAGCAAAATCGGAATGCTGTACATAGTAACAGCAACATTGTACAATGATCAACTATGAATGAATTAACTGTTCTTAGCAATACAATGATCCAAGACAATTCCAAAGGACTCATGATGAAAAATGCTATGTACCTCCAGAGAAAGAAGTAATGGGGTCTGAATACAGATGGAAGCATGCAATTTTTCACTTTATTTTTGCATGTGTTTTTTTTTCTTTTGGTCTGTTTCTTCTTTTGTGTGACTAATATGGAAATATGTTTTACACGATTGCTTCCCACCTTAGGGAGGGGAAAGGTGAGAGAGGGAAGAAGGAAATCTGAACCTAAACCAGATTATAGTACAATTGGAAAATATTTAACAAAATAAATAAAAATACAATAAAACAGATATTATCTGAATCTGAATTTTTTTAAATGAATATTAAAATTCATCTTTACATGTAATTGGAAAAATACTATAAAAAGAGAGGAAAAGACATGGGTGACAATCTAAAGAGATATCATATGAAACCTAGAAAATTGTAGCTCTGGATTTTTCAGCCTTTCCTAGTACCATGTGCTTTCCTTTTCTTGTCTTAATGAATATTATATAATTAAAATATTAACATTACAGCCATAGGCAAAACCCTTGTTGATATCCACATAAAGATGATTAATCTTAACACTACATCTACAAGTCCACTGCAGAGAGTCACAACAACAAAAAAAAAATCTCAGAATTGGAAGGACCCGTAGAGATCCTCTAACTCAACTGGCATCTGAACAGAAATCTTACCCATGGCATCCCTGACAGCTTCCATTTCAAGTCCTCCAGAAAAGGGGGACCCATTGCCTTCCAAGGCAGCTCATTCTACTTTCTGGCATTGTTAGAAATATCATTTCTATATGATATATATGTGTTATATGTTTTACATGTTATACATATGTTATGTATGTTATATGGTGTGTTATAATTGTTAGGAAGTGTTTCCTGGCATCAATCTTAACTCTATGCCTTTCTGAGCCTTTCACCATTTGCTTGTAGGTCTGCCCTCTGGGGCCATGGCCCCAGAGTCTGATAATCCCTCTCCCATGTGATAGTCCTTCAAATGCTTAAAACAACTAATGTTCTCTCCTCTCATATTAAAACTTGGAAGAAAAAATAGAAAATTGGATTATTATTATTATTATTATTATTATTATTATTATTATTATTACGTTAGTATCCCTGAGAACCAGATATTCATAGTTACATGGAGAGCACCTGTTAATGAGCAAACTGGTTGCTCTTGGAAAGATCTAATATTAAAAAAAACATTCTGTTTAAGACTAAGATTAAATTGACGCTGACGTCAGTCAGTTTGGACTTCACCTGTAACATTTACATTGTTAGTGGTTGTGTGCCTTTCACAAATGCCCTCAGAACTAACTTACTGACAAGAGGAGAGGAGAGTGTTGTTTTTTCCTACAACCACTCCCCGACACACCTTACCAATCAAAGAAGGTCCTGTGACAACTTGTCAGGCCGCAGTAGGAGGTGTGGTTTACTTATTTTATCGTGGTTTTGGTGTTGGGGGATGAGCGGGAAACCTCTGGGAACACCCCCACCTGGACAGTCCATGAACAGAGGACAGATAATTTGTCTATTCCAATATTTCTTCTCTTGGAATGTTGCCCTGTGCCGTTGAGGGCCCGAAGAGAAGGGCTAGAGTCTTGGTCTTGGGTGGGTGGCAGGGAGACATGAGCTGGCAAGAAAGGTCGTTGGAGGGAATGTACATGCAGGCTGGAGCTAAGGATTGCCACAGCCTAAGGTTAGAAAGTGAAACAAGAAGAGAAAGGAATGACTGAGTCACAGCCTGGAAAGGACCTTACAGATCACCTAATCCCAGGGTTATTAACCATGCTTTGTGTCCTTCCTTTGGCAGCCTGCTGAAACCTAGGGCAGATAGGTAGCACAGTGGAAAGAACACTGGGCCTAGAATCAGGAAGGCATGAGTTCAAATTCAGCCTTAGACACCTACTAGCTGTGCGACCCTGGGCAAGATGCTTAACCTCTGTCTGCCTCAGTTTCCTCATATGTAAAATAGCACCTAACTCCCAGGTTGTTGTGAGGACCAAATGAAATACTATTTGTAAAGCACTAAGCAGACTGCCTAGCACATAGTAGGAGCTTAATAAATGCTTGTTTCCTTACTTCCCAGGGAATGTTTTAGAATGTTTCTAAATACATAAAATAAAATACATATGATCACAAAGGAAATCAAATATGCCCAAATACAGTTATAAAAAAAAAATTTAAAACAAGGTCACTGACCCTAGATAGAGAACCTTTAATCTACTCCAATCTTCTCGTTTCACACATGAGGAAATGGAGGCAGAGAGAGCTTGCCCAAAATTACATACCAACTAAGTAGCAAAATTCCAAATAGAACTTAAATCTCTGGTATTCGTGCTCTTTTCACTATAACGTACTACCCACCTTTCCCCCCTCTCCCAATCATCATCAATAGCAGAAGTGGTAGACTGAACACTTGTCTCGTTTCCCCTATGCCCACCAATTGGGAGAGAAAATATGATAACAATGATAATAATTAGCAAAGTTCTTTACAAATATCACCTCATTTTATCCTCACAACAACCCTGGGAGGTATGTACTCATAGTATTTCCATTTTACAGATGAGGAAACTGAGATAGATAGAGGTTGAGTGACTGTGTCCACGATTAAGCATCTGAAGTCAGATTTAAACTCCAGGTTGTGGACAGAGTCAACAAGTAAATAATATTGTCGATTTGTGAATTCTCAAAGTATTTCCTTCCACATCTTCCTCCTATTGACTTTCTCCTGGGGATTTCATTATGCATTAGCCCTCCACCAGAGGGGAAAAAGAAGAAAAGAAGCTGAAATTTAATACCATGTTGCTCCTTGTTAGTGGCTCTCCTAGATTGCTGAGGGAGAAAGTTAAAATTAAGACTAAAATTATTTGCTTTGGTTATATATTGATTTACCCATAATTATCCATCTGCCCTCACTTTTGTTTTCCCCGCACTAGTATATCATCAAGCAGATAGCTGAATTAAACTTAGGAATTCCTAATCCCATCTAATGGGAAAAGTTATTCAATGACACATAAATGGTATTTTCCATCATATGCAAATATATGTTCACTCAAGAGATAATGGCTTTCTCTCAAAAGACCACAATAAGGCTTGTGTCTAAAGTATAAATGTAGAGAGTATATTTTATTCAATATTAATATAATTGACAAAATAGGGAGTAGAGGTGGCAATGCATTTTGAGGACAGTAAAGGGGGCTTTTTTAGCTTTGAAAGGGAGATAGGGAAAAAAGAAAGTTAAAGAAGAGAATGGACTGTACATCAGATAGGATGGGATGATAATAAAGTAGGATGGAGAGAAGACAAATTTATTTAGCTCTTGTTTTGATTTTGTTTTTTCCATACTATGATTTTTTTTGTTTTTTAAAATATTATTTAATATTGAAATTTTTCCCAATTACATGTAAAATTTTAACTTTTTTTTTACAAATTTTGAGTTCTAAATTCTCTCCCTCCCTCCCACTCATTGAGAAGGCAAGCAATTTTACATAGGTTATACGTGTGTAGTCACACAAAACACATTCCCATGAAAGTCATCCTGTGAAAGAAAGCACAGACAAAAAAAAACAAGAAAAATTTTAAAAGTAAAGAAAAAGTATTTTCCATCTGCATTCAGGCTCTATCAGTTCTTTCTCTGGAGATGGACCTCACCTTTCATCAAAAGTCCTACAGAACTGTCTTGGATCATTGTATTGCTGAGAATAGCCAAGTTATTCATAGTAGATCTTCATGCAATATTGCTGTTACTGTGTACAATGTTCTCCTGGTTCTGCTCATTTCGCTTTGCATGAGTTCATGTAATTCTTTCCATGTTTTTCTGGAAAGCATCCTGCTCATCATTTCTTAAAGCACAATAGTATTCCATCACAATAATATACAACTTGTTCAGCTATTCCCCAATTGATGGACATCTCCTCAATTTCCAATTCTTTGCCACCATTAAAAGAGCTGCTACAAATATTTTTGTACACATATGTCCTTTTTCTTGTTGTTTTTTATCTCTTTGGGACAAAGACCTAGGTCCCACTATGATTTTCAGACTAGGGAGTATAAACAAAACAGCTAACAACAAACCAAAACCAAAGATAAGAAGGGATGATGGTAAGAGAGCATATAGCTGCTTTCTATCAATTCCTTTCACCAGACTGGGATTTAATGGAAGCTGGGATTACCAAGCAGCTAGGTAGTGAATTGGATAGAGCACCAGCCCTGGAGTCAGGACAATATGAGTTCAAATCCAGCCTCAGACACTTACTAGCTGTATGACCCTGGGTCACTGAAGTCACTTAACTCTGTTTGCCTCAGTTTCCTCATCTGTGAACTGAACTTAAGAAGAAAATGTCAGACCACTCCAGTATCTCTGCCAAGAAAACCCTAGAGGAGTCACAGAGAGTCACACATGACTGAAACAACTCAATAACAAAAGGGATTACTGAATTGTTACAAGTGAGCCTTGAAGGATTATAGAGAACTGGTAAAGTGAAAATGTTAGATCAATTTCCAAAACAGAGAAGAGACTTCAATTCTAGGCTGGCTAACTTGACTTTTATTTCTGGCAAAATTCTAGAAGATACTTTTAAAGTAATTGTTTATGAACATTTAGAAAGAAAAGCATTGATCACTAAGTGTCAACATGCCTTTGTCAAGAACATGAAATTCCAAACTAACCTCGTTTCCTTTTAGACAAAGTTATTAGACCCACAGAATACAGAAATTTTTAAAATGACAAAATCTCTCAAGTTATCCTTATAGGTAAGATGGAGGGACATGAGCTTAGTAGGGTGCATTTACATCTGGTTTAATGACTAGACCCAAAGAGTTATCCTTAATGAAGTGATATGGACCTGGATAGAAGTGTATAAGAGAGGGCCTCAGATATCTGTCCAGCAGAGGTGGAGTAACCAGTTTTGGGGGATGTTGTATAGGGAATTCCTGCACAAGTAATGGCCCATACATCACCTTACCTCTATATTTATGACTTACAAATGTCTATTCAACAGCATCACAACATTTGAAAATGGAAAAAAGGCAAAATCTGTTCTTTGTTAATAGCTGAGACACCCAACATTAAAATAATCAAATTAGTCTGACCAGGTTTTTTGTTTAGTTTGCTAAATTGTATGGGTATTTTAGGGGTGGGGATTAATAATTAGTCTAGGCTTTAGCCTACTTACTACAATTGGCTAAAAGGAGAAATTGATTAATAGCTAAGGCAAACCCACCAAGGCAACTGTTTGCAGAAAGAATTTGTAAAGATTTTCTTGCACTTGAAAGTGTTTTTTCTTGTCATCATGTTGATGGTCTCCCCAAAAGACCATCGATGTGAGTTCTGTCATCTATCTTCATTCCTCAGAACATCTTAGCTTTATCACCTTCCCTCTAATCACAAAAATAGAGGATTCTTACCCTTAACTAAGGTCAATCCCACTCTACAAAGGATCCCAGGGTCTCTTCTAAGACCTTGCTCCAACAGTCACCCCCCACCCTTTTTCTTTCATTTCATGTTCATTCTTTCCCACCCTTTAGGCTTTTTTTCATCTTCTTACAAGTATACTGGGAAAAAAAGATTTCCCTTGATCTGTTTTTTCCATCTATCGCTACCCTATCCTTTGTTGCTAAACTTCTTGGGGAAAGTTCTCTGTTTGAATAGACTAGATAAGAAAGACCTAAAAGTAATCAAATCTATTTTAAAAATAAATTTAGGAACACAATCTCCTAAGGAAGGATTCCCTATTCAATAAGAGTAGCTAGGAAAACTGGAAAGCAGTTTGTCACAAATTAGATCTACGGGGCAGCTAGGTGGCACAGTGGAAAGAGTACCAGGCCCTGGATTCAGGAGGACCTGAGTTCAAATCCAGCCTCAGACACATAACACTTACTAGCTGTGTGACCCTGGGCAAGTCACTTAACCCCATTGCCTAGTCAAAAAAAAAAAAAAGAAAGAAAAGAAAAGAAAAAGAAATTAGATCTACACCAGCATCTTACACCATATACTTTATGTATAAGTTCCAAATAAATTTCCTAAATATAGAATAAATATTTAAATTCCCATACCATTTGAAAATAAAAAAGACAAGGGGATGCTTTTTATACCTGTGGCTAGAAGGAAAATAGTTACCTAAACTAGGGATAGAACAATCATAAAAGTTAAATAGACAAAGAATAAGATTGAGTTTATTTTCTCATCACTTACTCTTAATTTCTTCATGAATATGTATGTGAACATGGACATATATTGATTTCACTAGTAATAGAATCTGAGAAAATATTTTTCCCAGGCAAGTTCCCATGCAATTGTCAAAGGGGAAATTTAGGCTCATGCATTTATCTGTTCAGAAATCCTTTCAATTTGGAGCTGTTTGTCAGCTGAGGATTTTGTTAGTTATGGTGTTAGTTATCAGCAATCAGTGATGTTGTAAATACTGGAAAAAAAAATCTGTGCGTGATATATAGTGATTTGGAGCTAGCTCAATAGCTGTAATACAGACAATACAGAAGGAAGGAGTTAGCATTTTAACGAAGAGCCACCACTTCCACAAGAACTAAAGATCCCATTCTAGGATACCGGCTGGCATAAAAAAAGATCAAAAGATTACAGCTGACAAGATAACAAATGCTAGAACAAATTCTCCTCAAATTAATTAGTTCTGAAAAGCAAAAATTAGAGTCACTCTTCAGTGTTGATAGTGGGAACCAAATAAATGTACTAAGGAGCACCTGGGCAAATTTTAAAATCAAAATTAAATCCTATTAGAAATTCAAAACATTCAAAAAGACCAGTGAGCCAGGAGATATTTTTTCAATGGCAGGGCAATTTGGTTTCTAAAATATTTAGAGTTAAATTCCTTTGTTCTGCTTAGCTATTCAAATTGAACTTCAGACTACAGCTCTTTTATTTCTGATTTATAACTTTAATATCCCAATTTTGGAATATTAACCCATCTGCCCATAATTTGCCTGTTTTTCATGGGAGTCAAGGATAAAATCTCTTTTGTGTGTCCCAGTCATTATCTCATAAACACCCCACAGCCCAGATGCTGCTATGTCTTGTTATTCTTTGTTCTCCATGGGATTTGTGGCCTGGGAATGTTATGGCGATATTTCAGAATGATATTTTTGCTGCTTTAAGTCTTTTTCCAAGACCATAATAGGACTATTCATTGGGTGATAAGTTTCTGAATCCGTATTACCTTCTATTAAGTGTAAACTAATCTCTTCTTTAATTTTGAGTCTGATATTCTATACATTTCCAGACATGGTTATGTTTACTGTCTGTATAGCTAACAACTTTATGTCAGCCATTTTTTTAAGGCCTTCCTATCAAATAAAACCTCAAATCCTGAATTTAGGCTTTGTCTACATAGGGTCAATGATGCAAAATTTGATTTAACCAAATGAGAAACATTTATTATGTGCCTAGTGGGTACAAAGCACTATGCTACATTCCCAGGAAAATGCGAACATTAGATAAGACATGATCTCTGCCTTCAAGACCCTTACAATGTAGGACAGGGATAAGATTCCAACATATGTGAAAGAGAGGTTAATCCTTGATCAATGTAACAAGTTCCCAATCAACTTGATGACATTACAAAGAGGCATTCCCCCCATCCCCACAGAGGTAGGCATGCACACTTATACCTCCTTCTCAGAAGTTGCAGGGAACTCCTCTGATTAGTTGAATGACCACTTATCAAGTATGTTGTGGTAGGGATTCCTTTTATTATTGAGTCAACTTGATGACCACTTAGGTACCTCCAACTCCAACTTTGATGCTTCTTTCTATGGGTTTAGCTGAACATTAATAAGTCCATAATATTTTCAATATTTTTGCTCCATGAAATCCATGGTGGCAATCTGTATGTAGATTCTCTGCATTGAACAATATTGCTACTGGATACTTGGTTTACCTTTGCTCTTGAAGGAAAAAAGTTCTAACACAAAGCATGCTGGGACATCGCAACATAGGCAAAAAACTATCCTAAGGCAGTTGCCATGGAGACCTGTTAAAAATGAGGAAGGAGGGAGTCACTAGGGTATTAAAGAAAAAATTATAATAGTGAACAACTTCCACCCATACATTTGGTTTCTTGAATGAGGTGGGGTTGGGGGAGGCCAGAAGACAGAGATTGGGACAGGTTTAACAATTCCCAAACACTTTCGGGTCAAAAGCAAAAGTATCATGGGCGAAAATACTGTCTTTGTGGTTTAGAAGAGCAGCAGGGTATGGAGAAGGGCCAGTTATATTTCTTGAGTTCTTACTGACAGTATGAACCATAATTTACTGAATTCTGCATCCTCTCAACTATTATCACTTCGGTAAATGATACAGGGCATCATAAGGAGGGTTTATTTCACATTAAAGAAATATTGTGAAATCCTCACAATCAAAAGGATACCAAAGGGGCAACATTTATGAGGTATCAGTAGGCTTGGAGTTGAAGAAACCACAATAAAATCCTAGTTGATCTCCTTCCTACCTGTGTGGCCTTCAACAAACCCCTGAACCACTGCCCTCAGTTTCTTCACCTCTAAGAAGAGGGAATTGGGCCAGTTCTTCTCTGAGGTCTTTTCCATCTCTAAATCTTTGGGTTGTTTTGTTTTCCATCCCAACTGCCACAAATACACTTGGCAGCATCATAGCTGCAGCTGTGAGATGAAAGCTGCTGCCTAAGATAAGGGATCACGGGATGTGAATAAGGCATAGAATACAGAAAATGCAAAATCGGTTATCTTCATAGCATCCTCTAAAGGCAAAGGCATACCAGGTGGAGAGGGAAAAAGTAACCAAACCGCAAATGAATGCGAAACAATGCACAATGGAAAGATAGATAACAGAAGTAAGGCCACAAAATCTCCAGAAGAACCACACCTTATACAATTGGCTTTCTCTAGTTGGTAGTGAGATTCCATGTGAAAAAGGACAGGGAGCTCCATTTCAAAATTCAATTCCCAACGAGGGGACTGAGTATGACAAGTTTCATAGCTCCATGATTCTTAGTGTCTTCCAGCCCTTGGATCTCCTATAGATCTTAAATCTGTGAAACCTGTAGAGAACAAACATGTGGCCAGATCTGAAATCTTCTCACATTTACTGGGTGTTGTTTGGCCCATATGACACTATTCTTCTGCCCCATTTCAAAGTAAAGCCTTAGCTTCCTCATCTGTACAATGAGGAGGCTGGAATAGATGATATGTAAGGTCCCATAGTGGAAAGAACACTACCTCTAGAGTTGGAAGCCTCAGTTACATTCCACCTCTGTTACATTCCATCTGGGTAACCTTGGGCAATTTTCTTATTCTCCTTGGGCCTCAGTTTCCCGAACTATAAAATGGCTAGATTTGGTTGGACTAGATGTCCCCTGAGGACCCTTCTAGATCTATCTTCCTAAATAACGCAGGAGCCAGATGTAATGCTACATATTTAATTAGGACTGAATCCACTTTACCCTCAAACTAACTCAGGCTTGAAATTGTATCTAACAGATAATGCCGAGGTATTGATTTCTTATTTTATGTAAGTCATACATATGTAAAATTCAAAAGGTCTCTTATGTCTCTTTTAATATTCCATAGTATTGGCTCTTAGTACTGTCATCTATTAAAATACTGGGATTACTCCAACCTCATGGGAGGACGTGATGAAAGGATGAAAGTTGTTTGAAAACAACTCTGGGGGCAGGCAGGAGCAGCTGCTACCCAGAATCACCTCTGAATGGCATAGTAAGTAGGGATCAATATAGACTATCTTTCAAACTGAATTTTGAAAAGTTTGGAATTAATGAACAAGGTCATATTTTAAACATCTGTTTAAGAAGAGGCACTCTGTTTCCACTGACCCTCTTGTTTTGAAAGGGAAAAGAAGGATGGGGAAGGGAAACTAAAAAATATGGTCTTAATTGACCTTCTCATGATGATTCCAGAAACAATATGTCTCCAAAAAAAAATATAAGAAAAAAGAATAGAAGGCTGAAAGGAAATCAAACTGCATTCCAGAATATGAGATTGAAGATATGTAGGACAGGTATTGTCTACTTTCCACATACAGGGGAAACAGAATAAAATGAAATGAACACAGGATATTTAGGCTTGGTATAAGACCTTCCTGACATCGAAAGCAGATACCACATCATGTTATTGGGGAAAATTTCCAGATTTTCTACCTGAAATTAAAGAAGTCACTCACTGCATGCTCAGTTAACTCTGCTCACCACATCAGAAGTTACCCGTGTGTAGGTGTAATATCGTGTCTGATGCCAATTCCCATGCCTGATGACTTTGTGTCTCATTTCCTCATCAGAAGTTTCTTCAGTGTTGAGTTCTATATGTAACACCAAATTAGATGACAATGATGACGATGACAATAACGATAATGATGACGACAATGATGATGATAGAGAGAGCTCACATGGTACTTTAAGGTATTTTCAAAGAACTTAACATGTGTTATAGAATGTGTTGACCAGAGGATCATAAATTTAGAACTATGGGGAGAGATCTAGGGGGTGATATAGTCCAGCTGTAATATAGACACTTGTTAGCTGTGTGATCCTGGACAAGTCATTTAACCTTGTTTGCCTCAGTTTCCTCATCTGTAAAATGAGCTAGAGAAGGAAATGGTAAACCATTCCAGTATCTTTGCCAAGAAAACCCCATGTGGGGTCATGAAGAGTCAGACATTAGTGAAATGACTGAACAACGACCAAAATAGTCCATTCCCCCTCGTTTTTCAGGTGGTGAAGCTGAGGCCCAGAAATATTTTAAAAAATACTTATCAATTTACCAAGTAGATGGAAAAGCCAGAATTGGAATTTTAATTCCAAATATAGCATTTGGTCTGCCACACTGCATCTTTATTCCTATAGAAATGTTCTATACTCTCTTCCTGTTTTCATTAATGGTGAGGGCCATTGAGCTCATTAACATAGTACTAACAAAACCAAGATCATGTATTTCATTTTTGTATACCCCAAACAGAAAAGAAAAAAAAAATTCTATGTCACACAAATACATGGCAGGTTGATGACAATGTATAAAAGGAGAAGAATGTGCTATCTCAACATAATCCATCGGGGAAAAGCATGTGTCCTTCCAACATCAATGAACAAGCATTTTTAAGCACCTACTGTGGGCCAGATACTGTGCTAAGACTGGGGATAAAAAGTAAAGCAAGATACCTGTCATCTCCTAATTGTGCATTTTCACTGCCTGTCTCCCATCCCTAGAATATTCTTCTACCTCAGCTTCATTTCCTGCCTTCTCTTGCTTCCTTCAGCTATCAGCTAAAAACCTACTTTCTTTAAGAATCCTTCCCCAAATGTGGCAGCTAGGTGGTGCAGTGGATAGAGCACTGGCCCTGAAGTCAGGAGGACCTGAGTTCAAGTCTGGCCTCAGACACATAACACTTCCCAGCTGTGTGACCTTGGGTAAGTCACTTAACCCCATTGCCTACCAAAAAAAAAAAAAAGAAAAAGAATCATTTCCTGAGTTTCCTTAAGGCTGGTGCCTTCCCCCAGTACATCTCCAATTTATCTTATGTGTATCTTATGTGTACATAGCTGTTTGCATGTTTTCTCCCCTCTCAGACAGTGAGCTCTTTGAGAGCAAGGACAGATAAATTCTTGTTAATTTTGAATCTTGGAGGCTCCATTGGATCTTTCTGCATTTCAACCATCTGAATAACTCTGCTTAGCTCCAGAGTTGAAAACCACTCTTTGCTAAGATAGAGTGTGCTGGATATGCTGAGCTGAAGCTAATCTATCTGTTTTTGCCTTTCTTTGCATCTTCAGTGCTTACCACAGTACCTGGCACACACTAAGTGCTTAATCAATATTTGTTGACTTAGTGACTTGAGGTATTCCCAGACCCCAAGGAATTTATCAAGAGAAATATTGTGTCCATATATAAGTATATTTAAAATATATACATAGTAATAAAATACTAAATCAATAACATAATATAAATGTATACTTATTAAGCATGTTATTATTATAATTTATAATATAATGTAACATAATGATATAATATAATCAATATGATATTTAATTTTGTGTTCGTAATGCCCATTTTTGTTACAAAATATTTTTATAATGTACTCTATCATTTCACTTGGTTCCTTAATTGGGTAAGGTAGATAGTGCAAATTCTTACTATCCCCATTTTACAGATGAGAAACCTTCACTGAACATTTGAAAAACTTTAATAAAAAAGAACACTGGACTTGGACACAGGAGGCCTGGATTTGCACCCTAGCTCTTCCACTTATCAGCCCTTAGTAAGCTGAAATCTGGGAAAGGCTTTAATTTAAAGGCCGAGGTCATCTACTGCATCCTAGGCCGTCACCAGTTGTCTTGACTTTTGTCTAGACACTGGACTTCAATGACTCTGGAGGAGAGAGTGAGGTTGATGACCTTGCTCAACTCTGCCTCACTTAAATTTAATTCACTCAAAAGTCAAGACATCACATTTGATGTCACTGGTCCTCTTCCAGAACAAAGAACAAACAACAGCGTGGTGACCTTATGTAATAAGTTTATCCTTCTCCCCCCAAGCCTTAATTTCCCCATCTGTAGAGTGAAAGGGTTGGACTAGATACCTTCCAAAGTTCCTTCCAACTTGGACATTCTGTGATCTCAACCTCATAGTTAGGAGGTGACCCTGGTTTAAGCTAGGACAGGTTTTCTAGAGCCAGAAGGGGCCAGGGGCTGGTACAGGCCCAGGAGCCAACTATAGACCATAGGGGAAACAGATTCCCATCCCAAGAAGGATGCACACTAGGAAATGAAATTTTCAACCAGAGCAACTCACAAAACCATTGACACCTGAACATGGTGGGATTGTGATCTGTATCAAAGACACAACAGCAGAAGTACTCACACTGATGAAATCATGAATCTTCCAAAGGACTAAAGTCGGAAGTACAGATGAGCATGCAGTAGGACTCAGAGGAAAGAGCAATGAACTGGGAGCCCAGGACCTGAGAATGAATCCTGGCCTCGCCACTTGCTACCTAGAGAATCTTAGCCAAGTCACTTCTGCTTTCTAGGACCCCCACTTGCCTCATCTGTAAAATGAGGGAATTGGACCAGTCACCCCAACACTTAGTACACTGCCTAGAACATACAAAATGGCGAAGGAGTGCTGGTTCACCTGACTTGCCTTCACTCAAAGGTCTCTTCCAGCTCTAAATCTATGCAGCTAGAAGGTAGTAAATAACTTGTAAAAGTTTGCTCATAGTTTAAGTAGCAGAGCTAGGACTCAAATCCAGTTACCCTAACTCCAAAATGCTTCATTCTTTCTGCTACATAAATACTTTTTTAATTGACCCTTCACAAAACGTCTGAAAGAGATAGTTTATAGAAATCAAAGCATTTATTGGCCTCTCGGTTTATGCTGCTGAGTTGATCTAACCCATATGTGTGTGGTTTTTCTTCATATCTTATCATATCTCTTTGTAGTCGATGAATGTCTTCTCTCTAGTTCCGAGTCGGCTTTCACTTACCTCCACGTAAGCCTTTCTCTGAAATGCCACAAACAGGCTCACTTTGTAATTTGTTCTCAAACTGTCATGATTCCCGTGAAGGAGAAATGCTAAGAGCTTCCCAACCCTCCTCCCCCACCCCTGAACACTTGGGTTTTGGGCATGTCTTTCTTTAAGTGCCTGGCTATCTGGTGAGAAGTAAAAATGTATTGATGTTTCTCTACTTACAAGATCAATTAGGATTACAATGAAATTCTAAGGGGAGCAAAGGAATAGGTCCAATAGCTCCCAGCTCTCATCTGGATCTAAGGGACCAGGTTTTGTTCATCACTTACTCACAGTCCTTTATCTTTCATGAGACACACCTGTGAAATGGTGAGACAAAGATCTTTGTACCCGGGAGTGACAAAGAAGTGAATCTATACAAAGAGCCAAATTTTCTTTGAAAAATAAAAACAACACATACACGTACACAGAACAAATCACCCCACAAAGCCTGCCCACAGTGATGTCAACATGTACTCACTTGTGTACAGTGAAGGACTGTTCAGACAGCTGCTTTTGCTTACATACACTATCACCCATTTATATTAATGTGGAAATATTTTCCTGGCATATTTCAGGAGGCTATTTGGGTGAAAGCTCTGACCCTGAACCTTTGGGTATTTTTGCTTACACTTTAAAATATATTTTGCTTATGGTTTAAATTTTTTTTTTTTAAATCATGTATGGCTAGCTAATTTCTGATAAAAATGGTTGTAGTGCCAATCACTTGCTTTGCCTCTTGGATCAGCGTATCTAATATCTTTGTGTGGCTTTGGAATCAGAGAATCATAAGATATCATTGCAGGAAGAGATCTTAGAGGCCATCTAGACCAATCTGAACCTGAAAAAACAATCTGCTAGAGTGGACCCTGCATTGTTTAGTCTTTGCTTGGAGAACTCTAGTGAGAAGGGAAGTACCACCCATTTCCACCCAAGTCAGTCCATTCCACTTTTAGATAGCTCTAATTCTCACAAGTTTCTCCTTACGTTGAGCTGAAATCTGACCCTCTGCCACTTTCACCAATTACTCCTAGTTGGTGGCTTATGGCACCACTTGTGGAACATGGCAGCCCTTCAAACACTTGAATACTGTGTTCTATTATGTCCCTCCCAAGTCTCTTCTGTAGGCTAAACATCCTTAGTTCTTTCAACTGTTCCTCATGTGACACTATCTGGAAGTCCTTCAACATCCCAGATGGTTTCCTATGGAGACTGTCTGGTTCATTAATGTCTAGCACCCAGAACTAATCTCCAGATGTATGAGGCCCAGGGCAGAGTACAATGAGACTGTCCACTCTGTCATTCTAGACACTATTCCTTTCTTAATAAGGTCTAGGATCAAATTAGACATCTAATAACCATCTATCAACAAACCTATGACTAGGTAAGGGCATAATGGAGAGAAAGTGAGCCAGAAAGTCAGAATGACCTGAGTTCAAATCTCATCTCCTATGTATTAATAATGTGAACCTATTCACCCTGTTAACTCATATTGAGCTTGAAAACCACTAAAATTCCCAAATCTTTTTCAGAGGACCTTCTACCAAGACAGATTTTACCCATTTCATACTAATGAAATTGATTTTTAAACCCAATTGTAAAACTTCATATTTATCCCTAGTCAAATTCATCTCTTAATTTCAGATTTGTAGTCATGTCTGTCTAGATTTTTTTTGGATCTTTGTTCTATCATCCAACACGTTAACTTTCTTTCCTAGCTTTGAGTCAGCTGTCAATCAGATAAGCATATCATCTATGCCTTGATTCAAGACATCAATACAAATGTCAAATGGAAGTGAATTGGATATATCTCTCAAAGGGATACAACCTTCCTAAGCCATCCCTTGAGGTTGAATGCTCTTTGGGTTCAGTCATTCAACGAGCTCTTAATCTACCTAACTTTCCTATTATACAGTCCACAAGGTTATCAGGAGAGACTGAGTCAAATGTTTTATGGGAAGTAGGTGTACTGTGCCTGCAGCATTCCCCTGATCTAAATCAATAACCCTGTAAAAAGCAGAAATGAGATTAATCTGGCAAAACCTGTTTTTGATGGGAAAAAATCATTAGCTCTCCTTTCTTTCCTAGATGTTCACTAGCTATCCCTTTGATAATACTTTCTAGAATTTTGTCAGGAAATGAAGTCAAACTCGGTTGCCAATGGTTTTTAGTCTCTATTGTCCCTTTTTAGAAAATTGAGACAAAATAAGGAAAGGTGTTGCCTTTCTCCAGATCTCTTCAATTCTCCACAACCTTCCAAAAATCAATGGCAGTAGCTTAGCAAATACATCCTCCAATTGTTTCATTATCTGAAGATATATTATCTGAGACAGGTGGCTTGAACTTACCAAGGACAGCTAGGTATTCACTGATATGTTAAAATACACCCACCATCTAATAACCATCTATTAACTAACCTATAACAACTAAATAATGGCATAATGGAGCATTGCTGCTTGGTCGTTCAGCCTTGTCTAATTCTTCATGACCCCATAGACCATAACGCACCAGGCCCTTCTATCCTACACCTATCTCTTGAACCCTGTCCAAGCTCATAGTCATTGTTTCCATGACACTATTGATTCATCTCATCTTCTGCCTTCCTCTTTTCCTTTTGCTTTCAATCTTTCCCAATATCAGGATCTTTTCCAATGAGTCCCGTCTTCTCACTATGTGGCCGAAGTGTTTAAGTTTCAGCTTCAGTATTTGACTTTCCAGTGAATAACCTGAATTAATTTCTTTAAGTATTGACTGTTTTGACCTCCTTGCTGTCCAAGGGACTCTCAAAAGTCTTCTCCAGGACCACAGTTTGAAACATCAATTCTGCAGCGCTCAGCTTTCTTTATAGTCCAACTCTCACAGCCATACATTGCTACTAGGAAAACCATAGCTTTGATTATAGGAACCATTGTCAGCAAGGCGATGTCTTTGCTTTGCTTTTTAGTATGCTGATAATGGAGAGAGGATGAGTCAAAAAGCCAGGATGACCTGAATTCAAGTCCCATCTCATATATATTGACCATGTGACCCTAGTCAAGCAACTTAACCTTTCGGTCCCTTGGCAACTCTCGAAGACTATAATCTGCAGGATAGTTTCTGACCTGCAATGGTGAAGCAAGCTTCTTCGCTGAGAGTTCCCTACACAACTAGCCCCAAAACACACAGGTAGACACCAAAAATAAAGCTTATTAAGAAACAGAAAATTAGTTGCACCTATGTCAACATATCTATTCCTGATGGCCTATTTAACTTAAACTAACCATTTTAGTAGAGACTCTGTCTGACAGAATAATAAATTATCTTTATATTTGCTTTTCTTTTGTTCTCAATTTCTTCAAATACAAAAATATGCTTAAGAGTTTGGGTTTTTTTGCTTGGTAAATTCCAATTTTTGTATAAGCTTTTCTTAAAGGTTTTCTTAACTCTGCATGGTACATATCTACATATATATTTAAAATAATATATTCTATTGACATGTAGTCTATTGATGTCATTATCATTCTCTGATAAATAAATAGGTAGGTAAAAATTCTATTTCCTGGGGTTGGCAGGGTGACCTAGGATAATTGGTCAGAGAAGGAGAATCATATTTTGGACATTGCTTGTCCCTTGAGGGCAAAGTCTGTCTCATTTTTCTCTTTTGTATCCCTAGCACCTGGCACATAATAAACACTTAATAAATAATTGTTGAATTAAATTTATCCATTTAATCTTTCTTTATATACATGTATTTATATATATATATATATATATGCTCATACATACATACATATATATATGTGTGTGTGTGTGTGTGTGTGTGTGTGTGTGTATATATATGCCCAGATATACCTGTATATATGAAGCATCATGAAGCAGTGGATAGCAAACTGACTTTGGAGTCAGAAAGACCTGAGTTCAAGTCCAGCCTTAGACATATTCTAACTGTGTGACCATGGGTAAGTCATTTAACTTCTCAGTGTTTTAGTCAACTGTCTATAACTGACTAAAACTTATAGTAAACATGCTGATCTGCATTTTGCAGAGGAATTTTCCATACTGAAAGTTCTTACCAAAAAAATCACAGGTCTGGAAATATATTTGGATATAAAGAGATACATGTATGTGTGTGACTATGCATGTGTGTTTATATATACATATATATATATATATATATTTGTATGCATATATACATATAAAGAGAGTAGGAGAAATGGATTGATTCAGGTCAATAAAAGTTTTATTAAGCATCTAGTATGTACCAGGCCCTGTGGCAAGGTGTTAGGGATACAGACAAAAATGACAGTCTTTTTCTTTTATTTCTTTTTTGTGAACCTAGCACAACACCTGGTATAGTTGGTGCTCAATAAATCTTTATAATGTGTCCTACATTCTACTGTAAGCTCCTTGAGGGCAGGGACTGTCTTTTGCCTCTTTTTGTATCCCCAGAACCTAGCACAATGCCTGGTATATAGGAGGTGCTTAATAAATCTTTATGGACTGATTGATTAATGAATATACCTAATTGACTAGGCCCAATCCTGCTTAGCTTCCAAGATCAAATAGGATCAAGCATGTTCAGGGTGGTATGACCCTAGATCTTAATTTGTTAATTGATATTACTAATCAAGTTCATAGTTACAGCTTGGGAGAACTGTGGCTAGACGATTATATGAAAAAGATCTAGAAATCTGAATGGCCTACAAGCTCAATGAGTCAATAGTGTGACATAGCAGTCCAAAACGTTAATAGAAGCATTAAGATGATAGCTCAGTTTCCAGACAGAAAGAAGTAACAGTGACCAAGTACTCTAATCTTGCCAAACTTGTTCTGTGCACCACATTTTAAAAGAGCATTGACATACTGAAAACACAACCAAGATGGTATAGGCATCGAAGACCATGCAACACATCTTTTGTCTGAAGGCACTGGGAATAGTTAGCCTGGAGAAATGAAGACTTATGGAGGAAATGATAACTGCCTTCAAATATTTAAAAGAAAAGGGACTGAATTTATCCTCATTGAGCAGGTAGAAACTGCAGAAAGGCAGATTTTAGCTCAATATGAGTTGAAAAACAAGATTAGCTGCTTCCAGAGGTAATAAAATCTCCCTATTAATGGAAGTTTTAAAAAAAATACTGGAGAGATAGAATAGATGATGGCAATTACATGAAATTGAAAAGGTTTTACATGAACAAAATCAATGCAAGCAGGATAAGAAAGGTAGTTGCCAATTTGGGGGAGGTGGGAGGAGATTGTGTCAAGTGTAAATGATAAGGCCCTGATATCAAAGATAGATAGAAAACTAGCACAAATATCTAAGACCAAAAGTCTTCCCAAACAGATGGTGGTCAAAAGATATGAACAAAAAGGTCTCAAAAGAATTGCACACTATGGGGGCAGCTAGGTAGCACAGCGGATACAGCAACGGCCCTAGAGTCAGAAGGATCTGAGTTCAAACCCAGATTTAGACACTTGACACTTACTAGCTGTGTGACCCTGGGCAAGTCACTTAACCCCATTGCCTAGCCAAAAAAAAAAAAAAAAGAATTGCACAGTATAAACAGCCATATGAAAAAATGTTCCAAATAATAAGAAAAACACAAATCAAAACTACTCTGATTTTTCATCTTATAACCAGCTAACTGGCAAAAATATTAAAAGATAGGAATATTCAATAGGGAATAGAAAGAAAGGCACATAAACAGTTCTCAAAAGAATCCTAAAATATAAACAACCATATGGAAGACTCCGCTATTGGTGTAGTTATGAACTGTTTCAACCATTCTGGAAAGTAATTTGGAAATATGCTAATAAAGTGACAGATGGATAGAGTGATGGTCCTGGAGTCAGGAAGACCGGAGTTCAAATCCTGCCTCAGATACTTACTAGCCCTGTGACCCTGGTCAAGTCATTTAACCTCTCTCAGCCTCAGTTTCCTCATCTGTAAAATATAGAGGGTTGGACTCCATGGACCCTAAGGTCCCTTCCAGCTCTAAATATATGATCCTATAAAATGTCTACATAATTAGATCTAGAAATCATATTGCTAGTCATATACACCAAGAAGATAAAAATTAAAAAGATCCCATATACACCAAAATATTAATAGCATCACTTTTTTGTAGCAGCAAAGTCTGGAAACAAAGTAGAAGTCCATTGATTAGGGAAAGGTCAAGTAACCTGGAGGACATCAACATAACGGAATATTACTGTTGTTGTTGAGCAATTTTCAGTTGTGTCCAACTCTTTGTGACCCTATTTGGAATTTTCTTGGCACAGATACTGGAGTGGTTTGCATTTCTTTCTCCAGCTCATATCACAGGTGAGGAAACTGAGACCAACAGGGATAAGTGACTTGCCCAGGGTCACACAGCTAGTAAATGTCTGAGGACAGATATGAATTCAGGAAGGTGAGTTATCCTGATTTCAGGCGTGGTGCTCAATCTATTGCACCACCTACCTGAGGAATACTGAAAAGCATGGGAAGACATATGAACTGATGCAAACTGAAGTAAGCAGAACCAGGAAAACAATATACACAGTAACTGCAACAATGGGAGTAGAAAGAACAGCAACACAAATAAAAAAATCTGAATTCCATGTAATCATGATGATCAAACTTGGCCCCAAAGAAGAAAGGAAAAAATCTATATTCCTCCCTTCTCTGCAGGGCTGGGATATCCTCACAGACTCATCTGAGGTTTGGATTGGTTGTGTTAAACTCCTTTTTCTTTTTATAAGCTTTGTTACAAGAGGTAGCTCTCTGGGGAAGAGAGCAGGAAAAGGTTATTTGGAAATGAAGGTGATGTGAAAACCAAACATATAATTAAAAAAAAAAAGAAGTGGAAATGTCCTTTAATAGATTTTCACACTGTGCCTCCTCTCCTACTTAGGCCTAATATCCTGAATCCTTTAAGGAAAAAGAAAAGAAAAACATGTCTTGTTTTAGTTACATCTTATTCAGGTGTGCTTGAAACAAAAAGACATGAAATGTTGTTGAACACCCTTAAATCCTCCCAAAAGTCATTTGACAAATGTCAGGCTAGTATACTAACTCTTAATTACTTTGCTCCAGATTTGTCACAACCTAGTCTGCTTGTCCTAGTTAAAATGTTTCTTGTCAGTGTGTTTCTACAGTGTTGACTGTGAACTCTCCTCTTACTTAAAAATAATAATAATAACCTGAGCTGACAGCTCATCAGAGGAAGTGAGCATGTGCAATGATTAGAGAGGGTGACTGAATTCAGAAACAGCTGTCATGATACTTGATAGTCCAGGATCCCAATATCCTGAGAAAGAAGGGCACCTGGATCCACATAAATCCAATAATGTGGTGTTGAAAGGTAAAGTATAATAATAGCTAAGTTTAACATAGTACTTTTGCAAAGTGCTTTGCCAACAGCATCTAATTCTAACTTTGCAATAACCCTGGGAGGTAGGGGTTATGGTTATCCCCCATTTTACAGGTGAGGAAATTGATGCAAATAGAGGTTAAGTTGACTTGCCCAGGGTCACACAGCTAATAAGTGTGTAAGGCTGGATTTGAACTTAGGTCTTCTTGATTCCCCTGTACAGCGCTCTATCTACTGTGCCACATAGTTGCCTAGAACAAAAGTAGAATAAAATCTATCAACAAGCATTTATTAAGTGCCTCCTATGTGCCAGGTACAGTGCTAAATGCTGAAGATACAAAGGCAAAAATAAGACTGTGCCTGCTCTCGAGGAACTTATTTTTAAGGGGTGAAATAACAGAGACAGAGACAGAAAGATAGAGACAGAGAGATAGAGACAAAGACAGACAGAGAGACAGACAGAGATAGAGACAGAGACAGAGAATATTAAAAAAAAATGTCAGGTACCTTTTGGAGGTAGTAAACTAGTACCTGGGGGATCACAAAACATTTCATATAGCACTCAAGGAGTGTATTGAAGAAAGCTAGAAATCCGGAGAGGTGGAGGTGAGGAAGAAGCACATTCAGATACAGCAAGAACAAAGGTAAACAGACAAGAGATGGAAAGTTGGGTGCACAGAGCAGCAAGTAGGGTATGTGGCCGATTATAGAGTCCATGGAAAGAATAACGCCTAAGAAGACTGGAAAGAGGATGGAGCTTAAGTTGTGAAGAGTTTTAAGTGGTGAATAGAGTTCTTATTTGATCCTAGTGGTCACAAGGTGTCACTGAAGTTTTTTGAGTAGAGATACGACATTGTTGCACCTGTACTTTAGAAAAATAACTGTGGTGGCTCTATAGAGGATGGTTTGCAGTGCGCAAACACTTATGGTAGGGTGATCAAATAAGAAGTTATAACAAAGTTTCAGGTGAGACGTGATGAGGTCCCATGGTGGCACTATGAAGGTGAGTAGGAGGGCAAATATGCAAGAGAAATTATGTAGAAAGGACACGATTTGACTACCGATTGAATGTGTAGAGTGAGTGAGAGCATATGAGGATGACGCCAAGGCTGTCGATCTGAGTGACTGATATCCTGGAGAGTAAGAGAAAAGTTTAGTAAAGAGGTACATTTGAGAGAAAAGATAAATATTCCAGAGCCAAAACTTTAGGTGATTCCCATATAACCCACCAAGAGAACAGAAATTTTAAGACCCAACAAGGTCCTACCAATTATTCTCCTTACTATAGCTTTGGAATCAAAACCTTATATTGATTTCTGCTATAAAAGAAAAAGAACGAAGACTAATTCTCTGCTACGAATGCCAGAACCAGGGTCCACATACCCTACCCTGACACAAGGAAAAGTTCTCATTATCAGTCTTCTCTAAGGAGCTCCCAGAAAGGTATTGTCCATTTGACCACTGCAATTCTAGTTTAAATATGTTGAAGTCTAGTCTCCAAGCATGAAAACACAGCTTTTCCTTTGACCAATTCAGCCTATTTCTGAAATTGGCCTGTTCGTTAAACTGCTGGAACATGCTTGATTTTATATGTTGGAATTCGTGGCAGGTAAATCAATTATACATAGCACTTAGGTTGTTAACACCTAGGCAAGAAATGGATTGAAGTGAGATTGTGTACTGAATTTATAAACAAAACATTCTTTTATTTTTCCTACTTAATTGGCACCAATCAACTAGAACCTAGTTCTGAAAACAAATTTGAACTTAAAAGAGAACTCATCAGCTCATATCCATGATATCGTTCTTCAAAAATCATGACTTAGTCTGTATCAGTACTGTCTTCACCAATTCGGATGCTCACCCTTCCACACTTTCGGCATGAGGTAAAAAAAACCAAAATTGTCCATTATCTGGTGGCCAATTTTCTGTCAATGAGCCTTTCATAACCTGTCCTCTAAATGATAGTCTAACACCAGACCCATGCCTGAAGCCTTTCCGTCTTAGTAGCACCTGCTGAAGCTTGTGTTCCACTGACATAGGCTTTAAGATCCTATCATCCTCTTTAGATCACAAGAAAGGATCACAGGGAGTAGCAGAAGAATAGAACATGAACATTTTAATGTTAAAATTGAGTCTTTTGCTGTGGTTAAAAAAAATCACCTTCTCCTTATGAAGAAAGAAGAAATTCCTCTACAGTTAATACAGACAAAAATACCTACATTTGCCTCCCTATGCTTCTAATATAAAATATAAAATCCTCAGTCTGGTATTAATCATCCCTCACAATTTACATCCCATTTACCTTTCTAGTCTTATGTCATAGTACTCCTCTTCAAGTACTTTTCATTCAAACTAAGCGGCTGACTGCTGCTCATATTCAGCATTCCATCCCCCTTCACCTCTGCATCTGTGATCCATGTCTGTGATGGACTCCCTCCTGCCTCATTTCTACCTCTTGGAATTCCTAACTACCTTCCAGACATAACTTGGGTGTCCATGCATAGACAATGCCTTTCTCAACCCTTCCCCCTGACAGTTCTTAAAGTCTTTTGCCCCTTGAAATTGCTGTATACAGATTGATATTTCTGTATACATGTAATGTGACACACACACTCTTGCTCTGTAGTAAAAGGTAAGATTCTTGAAGGCAGGAATCATTTCCTTTTTCTTTGTGTCTAGCATCTAACACATGCCTCACTCAGAGTAGATACTTTAAAGTTCTTTATTGAATTGAATTGAAAAGACACATGGAAAATATTTAATAGAAAGCTTTCCTCCTAGAATAGCAAAATTTCCTTTTGTCTTTATTTCTCAGAAAACAAATAAACAAAAAGATGAAAACTATTTCTTATTATCCTATAGACAAAGGCAGGTCAGGTAGGAATAGCCTTATTTCAGCAATCCTGAGTTTTTGTTTGTTCAGATTCTCAGAACAATTTCTGGTCTCCCAAGAGAGTGCAGAGGATTAGATTGTACACAGTACTTTTTTTTTTTTTGCATAATCTCTCACATGGAGATAATATTTTTTTTCTGATACCTCCAACAAGAGAATTTGGGATGGAGGGAAGAAATTCTGTCACTTTTTTCTGAGTAATTTTTTAAAACTTTCCTTTTATCATTAAATTTTTATTTGAAGAGGCTTTTCTATGCATTTTTATAGAATCAAAGTAAGATTCTTGAAAAGTATTCTAATTCATTCTTTCTCCCTTCAGGTTAAACTAAGCCAATCTCTACATTCCTTTTATGTCATTTAAATGTTTTTAAACTCTAATTCCATTGTAAAAGATCTCTTTTAAGCATGCATTGCTCCTTTTTACATTTAGGGAGCCCAGCATGAAGGAATTTAAATTTAATTCAAAATTAAAATTCAATATTTGCCTGACATACTAGAGGTATCTGACAGCTTAGCTTCAATTAACTGGTTTTTGGTTTTGCTATAAACTGGGCTAGTTTTTTTTATAAGAAACCACCTTGTACATTGTTAAATTCTACCTTTTACCCAAAGAGAGTACTCTTGAAAAAGAATTAGGAATAGGCAGAGTCAAGATGGCAGAGTATAGCATAGCAAAGCAGCTGAACTCTCCAAATATTCCCCTCCAAACAACTTTTTAAAAACGCCTCAATCAAGTTTTAGAGCAGTAACAAAAGGTCAGATTAAGACATTTTCCCAGCCAAATGCAACTTAGGAGGTCAGCAGGAGAGCTCTGTTACCCTGAAAAGGGATCCAGCCCAGGGCATGGCAGCAAAGCATGTCACAGCAGCACAAGCAGTAAGACTTGGAGGTGGCCATGACACAAAAGGTTCAGGAACTCTCAGTCCAGAGACAGCAAAGGGATTGGATGATTGGTCAGAAATAGATTACAGGAGACTCTTTGCTGCCACTGGGTGCAGCTGGTGCTAACTGGCAACTCTATTGCCCATAGACAGTTCTGGATCACAGTTCCAGGGTGAAGAGAACAATTCTGGTCCTTCAAAAGGGAGCAGGAGCCCTGATTGCAGTTTCAAGGCAGAGAGGAAGACTAGCACCTATGACTGCAAGAGAGTAGGGGACCTACTAAGTTCCAGAGCCAAGAGGAATGCTAATACTTGTGGGTGCAGGGAAACAGGGGCCCGTCCTGGGTAAAGATCACAATGCAAACCAGGAAAGCAGTGACCACACTTTTCCCTGGATTGCTCCACATTAGAAGCCCTAAAAATCTGCAGACCCCAGAAGTAGCTCTGAAAATAGCAGCATGAAAAAAACCTGAAGCTTGGAACAGTGCCTCCCCACCCCCAGATGAGTGGAGTCTAACTTTAACATAAAGTTCAAAGTCAAGAAATGTGCTGAAATAATGGAAAAAAAAAGAATTAGACTATAAAAAGCTACTATCATGGCAGAGAAGACCAAAACATGAACTCAAAAGACAATGAGAAAATAGCTACAAGCAAAGTCTCAAAGAAAAATGCTAATTGGACCCAAGCCCAACAAAAATTCCTGGAAGAGTTACAGAAAGAAATAAGAGTAATAGAGGAAACACTGGGAAAAGAAATGAGAGCAATGCAAGAAAATCATGAAAAGAGAGTTAACAGCTTGGTAAAAGAGGCACACACAAAAAAAAAACCTGAAGAAAATAATACCTAAAAAAAAAACAAAACAGAATTGGCCTAATGGTTAAAGGGGGTACAAAAGTGTATTGAAAAAAGTAATTCCTTAAAAATTAGAACTGGGCAAGTGATAGCTAATGATTTCAGGAGACATCAAGAGACAATGAAAGAAAGTCAAAAGAATGAAAAAAAATAGGAGAAAATGTGAAGTAACTTATTTAAAAAACAACTGACCTGGAAAATAGATCAAAGAGACTTAATTTAAGAATTATTGACTATCTGAAAGCTAGGATCAAAGAAAGAGCCTAGATATATATTTTAAGAAAATAAAGGAAAACTGCCCTAATATGAAATTTTTAAATCCAGTAATCACCTCCACAAAGAGATCCCAAAGTAAAAACTCCCAGGAATATTATAGCTAAACTCCAGAACTACCAGGTAAAAGAGAGAATATTGCAAGCAGCCAGAAAGAAGACCATTCAAATATCATGGAGCCAGAGTTAAAATCACACAAGATTTAGCAGCTTCTATGTTAAAGAAGCAGAAGGCTTGGAATATGATATGACAAAAGGCAAAGGAATTAGGATTAATAAATTAACTAATTAATTAAGAACAAAGTACTCGGCAAAATTTAGTATGATACTTTGAGTGGGGGCAATTGACATTTAATGAAATAAATGATTATGAAGCTTTCCTGATGAAAAAATCAAAACTGAGTAGAAAATCTGCCATTCAGACACAAGACTCAACAGGCACTTAAAAAGGTAAACATGAAAGAGTTTAAATGTAAGATACTCAATAAAGCTAAACTGTTTGCATTTCTTTATGGGAAGATGATACATGTACTTCCTAAGAACCTTATCATTATTAGGACAGCTAGGAGGCTACATAGACAGAGGGTATGCGTATGCATTGATTATGTTGGGATAATCAAAAAAAAATGAAGGGGTGAGAAAGAGGAATGTACTGGGAGAATGGGGAAGGAAGAGGTAGAGTGGAGAAAACTTTCTCACATAAAAGAGGAAGAGCTTTTGTAGTAGAGGGAAAGATTAGTGGAGTGGGGTGGACTGTTCTTGAACCTTGTTATCATTGGCTTTGGTTCACAGAGGGAAGAAAATATATATAAACTTGGGCATGGAAATCTGTCTTGCCCAATAGGGAAATAGGAGGGAAAAAGGATAAGAAATATGTGGGGATTGAAGAATGATAAAAGGGAGGGTAGATTAAAGAAGGCAGTGGTCAGAAGCAAAACAGATTTTTAAGGAAAACAGGATAAAAAAGAGAGAGAAGGATAAAGAGAAGAAAATAAGATGGAGGGAAATGCACAGTTAATAATCATAACTGTGAAGTGAGTAGAATGAGCTCACCCATAAAATGGGAGAAGATAGCAGAATGGATTAGAAATCAGATATCAACAATATGTTGTATACAAGAGACACACTTGAAACAGAAAGACACACACAGAGTTAAAGGGCTAGAGTAGAATCTATTATGCTTCAACTGAAGTAAAAAAAGAAGGTATAGCAATCATGATCTCAGACAAAGCAAAAACAAAAAACAGAATTAAAAGAGATAATCAGGTAAACTATATTTTGCTAGAAAGTATCATAGACAATGAAGTAATACAAAAAAAATTTAATAGCAAACTCATCAGCCTCTCTCTCTCCTCCAGAGTCACTGGAGTCCAGTGGCAAGACATGGGTCAAGACAACTAGATGATGTTTGTAAAGCACTTAACGCAGCGTCTGGCACAGAGCAGACACTTAAGAAATTCTTGTTCCTTCCTTCCTCTCCTTGCTTCCTCCTGATGACTAGAGGCCCACATCTTTGGAGGGATCACTAAATGAATAAATGAAATAATGACAAAATATTTATCAAGCACTTACAGTGTGCTAGGCATGGAGAATACAAAAGCTGAGATAATTCCTACCCTCAATGAGCTTACATTCTAATAAGGGAGACAACTGTCATATGGGGTATAGTGTTCAGGGAAAGTTATTTTGCTTTGAAAAGTTACATGGATAATGAATGGAGCCATAGAGGAATAGACTGACACATCCTTTCCAGTAGCAAAGGCAGTATTGATTTGGTTATGTTTCTAGAACTGAAAAGAGAGAGGGGAGGATATATACCTAGCAACAGCTGTCAAGTAAAGTAAAGGGTAGCAGGGCCTCCTAAGTATACTGGGCCATGTCAAGGAGGCAGGATGAAGGGAGATCTGGAACCAAGGGGTAAGTCCTCTAGGTCAGTGATGTCAAACTCAAATAGAAACATATCCCTGCAGGCTGTATATCTGATGGGGTGTGGGCCTAAGCTGAGATCTTAGCCCCTTGCACCAAAGGGAATCTGACTCCCATTTGTGTAGAGGCCCCAGCTCCTCATCTCCCTTTGAAAGCCTTAGCCCTACCTTTTGATCTTATTCAGATGTGCCTTCGCCCCTTGTCCTAAAAAGAATCTGGCTCCATTTGTCTATGGGTCCCAGAAAACCCTTAAACTTTTAGGTTCCTTATTGACTCTCCTTAGCTCCCTTTGAAAGCCCTAGCCCTACCCTTTGATCTTAAGCCTTTCAGACTTTTCCTTCCAGTTCCTTTCATTATCTATTCCCATTGTCTATTCAATCTCTCAGACCTTTCAATGAGAATTCTCACCTGGACTCTTTTCCCAGCCCTCTTCCCTGGCCACCCAAAGTTACTTTAGTATATATAAGATCCACCCAGGCCCCTATTCAAATGCTGAGAATCTCTCATACCCAAAAGGCAGAGCTTTTCTCATGCCCACTTGTCCTTACCAGCCTCACCTGGCCTATATGATTTATCTCCAATAAACTTTTTTTCTGGCTGGAAGAAGATTTGAGTTGAATTCATTTAGACAGGTCCCGACATCGCAATCTGGGGGTTTCCAGGAGTGCCCCAAACCTCTAGACCTCTTCATATTGACTTAGAAAACCACAAATTAACATTATCTATGTTATATTTTTATTTATTGCACTTTAATCTGGTTCAACACTCATAAGTATTGTGGGCTGCATTCCTTCTGTTCTGACTCCTCTGCTCTAGGTAATGGTCTCTGGTCTAAGAAGTTAGGGACAAGACAGCTAGTGAGAAGATAGCCAGGCAGAGCTCTTTCTGGTAAACAGCAGGCTTAGGAATGAATGCCCCTCCTCCCCCTGGGCCTCAGCCACTTGAACCAAAGTCCCAGGAACCTACACTTTTTAATTGCTGAATCTTTGATATTTTACCCAGCAGGATAAACTAACCTGAACTAACAAATCCTGCCTTCAACTCTCCTGAACCTCCAAAGATTTCTGATGCTACCTTTGTTATTTTACCTGGCACACATAACCCTAAACTTGGGCAAAGTCCAGTATTTTTCCATTTGACTTCTTGCCTCTGGCCTGTTTTCTCCTTTTAAGTGTTAACCTGACATACTCAGGCAGGAGCTCCAAACTTTTCATTCTAACTATATATGTCATAGCTTATTTTCTGTCCTTTCTTTTTTTCAAAGTTTATTTATTTTATTTTTATTGATGAAATAAAGCAACCATTTTCCTTTCAAATCACTTTTTACAAAGGTAAACTAAAGATACCCCCCACTCCATCTAAAGCAGTGCCTTGCCTAGTATATTTCTTCATTACAAGCCTTTGGTGCTTTGGATGGGTAGTACAGGTCTAGCATGTAACAACAACTCACATTTCTATACCTCTCTAAGATTAACAAAGTTCTTCCCCCACAATAATCCTTCAAGGTAAATTGCCAGAATATTATTCAAGTATTATTTGACAGAGGAGGAAACTGACATGCAAATAAAGTCAAGTGACTTGCCCAAGGTCATTCATTTTGCATTCCTGGAACTAGCATCTTCCCTCTAACTATAATTCATTTCATTCAGTGATTCAAGAGGCTTTTACTCATTTAAGTCCCTTCCCAACTCTGGTATCTCACAAGAAAAGGGATTTTTCCCTCTTTTTAAAGGGAACAATTACTTAATCTTCTGGAATTTTCTTCTAATTCGGTGGCTAGAGGCTCCTGTGGAGACAAGAACAATTCACTTCATCTGTAATCATGACTTACAAAAGAAAAAAAAACTTAGTCTAGGAATTCAATTTGAGAAGAACCAAGGAACTTCCCTCCTTTCCATTAGCACTTGTTAGAGCTTGCTGAGGCACAGACCGAAGGAAGATAATCCTAGAAACAAGTTTGGTACATTTCCTTTTTCAAAAAACAGAAAAAAGAAAAAAACTGAGAGATTTATTTGGATCTCTCTGGAAGCTAAGTAAACATTTATTCTATAGAACCCTGCACAATAGACGCTACATAAAAACCCAAACTAATTAGTAGGAAAATGCCTCTATTTCTGTGACTATTTAAGAAAAATTCACATTTACATAGGACTTTGAAGCTTATAAAGCACTTTCCTTACAATAACTGTTAGCTAATAGAAGGGTCAGTATTCCCATTATACAGAGAAGGAAACTGAGACTCAGAGTGGTAAAAGAATTTGCCTTCTGGTCTGACAGTAAGTTCAGGAGCCAGAATTTGCATTCTGCTCTCCTAACTCTTAAGTTCAGCACTTATTTTCACAGTACCCCACTGTGTCTCAGCGACACTAATAGTATCCAGCTTAAATTTGAAGAAGGGAGGCAGCCTAAGATGAACCACGCAAAGATGTAATTCTTCTAATTACATCCAGCCCTACTCAGGCTATCCCATGGGGCAATCAGGCAACTTTCCAGTAGCCTGTGTGGTCACCCAACACTTTCTGCTATCTTCCTCTTGGGGGATAGGGGACAACAGTGTTCTTTCAGCCTAGATGAGCTGACATTTTGAAAATTCTCCCATTCCAGCTGAGGGAAGACATTCCAGCCCTGGACACAGCTGTTAAAAACTCTGCTCTCCACACTACATAAATGAATCCTGTTGTGGTTCTCTTCTCCAGACCAGATGGGTCTCTTTACCACTAGTAACCTCCTTGAAACTGTTCCTTCTCCTCACTACTCCTGTGCAGCATGCAGTTGTAGTTATTCAGTGGTGGAGAGAGTGAGCTCTGACCCCTTTTCTTTTAATGGACACTCTTAGCTCAGTAAATTGGTTGAGTTCTGTTCAGTGATATTCCCATAAGCATGGTTTATATAGCTAAGTATAATATTGGTTACCTTTAACACATGAATCAGCCTTGAAAATAGCTACTTCTTTGCCTACCTGCCCTGGGCAAATAACAATTAATGCTGGCAGGTAAGAAAGACCTCTAATTCCATTCAGTTTACTAACAGTGTACCCTCTTTTTCCAAGGGGAGTTGGAGGAAGGGGTAGCAAGGAAGTGAAATTGAAGAGAATATCAATTCTAATGACTTAATTTTAGTACTGCAGTAACTATTTCAGTGGTATACATTTGGTAGAAATGAAGAGTTTCTCCACCTTAAGTTATAAGTTCTTGAAGTTATAAAAATAACCCATGGAAGCATAAAGACATTATTCAGTGTGGTCTGTTCCAGATGTTCAGGAATAGTGATCTCTCCAAGGCTTTGATCCCCCTACACACACACACACCCCATTCTGATCACTACTTTACACTTCCTCTGTGACTTATGTTGACAATATGGTCTTTAGTCTTAGACACTTGTTCATTTGGTGATGTGTAAATGCTTTATTTTTCAAATGTACATGATTTGTCTCTGAGTCCATAGAGATAGTCATTTAAGGGAGAAACTGTGTCTTCTATTACTTTCATATAGATCTGCCCATGCCTTACCTTCTGACCACTTATTGCACTCCATCTACAATAAAAGCTTGATATTAGATTGCCAAATACATAGATGTTCTGTTGAAATTGAAATAAATTCTTTCCACTACAGTGAGCTTGGACTGAGGGTCTGATTTCCTATGGATTTGGAAGGTGCTCATAATGTAGAGCTAATGGACTTGAGATTTCTTTCAGTAACAATTTTCAGCTGTGGTTTCCCACAAAAAGAAAAGCCAGGGTTCACAAGTGTCCTCATTCTCCACTTCTATTATTGGAAATGTGTGGGTGAATTTGAAAATATATGAAAAGCTCATGGAAACAAAATGTGATATGTGCACAGAAGAGAAGAGAGATGGGAAGGGGCTGCATAGCAGAAATGGCTATTATTTTGTTAAACTTCTTAAGTGTACATATCTCTGATTATTTTCCCCTCTGAGTGCTACTCTAATGTCCCACAATGGTGTGAGAGGGGGATCTTGAGTTCTCAGAGGCTATGTTATTGAAATACCAACTCTAGCAGGTCATACTTTCAAGTAGAAACCCAGCCATGGACTATGTTTGTAATTTGTTGACAAACCTGATTAAATTTGGCCATAAAAACTCATGAAAGCCATCTACTAAGCATAGAGGGACTATAATCTCAATTGGTGAAAGGATTGTCCATACCAATGAAATTGTAGGCCCTGAAATATTGAAATTTGTAGTTGTAAGAAGCCTAGCAAGTTTTTGTGGCCAGCCAATATGTCTTAATAAAAGCACATATGCAGAAGGAAAAGTTAAGCTTTGGTTTTTGGTTGATTTTTTTTTTAATTCCTACATTGATTTGTATACAAATTTAAAAAGCTCTTGGGATGAAGGTTCAACTTAAAACCCTACTCTGTCCATAGAGTTCCGGTATGTTTAGGAAGGCAGAGTCCCTGAAATAGATTTTAGGATCATAGGCTCATAAAAGGGATTAATCAATAGCTACTATGTATTTTCTTTCTTTTTTTTTTTGCTTCCTAGCATTTTATTTTTTCCAATGACATCTAAAAACAATTTTTAATATTCATTTTTTAAAATTTTGAGTTCAAATTCTCTCCTTCCTTACCCAAGACAGCAAGCAATTTTATATAGGTTATATAGTCATGCAAAACGTATTTCCATATTAGTCACGTTGTGAAATTGAAAACAAAGACCAAAAAAAAGGCAGGGAAAAAAAGGAAGTTAAAAATAGTATGATTCGATCTGCATTCAGACTTCATTGTTCTTTCTCTGGAGGTGGATAGCATTTTTCATCATAAGTCCCTTGGAATTGTGTTGGATTTTTGTATTGTTGAGAATAGCAAAATCATTCACAGTTGATCATCACACAATATTGTTATTACTGTGTTCTCCTGGTTCTGTTCACTTTACTTTGCATCAGTTCATGTGAGTCTTTCCAGGTTTTTTGAAAGCATACTGCTCATCATTTCTTATAGCACAATAGTATTCCATCACAACCATATCCAACAACTTGTTCAGCCATTTCCCAATTAATGGATATCTCCTCAATTTCCAATTCTTTGCCATCACAAAAAGAGCTACTATAAATAGTTTTGTATATATAGGTCCTTTTTCTTTTTTAAAAAAAAAAATTTATTTGGGATATTGACCCAAAAATTTCTTTGGGATATTGTGTTTATCAAACACTAGACTGCTATGGTCATGTACTACTGTGTTTTGTGTACCTCATCTATTCCACTGATTCACTGTTCTATCACATAGTGTTTTTGCTGGATCAAATCATATGCACAGTTTTATAGCTCTTTAAGCAGAGTTCCAAATTGCTTTCCAGAATAGTTGGACCAGTTCACAATTCCACCAACTGCATTAGTGTCCCAATTTTTCCACATCTCTCCCACATTTGTTATTTTTCTTTTCTGTCATATTAGCCAACTTGATAGGTATGAGGTAGTACCTCAAGGTTATTTTAATTTGCATTTCTCTAATCAATAGTGATTTAGAGCATTTTGCTTATGACTGTAGATAGCTCTGATTTCTTCTTCTGAAAACTGCTTGCTCATATCCTTTGACCATTTATCAATTGGGGAATGACTCATATTCTTATAAGTTTAACTCACTTATCTATATGTTCAAGAAATGAGACCTTTATTAGAGAAACTTTTTATAAAAAGTTCCCCCAGTTTTCTGCTTTCCCTTTTTAACTTGACTGCATTGATTTTGTTTGTGCAAAAAAATCTTTTAATTTAATGTAATCACAATTATTCATTTTACATCCCATGATTTGCTCCATCTCTTATTTGATCACAAATTCTTTACTTATCCATAGATCAGACAGGTAAACTATTCCATGCTCCCCTAATTTACTTATGACATCACCCTTTATGTATAAATCATGACCTTTAAATTTTGACCTTTTCTTGGTATACAGCATGAGATGTTGGTCTGTACCTAGTTTCTGCCAAATTGTTATCCAGTTTTCCCAGCAATTTTTGTCAGCTAGTGAGTTCTTGTGCCAAAAGCTGGGATCTTTGTGTTTATCAAACACTAGACTGCTATGGTCATGTACTACGGTGTTTTGTGTACCTAATGATTCGCTGCTCTATCACATGGACAGTACCAGATTGTTTTGATGATTACAGCTTTATAATAAAGTTTGAGATGTGGTACGGCTAGACCACCTTCCTTCACTTTTTTTTCATTAATTCCCTTGATATTTTTGACCTTTAGTGGTTCCAGACTTTGTTATTATTTTTTCTAGCTCTGTGGAATAATTTTTGCCAGTTTGATTGATATGGCATTGAATAAGTAAATTAATTTAGGTAAAATTATTATTTTTATTATATTGGCTCAGCCTACTTATGAGCAATTAATATTTTTCCAATTGTCCAGATCTGTCTTTATTAGTATGAAAAGTGTTCTGTAATTGTGTTCATATAATTCCTGGGTTTGTCTTGGCAGGTAAACTCCCAAGTATTTTATGTTGTTTACAGTTATTTTCTACGGGTTTTCTCTTTCTAGCTCTTGCTGCTGGACTTTGTTGGTAATACATAGAAATACTGATGGTTTTGTATTCTACAACTTTGCTTAAGTTGTTAATTATTTCAACTAGTTTTTTATTTGATTCTCTGGGATTCTCCAAATATGCTACCATATCATTTGCAAAGAGTGTTAATTTTGTTTCTTCATTGCCTTTTCCAATTCCCTTAATTTCTTTTTCTTGTCATTGCTATAGCTAGCATTTCTAGCATAATACTAAATAATAGTGGTGATATTGAACATCCTTGCTTCATCTCTGATCTTATTGGGAAGGCTTCTAGCTTATCCCCATTGCAGATAATGCTTGTTGATGGTTTTAGATAAATATTACTTATCTACAAAGTATTTTCTAATTGACAATCAGATTGTTGTCTAGTACCATGGGCCTCAATTCAGTCAATGAAAGTCACAGAGAATGGCAGTTGGGAAGCATTCATCTGCAAGATGAGATTGATAGAGTCATAGACTTTAGTGCTAGAAAAGACCTTCAAGACCATCAAATCCAACTCCTTCATTTTATAGACAAGCTAACAGATCCAGAGATATTAATTGATTTGCTCAAGTTCATATAGGTAGTAAGTGGCAGAGCTGTGAAATAGATATGCTTTTATATTCTAATATTATATAGCAGAAGGCTTGAAGATTGCTTTACAAATGATATATCTTTTGAATCTCACAAAAAACCCCACTAAAGTAGGTGCTATAATTATCCTCATGTTACAAAGAAATAAACTAAGGCAGACAGTGACTGAGTGACTTGCACTGGGTCACAGAGCTAATAAGCATCTGAGGCAGGATTTGAAGTCAGGTTTTCCTGACTATCCACTCTATCCACTACTCTGTAACACTATTTTTATGAAAAAGTAAATTCTATTTTCAAAATAAATAACTTACAAATGAACTTTTAACAAAAGCCAAATCAGAAATTGAAGGTTGCCTGTATAAGCGCATATCAGGCTCTTCACCCACATTCCACACAGAATGGGAGACAGAACGTCCAAGTAAATATCTCAAATGCCTAGGTATAAAGGGGAGAGGATTCATGTGGAAAGAGGGAACCTTATCTCTAAGGTCTGGTTCAGAAATATAAAAACTTAGCCCTTGATATCAGCTAGTCTTTGCTGTAGCTGTTTTCTTTTTCAATAGCCAATCAACAAATGTGCCAGGCACTATGCTAAGTGGTGGATATATTCAATAGCTGAGTGACCTGGAAGTTTCATCAGATTCTTTATAGCTATCAGTTCAGTAACTCAAGGTATCACTCCTACACCTAACCTTGGCTTTGTCTCATTTTTTTTTTAATTCTCAATTTTCATGTCTCTCATAAGTGACATTTCTATAGAGTTGTAATAGCAACAACAGCTAACATTTGTATATCACTTTAAAGTTTCCAGTGTTTTTTCTACTGTACCACTCTGGCTACCAGAATCTTAGGCTCAAGCATTCTGCTAGCTTTTGCAGACTGCTGCGTGATTGTAAGGTAACGGCGTATACAGCTAAGTGCTAAAAAACTGTTAGCCTAACTTTATCAGGGAGAGGCTTCCTATGCATTGCAACCTATTAACAGAAGGCAGCATGGGGACTTGATGAACTGAAACACAATAGATAGCAGAGAACAACTTCATAACCATAAAACTAATAAACATAAACAATAGTGACCACATAAAATAGTAGAAGAAGAAACAACACAATACCTAGAAAAGATGACATTCAGTGGAGAACAAAGACTTAACACTCAGAAGAGACCAGCATGATGATATTGCTAGAGGTCATCCTCACCTGCTGGTAGTGTAAGTTGTCTCAGTCACAAGTGGGCCCTGGCCACATATGCCCTTGTGTGTGTGAGTCTTCCATGTGTACCCAAGCTACATAGGATCTTGACACATGCTCTCCATGTGAGTGTTTCTGGTATATACCCCTTCATATGTGTTCCCAACATGTGTGTCTGCTCTGTGTGTATCCAGGTCACACATATTCTCTGAATGTGTGTCCTTAACCTACTCGTGGTATGAGAACCTGTGAGAGAATGTTGTCACTACATTTATGAGGCACTTTAATTTTTGCATTTTGAGCTAATGCGTCTGCTAGGTAGCTGGCAAAAAATAAGTCCATCACTGGATATTTATGAGCTATGGTTTTATAAGTCTGCTAACTCAGAGATGGCCTCAAACTTGCAGCTGATTTTCTAGGGGTTAACAAATGATGATGTCCTACAATTAATAGGACTCTCTCCTTATTTTATTTCTTTGTATTTATTAAAATTATGAAGTATATCATAAAAAATTTCTTCTTTTAAAAACAAAAAGCTCATGGACAATGGCAAAATAGTTTGGTGAAACAAACACTGGCCCAAACCTGTATCACTTACTTAAGCTGGACTCAAAACCAAATACTCTTTTCTGCTAAAAATAAGCCTCTGTCCTCACTGTTGATGCTCTTCCAAAAAGAGCAAAAGGAGAGGACGGGGACAAGAATCCTCTATCTTCTTTGTCTTAAGGATGTGCCCCAATAATCTTTGGCAAAGTCTGTGGGTGACATTTATCTTGCACTAGTTCAGAAATAATTTGTATTAAACTAGGTCAAGGGCTCAAGTTACATTTTCTGAAGCTAAAGGTCTTGACTCTTTTTATCTTCCTAATAGCAGAAAATGCCTATGAAGTAAAAGTAAAAGCAATTATTGGGGCTTCTCGCAGCTGTGGCACTGCGTGTTAGGCCTTTTGTTGCTGTCGTCGTTGTTATTAGGTCATTTTGGCAGTGTCTGGTTCTTTGTGACTACTGCATTTGAGCTTATTCTTGACAAAGATACTGAAATGGTGTGCCATTTCCTTCTTCATTTTACAGATCAGGAAATGGAGGCAAACAGGCTTAAGAGACTTGCTCAGGCCCAGCTATTGAGTATCTAAGGCCAGATTTGAACTCAGTAAGATGAGTCTTCCTGACTCCAGGCTCAGCACTCTAACTACCATACCACCTAGCTGCCCATAAGGGGAGCTTTCCCATTAGCTTCTTTCTTATACATCAGGAAATGTATTTGATGAAAACAAGACACTGATTGACTATTACATATTAACACAGAGACCCAGCCATATACCCAACCAACCCTGGGAAGTCATTTCCACAGGACAGAAATTTCAAAAGCACAGAGACATAACTTTTAAAAAATAATTCAATATGGACTAGCTACCAAAAAAAAAAAAAAGACTATATTAGTTGAGTACACAGTGATGAGTCAGAAAGCATGCTGCTTCAGTATACACGCAGCTGCCTTCACATAATAAAGTAAAGCAAAAATCAAGCCACATTTAGAAGTTTCTCAGCCTCCTTTAGAAGTCAGTCCCATTTCCCTAATGCTGAATCAAGTGAAAAAGAAGAATAGGCCTAAGATTTTTGGGGGTTATAAGTATAAATTCAGAACATTTTCCAGCTGATACAAACTACTGAGCACCAACTTAAGGAAACCAGGCAGATACGTCCAGGGAGGAAATAACTGTTATTAGAAGGGATGCTTCTTGGGGGGCTGACCTGACCTAAACCATCCAGATCAGCTGTCTGCATAGATGGAATTCTCTGCAAAAACACTCCCATATCCTCTTCTCTTTCCCTGTAGACAAATTCTCTGTAGTCTTGGAATCCTTTTTGCAGGCAGCCAACAGTGACATCATTACCCAGAGCACTTAGAAAAATAAAGTATTTCCAGACACACACACAAATTCTAGAATTCACAGCAAATGCAGGGACGGTACCCAAGCTGGTTCTCTAAAACCAGGCTCCAAACTGGATAAGGATCTATAATCCACAGGCCCACAGCTAAAATTGTTTTGAAATATTAACAATTCTCACCACATTTTTTACAATTTAAAAAAATATGTCGATAGATACCTGTGATTTCATCGGTATGGGAAAACTCCAATATGAAAAGGTTTCTATCAATACAGATCAGCAACTCTTCTATAACCTAGAGACTGAGAAAATTGCCTGCATTATTGAGAGGTTAAGAAATTTGCCCATGGGCACATAGCCAAGATGTGTCCGAGGCAGAACTTGAAACCAAGTCTTCCCAACTCCAGAGAAGGCCTTCTCTTGGCCATGACATGCCTCTTTGACAGTAAAAATATGGGCAACAAATGTGCATGGTATAGGCACAACATTTACTAAATGGTTACCCTGTAAAGAGTACTATCATAGGCCTTGGAGGAGATAACATAGTTTAGACAAAACAAAGTTCTGCCCTCATGGACCTGGCTGTCCAGTAAAGGGACGGCAATGCAGAGATCAAAATCTATCATCCTCTGACCTATAATATACACTATTATATGATAAGTGCATTTTTAAAATCTATTTCATGAGTAATAATTACCCAGAAAAGGACCTTATGAGGTCTGAAAGGAGGGAAGAGGTAAAAGGTCATGAAAGCTTTCGTGGAAGAAGTGGTATCTGAGTTGTGCTTTGCAGAATAGGTCAGAATTCGATAGCATAAGACGGCAAATCACTTAACCTCCCCCAACCTCAGTTTCCTCATCTGTAAAATGTAGATAATAATCAATCTCCAGGGTCACAAGGATAAAATAAATTTCCTTTTAAATACCAATTTAGGAAATTTTTCAAACATTAAAGTGCTATATAAATATCATTGTCATCATCACCATTGTTGTTGTTATTATTCAGAGTTCATTACTGGTTATATGTATCCTGTTCACATTCACCATCCATCTCCATTGCCTTCTGTGTGATATTCATTTTTAATTCTTTGGAGGAAGTGGTGTTGCACATCTCACCACCATGTAGCAACAATAGTGCATTAATATTGAAAAGATGGCATTTGCTTTCATGGGAATTGGGAGTCAGTAAAAGAGTTTGCAGTTTCCCAAAAGCAATCCAACTTGCTCTCCTTTTTCAGCTCAGGGCCCAGCTCATCATCCATCTGTACCATCCACCCCAGATACGCATACCACTGGGCAATCCCTATAGGGCATCCAGGATATATGTGGTATTCAGGGAGGACTAGTATCTCTGGTGTGAGGGCTTATAGAGCCCTTCTCAGGCCTGCTATCCACCTTTGGTGTCTACCTGGCGCTCAACTCTCACCTATGGCTCCAAAAGGCTGTAGCATGCCCAGTGGCCATACCTTGGTAAAACCATCTGGGCAGACAGGCTAAACCAGTTTGAGGGTAAGCAACAGGCTTCAAACCTGTCAGTGAGTTGGCAAGGAGGATCTACCTCAAGCATGTGAAGACTTCCGCTGGCAGAATGGGCAGATGAGAACAATTTGTTCCAACGGCCACGAAGGCAGCTGAAGCAGGTGCTGCGGACTGTTTTAGAGCATAGTCAGACACCGAAGACACCAAGGTCATCCACTACATCCCAGTCTTCTTTGAAAGCAAGGGATCAACAGTAACAAAAACAACAAGGTATCCATCCAAATGCATGTTGGAATCAAGGCAATAGATATTTTTCATCTACTTGGTCTTTCCTCTGTGAACGAAAGCTAAAGTCTCTTGAGTGACAATAGATCTCTTCTAGGAGGTCCTGCTATGTCTTAGGATTTGATGCAATTAGTACAAAGTCATCTAGATAACCTCACCATTCCAGTGCTTAGCACAGCACAAAGCAACACATAGTAGGCATTTGTTATCATTCAGTAGCTTTCAGTCATGTCCAACTCTTTATGACCCCATTTGGAGTTTTTCTTGACAAAGATACCAGAATGGTTTATCATTTCCTTCTCCAGCTCATTTTAAGACAAGGAAACTGAGGCAAACGGGGTTCAATGACTTGCCCAGGGTCACACAGCTTGTAAGTGTCTGAGGCCAGATTTGAACTCAGGAAGAAAGTCTTCCTGACTTCAGGTCTGGCACTCTATCCACTGCACCACCTAACTAGCACACTTAATAAATGTTTATTGAATTGAAGTTGAATCCATAGGGAATCCCTCTTAAACCTGGACTATAAGCTGAATTGCTGCCCTCAAAGTGATAAAGTAGGGAGGAATGTGTTCACCAAAGGTAATAAAGACTTTATTTATTATTATGTTTATCATCAGAGAGTCATCGAGCAGTGTTATTCCTGTTACATGTTCCAAGGAAACCTGAATGATGTATGAATGGGAGATACCTTGTTATAAAAGAATCTATAAGGTAGTATTTTATTTTACTGAATCAATGCTTTTTCATAAGCATCAAGCATAGTGAGATTTTACATTCTCTATGTATTTCAGTTAATTGTGAGATAGTGAAGATGTGGTTCATTGATGAAGGCTGCTTGTGAAAACCTTGTTCTCCACTAATGCTTTCATCTTAGGATGCCTTCAGTCCACGTATAGATGACTGTCATGATGATTTTGTATAGATGGAAGAGCAGGCATATAATTCAGAAGTTATTGGTGTTTCTTGGTCACTTTTGGACAGTTTTAGCGAGATCTAAGGTTTGGGGTTTGTTTTTTTTCTACATCTCTGACATCTTCTCTTCCTTTAGATACCTTGTATATTGGTCCCTCGGTGCCTATACAATCATATCAGCAACAGCAGGGATCTCCTCTATATGTGTTTGATCCAATCCAAATGTTTTTTCCATCTTTATTCTATCCAGTGTCATTTCTACCTCCTTTCTAAACACTTCAGGATATAAGACATTATGGTCCAAGTGTGGTGATTCCACTAACTTGATGAAGAAAAACAATTTGTTGAATTTTTTTTCTTGCAAATCAGTTCCATTTTTCTTCTGTTTTTAGCCCTCCTTCCATTTCCATTCTTGAATTTCTTTGGGGTGATATTACTTTGTTGGATATCTTGCCATGTGCTCTTAAAACTATTTTACCTCCACTGTTTCTCTAGGCCTTATGAAATATTACTACTCTTAATTGTCCATTTTAATAAAATTTTACAGATTATAAAATCTTGGTGGTTATTTCTCTCCCTTTGCTGAGTAAGTCAGATGTTTGCTGGCTAAGGCACTTTCTGGCTTCCTTTGGTTTCCTACTGTGGTAATTAATTTACATTGGCTTACCTTCTAGATTATGGCATTATAGCCATTGTCAATGGCATTTTCTGTTACCTATTGCTCATGTTTTTTTATTTTCAATAACTTATTTAAATAACTCAGGTTTAAATTTTTTTGTTGTACAGCATAACTTTTTTATTGTTATTTTGGACTGGAGTCAGGAATATCTGTATCCAATTCTGGCCTCAGACACTTAGTAGCTATGTGACCCTGGGCAAGTCACTTAATCCCTATTTGCCTTAGTTCCTCATCTGGAGAAAGAAATGACAAACCACTCCAATGTCTTTGCCAAAGAACTTCATGGACAAGCGCATGGGGTCACCAAGAGTTGGACATGATCAGACAACAAAGTCAACTTCATCTTTGTGATGTTTTTTGATGCACCATGATTGGTGCCTACCAATTCCTTTTTTGAAGAATATGTTAATGATATGGAGGCATGAGGCTTCTGTAGAATTTACAATGTTTGGGCTCTCTCATTTTTTTTCCTGAATGACATTTTCCAATATATTACTCCCCATCCTTTCCTTTTCCCACCTTTGCATTGGAGACACCATGTATTAGAGTAAATATTGATTTGATTTGGAAGTTTTAATTTGATTTTGAAATTTTTCATAGAATGCCTTTACCATTCAATAATAATTGTATTATGTTATTATATTTTATATTATATAATAAAATGACATAATTACAATCATTGTAATGATGATGATGATGATGATAGTATTTGTATAGCACTTAAAAAACAAGTTTTATAAATACTATCTCATTTTATCCTTACAACACCACAGGGAGGTAGGTGCTGTTAAAATCTTTATTTACAGATAAACAAGCTGAGGCAGGCAGAGATTTAAGTAACTTGTCTAGCGTCATACAGCTAGTAAGATTTTAACTCATGTAGGTCTTCTTGATTCCAGGTATAGTATTCTACCCAATGCAATATTTAGATGCCTTTTTCTTCAACAACCTATGTTCTGTATAAATTGTAGTTATTTTCATGGTAATGTTTTTTGCTAATACAAATGTCACTAGTACTACATTAGGTGATGAACAAATGTATCCTAAAATAATGCTTCTTGTAACCTCTCCCCTTAAGATAAAGTCCATACCACTACCTCCATTTTGTCTCTCTCCAAGGAGCATTTGTGAGCCATTCTTCCACTTAGGTACAAATTTGCTTCTTGCTACTACTTTCAATTATAGCAGGATTGCCAAGATTAATATGATTCAGCACCTACAGCAATATGACCTTTCCTTGGTCAGTGGATGAGGCTCTCACATGTACAGTACTAAGAGTCAAAATTTGTTGACACCTAAAAATTATAATTCTTATCACTCTCTGACTCCTTTCCCTTCACTTTGTCACCATCGCCACAAATGCAGAAGAGAGTTATGCAGAACTGAAGATTAATTTTTTTCTTGTTTCCTAGGTTGCCATGGCCAAAAAAAGTCATGACCAGGTGGCCAACCAGCTGGTGACATGCCTCCCTGTAACTAACTTGGTTGCTCCTCAGAAAAGGTATCCATAAAAAAAAATTATCTTTCTTTAAAAATAGGTTCACAAAAAGAATTATTTTAAAAATAGCCCTAGCTTATGTGCTGCCCCTTCCCTACCCCTTTTGCTATGCTCTTTGCCTCTTCCTAGTTCAGGCTCATCCTGAACAGTGCAATTAATAGAGTAACACTTTGGGAATTTTAGAAATGTATATAAAGGATAAAGAAAAGGAGAGGGCACAGAAAGTTCAGTATTTCGAGATAGAGTTGGAACGTGAAGAAGGGATTATGTTACTGAGGAGCACGCATTAATGTCTTGTGTGAGCCTCCAGGTATGAGCGACCAAGATATTCTAGGTCAACACGCCCCGGGAAACTATGGCTATTCGTGAGACGTCTTCTTTCTGCCACATCAGCCTCCCCTCCTTGAGTCCCCCCTCTTCACTTCTGGCTTTTGTCTCAAGGGCGCTAGTGGCAGAGTGCTGGTATGCAGGTTGGCAATGGTGCTCAGGGCAGAGGAGAGGGGACCTCAGGGAAGGGAAGGAGAGATTTTTTTTTTCAGGCTAATTTTCTGAAGTTTCTGACCCTGCTCTGCGTCAGCCCCCGCGGCACTTTGCCGGTATCTGCAGCGGCCGCAGAAGACGGAGCTCCTGAACCGGGCTGGAGCGGGAGCCGGGCTGCTTCTTCACCTGGAGCACCGAGCCGGGCGAGAGGCGCCACCGCCGCTGCCTCCGTTCCCTGAGTGCTCATTGGCGCTCCCAGGGCTGCTGCCCGCACCCGGCGGCACTTGCTCAACTCAGTGCTTGCCCACAGGGTGACCGCAGGAGGGGCAAGGGGGTGGGAGCAGCACTAGCGCTCCCCGAGGTACCCATCACAGCCACCTTCCCCGACTAAGCTGTGTGAGATCCTCTCCCCTGGCATCTCTGCAGCTGGAGATATTCCAGCAGCATTCACTCCTCTTTTTGGAGGTGCTCAGCCCAGTATGCTTGAAGGGGAGGGCTGAAAACAGCTCCCGTGATTGCCACAAGTGTCCTTGACTCTCAGAGCCCAAATTTACTCCCACTTGGGGTCAGAACTTGACTCCCTCGACCCTTAGAGCCTCAGCAGACCTTGAATTGGAGCCGTGGTCCTGGGCAGGTCTGGGGCTCTCCATCACCCGTGTCTCTGCCCACAGCCCAAAGCTCAGCTTGTGACATCTTCCAGCCTGGTTCAGCTATTCAAAACACGGCCTCATTACCCATACTTAGATGTTGAGTTGTTAGCCTTTGGACGTTAAGTTAAGGATCATAGGACTTCGAGTTAGAAGGAATTTAATGTATCTTCTAGTCTAGCCTCCTCATTATACAGATGAGCAAACCGAAGTCCTGTGATGTTAATGAAGCAGCCAGGGTTAAACCACTTGTTAAAGAATACTGAGCAGTTTCCAGAGTTTTATATTCTCAGACATCAAAAGCAACTAAGGCATAATTAACAAGGGGTGGAGTAGGAAGAACACAGATTTGGGTATCAAAAGAACTGGATTCAAGGCTCAGCTTCACCACTAACTTACTGTGTGACCTTGGGCAAATCATTAATTTCTCTGGGCCTCAGTTTCCTCATCTATTAAATAAGAGTAGGATTAGATAATCTCAAAAGCCCTATGTAGCCCTAAGATTCTATGATTTTTTGAAAATTGAGGAGAGAAGGGTTACAATAGTAGAGAAAAAAAAATTTTTCTGGGCTGGTTTTCCTAACATAGTCTTCCTCTGCTCTTAGAGATGCCCCACTTACCTGATAACCCCTCCTACCCTCAATACCTAGAATTTTCCATTCTTGGAACTTTCTAAACCAGAAGCTTCTAGCTAAGTCTGTGATTGGTTCTTCCCTACCTGTGACTTCAGGGGCGGAATAGCACTCAGATACAACTGAGTGAGACTCTACCCTTTCTCATGAAACATCTGGACTTCTGGTCCAATTAACAGTTGTATGGAACAATCTGGGTGTCCTACAACAAATAATTGAAGGGGAGATTGAGGGCTTGCCACTGGACCCAGATGGCTCTAAAGAAAGACAAACAATAAAATGTATCCAAAACAAAAGGCTTCTTTCTGTTAGCATGATTGACGCATCTGCTTCTTCAGTAGAAATCTCTAAGTCCTCAAAAAAAAAAAATTCATGGACTGGGCCAGGAAGAGCTATCACCTCCCATTTTCCAGCCAAGCAAAATATATTGTACATTTATTCGACTGGAACCACTTAAGGGGGAAAAAAAAAAAAACTAAGGAGGGAGAAACATACAACGAGACTGTACTGCTAGATGGACTTACCCCCACCCCCATTTCTTATTGCCACCCATCTACCTTCTTGAGATGGCTTTAGTTTATTTGGCATCTTCATCAGCTTATTTCAGGGTCCACCACTAGCAGACTCTTAGAATTTTAGAGTTAGAAGAGATTTTCAAGATTTATCAAGGCCAATTTCCCACCCAAAACAAAAATCCTCTCTGTAACATTCATGATAAGTAGTCACTGGTCTTTTCTTCAGTGGTGCTCAAAGGGTGTGCCACAGACACAGTATTGTACCTCAGATTTCAATAGATAATTTTCTCACATCTGCCACAAATTACACATAAATTGCAATCACATATAGTATGCAATCACATAGTTATATGTAGTATGGTAGGAATCCTCCTCATCCTCATCATCATCATCACCACCACCACCACCACCATCATCATCATCATCATACTCTGTCTTAAGCAAAAAAGATTTGAGAAACTGTTCTACTTGAACATTTGAGTGATAGGTTGCTTACCACTTTATGAGATGTCCCATAAGATCATAAAACTCAAGATTTGGAGCTATAAAGACTTTAGAGGTCATCTTATTTAACTCCCTCATTTTATTTCATGAGGAAACTGAGGCTCAGGTAGTACGACTTGCCTAAGATCATACAAGTAAATACCAGCATCTAGTTCACAGGGTTTTTTATGAGCATCCAATGAGATAATGTATGCAATGTACCTTGACAACCTTAAAGATGCTTTATAAATGCTAGTTATCATCATCATCATCATCATCATCATCATTGTCATCACCATCATTAACCATGATTTAAAGCTAAGTCCTTGTACTCCAAAATTCAATGCTCTTTCCATTGTACTAACCCAATATATTCATAAACATTTATAAGGGTTAAGAAGTACTTTATATTAAATAAAAAATTGTCTGCATGTTATTTTCACCCATTAATCATAACTGACCCATCTGGGTGTGTATAGAATAAGTCTAATCTTTCTTTTACATGATAACCCATCATATATTTGAAGACAGCTATCCTGTTCCTGTCAAATATTCTTTCCTTCAAACCAAACATTGCCAGGGTCTTTAGTCACTCTTTATAAGAGAGAATTTTTAAACTTCACTCTCCTGGTTGCCCTCCTCTTATATTTACTCCAGTTTGCCAATAAGGATCTAGGGTGCATGGGGTATTCAAGGAAAACCTCGGGGACGAGGGCTTGCTGAGCTCCTTTCAGAGCTAGTCCATCTTTGGTGTCTACCTGGCACTCAGCTCTCAGCTCTGATTACCAGAAGCTATAGCATGTGCAGTGGCCACACCCTGGCAAAACCATCTTGGTAGATAGGCTAAACCAAACTGGCATCTACCCCAAGTGTGTAAAGACATTGTCCAGCAGAATGGAAGGATGAGAACAATTTGTACCAGCAGCCATGAAAGTGGCTGACGCAGTCTCTGCAGAGTGCTCAGAGTTTGGCAGACATGGAAAAGGCCAAGGTCACCTTCTGCAACCCAGGCCATTGCCAGTCATCTTCACTTTTGTCTTGCCACTGGACTTAGATAACTCTAGAAGAGAGACTGAAGGTGACAACTTTGTTCAGCTCTGCCTCACTCAAATCCAATTCACACACAAATCAAGACACCCCTCAGTGATGTTATTAGTCCTCTTCTAAAAACAAAAGACAAGCACCAGAGGTCAAGGTGTGTGTGCTGGAGCCAGCTCAGACTCAGAGAACTGACTAGTAAATTTTCAGTATGAACATTTACATTGCAATAATCAGCAAACACTAGAAATCAAGACGTGTTTATTGTTTTGCTTATTTAGACTTAAGAAAGTAATGAACATGTTAATAATACAGATTAAACTTAAAAGTATATTACATATACATTTTTCCTCTGAGAGCTGGTTATCAAACATTTACTAGCACACTCCTACAATAGTCCCTCTTGAATATAAGCACCCCAAGAATATAAGAACATTTTTATAGATGTGGTCTGATGAGAATGGAGCACAGTAGGACCACTACCTCTCTTAAAGTTGACACAATAAAAGTGGTATATAATCACAAGACCTTTTTTAAAGCACTGTTGTATTATTTAATCATCATGATCTTGTAGTCAATTAGATTGTAAGCTCCTTGAGGGAAGGAACTGTCTTTTGCCTCTTTTTGTATCCCTAGCCCTTAGCACAGTGCCTGGCACATAGTAGGTGCTTAACAAGTGCTTACTGATCAATTGAACTAACACTATCAAGTCTTTTTCATGTTCAATTCGATGGGTATTTATGAAGTGTAAGACACTACGGTAGACGTTTGGGATACAAAGAAGGGCTTATGTTTCACTTGAAGAATACAACATGTATGCAGAAAATTAAATGTATAAATAAATATGTAAAAAGTAACTACAAAGTCTCTGACTTATAGAGTCAGAGAGCACATCACCAACTGAGGAAAGGACTCATAAGAGGTGCTGCCTGAGATATAAAGGAAGCAGGGAGTTCTAAGAGATGGGAATGAGGAGGGAGTATACTGCAAATATGGGAAATTGACTATACATAGGCACAGCATTGCTGGGATGAGATAGTATGGTGGAAACAGTACTAGATTTGCAAACAGAGGTACTGGATTCAAATTCCACCTCTGTGACAAACAACCTGAGACTAGTCAAATTGCTTACCTTCTCAAGGCTTCAATTTCCTCATGAAAACAGGAGGATTTGGATTAGACCATTCCTAAGATCCTTTCCAACTTTAAATGCTATGATTTTATGATGTCCACATCATCATGTACAGAAAGAAATTGATTAAAAATATCAAATGATCCAACATAAAAGACAGAGAGACTGCCCTCTAGGTCAGGAGTTTTTAATGTGAAGTCCATAAACATATTTTTTAATATTCTGATGACTTTATTTCTTTTTTTAATTTTTAATTTATGGAATAAAACAAGCAATTCCATAATATAGCGTAATTAAAAAAAAAGATTATTGAACATGAAACTACAAAAGTATTATGTGCAACTTGCTATTCTTTTTAAATATATAATAAAGTTATCATGTAAATTTGTTTTTTTCTCCCCCTTCCGATGGCCATCATTGAACACAAATAGGTGTGTGTGTGGGTGTGTGGGTGTGTGGGTGGGGGTGTAAAATTATTTTAAACATACTTCTATTCATCAGTTCTTTCTTTGGATGCAAATAGTGTCTTTCTTCATATGTTTTTTATAGTTAATTTGTATATTTATAATAGTCAAGATGACTTATTCATTCAAAGTCATTCTTAAAATAATATTGCTGTTACTGCATACAGTGTTCTCAATATAAGTGGTTTCCTTCTTAATTCCATGTCAGTTTCACCAGACCACAAGAGGGGTCCATGACACAGAAGAGTCCATGTTTTAGGTTCACAGAATCCATTGATCAATTTTTTATTGATTAGGTAGAGTTTTCTAACAACTACAACACCACCTAACTTACTTCCATCAGGGCCATAACTCTCTACTGTCCTTGTGAAAGATTGTCAGATGCTTTATTGAAATCAAGATACATTATATCTTTAATCCCATGACCTAGTAACCTAGATCTATGAACTAATCTAATAACCCTAACAACAACAACAACAACAGGCTGTGTTTGCCTCATTTTTCACCTAATGAAAGCATGCCACAAGTCCTTTGGAGACTTTGGGGTATAATTGTTGCTTGTCCTTTGTGTTTTGAAGAGGGGCAATAATATCACTGGGTGATGTCTTGACTCTCCCTGAATTGGATTTAAATGAGGCAGAGTTACACAAAGTCATCAGCCTCACTCTCCTTCCTGAGTCATGAAAATTGAGTGGCAGGATGAAAGTCATGACTAGCAATGGCCCAGGATGCAATGGATGACCTTGGCATCTTCGATGCCTGACTAAGCTCTAGGCACTCCACAGTGCCTGCTTCAGTGGCCCTCATGGCTGTTGGAACAAATTGTTCCCATCCACCCATTCCACTGGGGGAAGTCTTCACATGTTCGGGGTAAACACCTCCCTAACTCACATGGGTTTGAGGACTGTTGGTTACCCTCAGCCTGGTTTAGCCTGTCTGCTAAGAGGGCTTTACTGTGGCTGCTGCACATGCTAACAGTTTCTTGGAGCCATATGTGAGAGTTGAGTGCCAGGTAGACACCAAAGATGGATGAGCAGCCCTGAAAAGGGCTCAGCAAGCCTTCACACCAGAGGTACTTAGTCTTCCCTGAATACCCCATACACCCTGGGATATTATTAGCCTGGGACTGTGCAACTGAACTTCAAAGTAGCTAGATGCTTTCTTACTGCCTCTCTTGGGCTCCAATTCCCATTTAACCATGTTTTGTTCTACCCTTTACATTTTAATACATACTCCCTTTGATAGAGAAGTAAACAAAATGGAAATTAAGTGGTACTGCTTTCCACACCTACCTCATAGTGTGGTTCTCTCCACCCCATTGCAGAGATTTTAACATACATATTAATGCTCCCTCAAACACTCTTAACTTTCTAGTTCCTCAACTTATTCAGTTCCAATGACCTACTTACTCCTCCAACTCCATTCTTATTGAATTGTACTGTCTTTTAGATTTTTTTTGGCAATGGTATCATATCCAGATTGCTTGTCAATGTTTTTTAATTAAGGGTAAGAGTAAGTAAGAGGCAACATGGAACAAAAGAATGAATATTGGCACTGTTCTGACAAGAGTCAGAAGACTTAAGTTCACAGATGACCATTCCCCCCCTCTGTGACCTTGGCCAAGTGATTTAATCTGCTTGGAACTCAGTTTCCTCATCTGTAAAATGAGAAGATTGAATTAGATGGCCTCTGGAGGCCCTTCCACTTCTAGATCAATTATCTTATGCCTTTTTTTTTTGCCTTTGAATCTTTACTGCCTAAAAGTGTCTGCTACATGGCACGTACTTACCAAATGATTATTGAATTGTCATTCACAAAGTTTAAGGTAAATGTCCAGGTCTTCTCCTTTAACTCACGAACTCTAAGATGACATGGTCATTTTCACTTTAAATAATAATTTCATCCTTGTTGGTCAAAATTTAGACCAGAATGTCAGTTCCTCTCATAGATTCTTCTCAGTTATAGGAGATGAAATTGTCAGCAAACACAGCAAGAAGTTGTCAGATGATTTTGATATTAGCAAAATGAAATATGAAGTAGATTTCTGAATAATTGAAGTCCTCCATTCACATCACTTATTTACTACTCAGTTTTCAGTCTCAGATTCAGTATTCCCATAACATGGAACTCTAAAGAATCATACCTCCCAAGGTCAAGGCATTGGTCCTTATCTTTGCTTTTATGGTTCTGTCTCCTCAACCTGATTGTGAGCATTCCAGACATCTATTCATAAGCTCTAGAGGCATGTACATTAATAGAACATTTCTAAGTAAATTATAAGAGATAATTTGAGTGTCAAGAAAAGATAAGCAGATTTGGAAGGCTTGCTAAATCTCAAAGACTAAAATGGAAAGTTAAATGTGGCATTTAAAAGGTTGTCACTAGGGAACAAATAATATGTATGCCTAAAGAGAAAATATCACTTCTTGACTTATTTCCATCAAAGCTTGATTTTAAATTATTTTCTCTGGTTCTGGCTCTACCACTAAGTGGCTATAAAATCCTGGGCAAATCTTTAACCTTTGGGCATCTCATTTTCCTCTTCTACAAAAAAAATAAAGAGGTTGAAATAGATGATCTCTAAGATCCATTCTAGTTCATGATTCTATTTTTTTCAACAATTGTTGTTCCTATGTTGTGGTATTGGAACCAAGATTTTTTTTCTTATCATGTGTACACTCTTGCTAACATGTTATCACAGAATTTAAGAGTTGGAAACGACCACAGATGCCATCTGGCCCAAATCATACCTGAACACTCTGTCTCTTCTTGAAGAATTCCAGTGAGGAATAATCCATCGTGTCCCACGGCAGCCCATTCTTCTTCTGAATATTTATAATTGTTAAGAATTTTTTCCTTACATTCATCCTAAATTGGCCTCTGTATATCTTCCACACAATGCTCTTTCTTTCCTTCTGGGGACAAGCAGATCAAGTCTAATAACTCTCACACATTAGCCTTTCAAATAGAGATTTCTTTTCTCCAAGCCAAACATTTCCCATAATTCTAGACTCAATAGCAATAGCTCACATTCATACAGTAACTTGTGGCTTACAAAGTCTTTTCCTAATAACAACCCCAGGAGGAGGAAATGACACAATTGGTATTATATTCATTTTTCCAGATAGGGCTTAGAAAGGCTAAATGATTTGGTCAGAGTTACACAGCCAATAAGTGTCAGATCTAGGGCTTGAACTTCAAGACCAAGGTTCTTTCCACTATTATCGTCAGTCAAAAAGAGAAGAATATATAAGTGAACTGTCTAAATATTGAAATACTTCATTACAATTTGACATTTCACCTTATATAAGCTCAGAGAGTCTATCCATATTCAAATCAAAGCCTGCACAGAACCCATCTCTGAGACGTTCAGTGCAAAATTCCTGGAACTTGGGAACAGAACACACGCTAGCTTTTCAGCCATAAATTTGCCACTTGAGTTCCTTTTATAGACTCGTATTTTCAATTATCCCTGGAGGCTCAGACAGGTAGAGGCCCATTATTTAAGTTTCTCTGCAACAAATTCTAGTCCAGTTGAGCTACTAAGACCCATGAAATTAAAGATAGTTGGTACATGGCAGCTATGCCTAAAAACCAGGGAGTAGCCCTGGAAGGATTTAGCAGTGATTTTGCCTTAGCTCTGTTGAGTTCTGTACTCTTGTCTCAAGGCATAGCCTCACTGCTGAGTTGTCCAGCACTATTTTCAGCCCACAGGATTCTGGAACCAGGTCAAGATACACTTAAGACTGCGGAATAGGACCTATCTCTGGGGAACTACACTGAATAGCTCCTCTCCAGTAGCCCTTATCTCAGGTTTTATGTCCAAAGATTTTAGCAGCCAAGCCGGTATAATGGAAATAAGAAGTCAATGATACAGCCTGCAAGGTCTACTTAAAAGTTAACAGTGTAGCATACAACCATTATTTTCCAAACCATTTACCAGATTCCATTAGGATCATTAATGATAAAAGAGGAATTCTTGGTTCCTTAAGTACACATATAATTATATTTTCTTTAAATTGATATCATAGAATTTAAGAGAGTAGACAATGTCAAGAAGAGAGACACACTGGAGAAACTGTACAACATTGTTATTGTGGCAATTAATGTCTCTCCTTTTATAGATTTCAGTCCAATTTTCCATCCATCTAACCTAAGAGTTCCTAACCTGGGATCTGAAAAATTCATGTTTTTTTTTATTTCAAAATGATTGGTTTCCTTTGTAATACAGTGTATTTTGTTGCACGCATTTTAAAAGATTATTCTAAGGAGGGGCCATTGGCTTCATAGACTGACAAAGGGGTCTATTACACAAAAAAGGTTAAAAATCCCTGATTTGCCAATATATCCATACATACATACATACTAAATACAAGCATTTCTATTACACCAGGGGGTTTCTTAGCCTTTGGCTAATTTGACGTTACCAATAAAAGCTTTCATTATCAACATATAACCAGGATGATGAGTTGAGATTCCTATTAATTTAGTCTTTCCATTGTCTAGATAATTTTCATAGACTGATGGACTTAAGAGGAAAATTGCAGTGAAAATCATATTGCCACTCTGCTTAAAATATCAGAAGAACAGACTGGGCATCCATTGCATAAGCTTGCTAATTAGACTTTTTAGCAATGACAACTGAAAATATTTGTTCTGCTTTGTTATTAACACTTACTTCATTTGACTGAACTAATTATATTCAAATTGATATTGAATAATACAAATTGCTCTTTATTCCACTGTTTTTTTTTTCCACTATTCAATTGACATTAGATTGGAGGATGGCTTATGGCACTAGGAATCAAAAGGCCTGTATTCTAATCCTGACTCCTGCTACTAACAAATAACCTATGTTATTCTGGACAAATTTGTTAATCCTTCTAGGTTCCCCTCAGTTTCCTCATGCTTTAAATGAAAGGGTTGAACTAAATAATTTCTAAGACTTTCTTATACTTCTAGAGTACTATGAGTTCACTGGAACCAGAGAAAATATAAATAGTGAAGTCCACAGATATCCCTAAACCTCGTTTTGACCAGTACCTTTGAACCTTTCCTTCATCTGCCTTTTAAGCAAAGCAAAGTGTACCAGTATGAATTTAACTTCCTCTCCTCATCGCTGAAATAGACTTCCTTTATTATATTCTCCATCTGATGCCTTTCAGAGTCTCCAAAAATGTTCCCCTAAAACCTACTAAAAGGCTAAAAATGGGCAGATGGAGGAAATACAGATATTCTAATACTTTACAACTTTAAAGAAATGTGGTTATATATGTGTACTCTGATATAAACAAATAAAAATACACAATTCTAAAATTGGTCATTGAGTAAATATTCATTACAAAATGATATTTTGCTTTACAAAAGGATTCATTATAGGATTCCTTTAGTTAGAAATCTCCCTCAGCTTCCTATATGATAAGGGATTAATATTTATTATTGCCACTTCTATTTTATATAGTGCTAGAAATGTTAACTATAGCAATAAGACCAGAAGAAGAGATTAAGGGAACAAGGGTAAGCAAAGAAGAAATGAAGTTATCCATTTTGCAGATTATTTGATGGTGCATGTAACCCTAGAGATGAAGAGGTCTAGGACTTTTGGGGTGCTGCTGGAACCCCAAGGTTGCAGTACCGGGCCCTGCCTGAAAGAATTCAACTCAAATCTTCTTCAGCCAAAGGAAAAGTTTATTAGTGATGAAACATAATATAGGCCAGGTGTCACCAGTAAGGACAAGTGGGCATGAGAGGTTCTCAGCCTTTTGAGCATGAGATTCTCAGCCCTGAATGAGGGCCAGGGTAGATCTTATATACTTTGGGTGACCAGGGAAGGGTCTAGGAAAATAGTCTGGGAAAAGGGTCTGGGTGAGAATTCCCAGAGACTGGAATGTTTAAGAGATTGAATAGACAATGGGAATAGATAATGAAGGAACTGAAAGATATCTGAATGAAATTAAAAGGTAGGCTAAGGCTTTCAAAGGGAGATGAGGGGCTGGGGCCTGTAGACAAGGGGAGCCAGATTCCCTTTAAGCAAGGGGTGAACACCTGGGCTTGGGCCACACCCCATCAGAGACACAATTAAAAATTAATTTTTATAATTAATAACTTAGCAAAGTTTCAGGATATAAAATTAATCAACACAAAACATGATCATTTCTGTATGTTACCACCAAAACCTGGTAGTAAGAGATAGAAATAGAACTTCCCATTTAAAATAGCTACAGAATGTATAAAATATTCTATTTATCAAGATATATTCAGGAATTATATAATTATAATGACAAAATAATCTTTACTGAAATAAAGACAAATCTAAATAATTGGAGAACTATTCATTGTGTGGGGGTAGTTTGAGTCAATAAAATAATAATAATAAAGATACCACCTAAATTAACTTAATTATTTAGCATTATATCACTCGAATTATCAATGGATTACTTTATAGAGCTAGAAAAATCATAAAAGAATTCATTTGGAGAAACAAAATCTCAAGAATATCAAGGGAAATAACGAAAGAGAGGGGATTATAGGGACCTAGTAGCAGCAGACCTCACTCTGTATACTACAAAGCAACAACCACCAAAACAATTTGATACTGATTAAGAAAATGGGGTATTGATCAGTAGATATAGTAGGTAGATAATATACAGAAACAAATGAACAAAGTAATCTAGTGTTTGATAAACCCAAAGAACTAACTTACTGGGGTAAATCATTATTCAACAAAACCTGCTGGGAAAACTGGACAGAAGTCTGATAGAAACTAAATTTAGACCAACATCTCATAAGCTTCAAATAAACACATGTCTTAGACATAAAAGGTAACCAAAAAAAATTAGATGAGAAAGGAAGAAAATACTTTTCTGATCTATGGGAAGGGGAAGAGTTCATGACTAAATGAGATATAGAGGGGATCACCAAAGATAAAATAGACAATTTTGATTACATAAAATTTAAAAGTTTTTGTATAAATAAAACCAATGCAACTTAAATTAGAAGGGAAGGAGGTAACTGGAAAGAATCTTTGCAGCAAGTGTCCCGATAAAGGACTAATTTCCACAATATATTGAATCAGTCAATGATTCAAATTTACAAAAATAAGGGTAAGTTGAGATTTATCAGTCTCCAATTGATAAAGCAGTTTTGATAAGGCAGTTTTCTAAGGAACAGATTCTATCTTCTAAGAAGAAACCAAGCTATCAATGAGCATGTGGGGAGGGGGGCATGCTTTCTATCACTAATAAAGAGAGAAATGCAAATTTAAGCAACTCTAAGTTTCTACCTCCACCCATTAGATTAATAGAGATTAACATTCATTTTATATGCCAAGCACTGTGCTAAGCACTGGGGATACAAAGAAAGGTAAAAAAAAAATCCTTACTCTCAAAGAGTTCACAGTCTAATAGATGAGACAACATGCAAACAATTCTATTCAAACAAGATATATGTAGGATAAATTGGAGATAATCAATAAAGATAAGGAACTAAGATACAGAAGGACTGGGAAAGGTTTCTTGCAGAAGGTGGGTTTTTGGCTGAGTTGACAGGAACCAGGGAAGCCAAAAGGTTGAGATGAAGAAGAAGAACATTTTAGACATGGGGACAGCCAGTGAAAAAGCACCAAGTCAGGAGATGGAGTTATGCAAGGAAAAGCAAGGTCAGTGTCATTGAATTGTAGAGTATATAGAGTGGAATAGCATGCAAGAAGACTAGAAAAGTAAGGAGGGGTCAGGTTATGAAGAGCTTTAAAAGTGAAACAAAATATTTTATATTTGATCCTGGAAGAAATAGGAAGCCACAAGAGTTTATTGATTAGGGAGGTGACATGGTCAGATTTGCTCTTTAGAAAGATCTGCTTTTCAGATGAATAGAAGATGGATTGGAATGGAAAAGAATTGATGCAGGGAGACCAACCAACATGAGATTAAAATACTCACAGCATGAGGTGATGAGGGCCTACACCAGTGATTGCAATATCTTGGAAGAGAAAGTGGCAGACTCTAGAAATGTTGCAAAGGTAGAAATGAAATTGGAAATTAGGAATTGATTTGGATAGGGGGAGTGAGAGTGAGGAGTCAAGCATGACACGTACATTGGGAGCTTGGATGACTAGAAGATGGTCGTGCCCTGAAAAGTAATAGGAAAGTTAGGAAATGGGGATTGTTGAGGGGAGGGGTGGGAAAATAGAGTTTGGTTTTGGTTATTTTGAGATTAAGTTGTCTAAACGATATCTAGTTCAAGATGTCCAATAGGTAGCTGGATATGTGAGTCTGGAGGTCAGGAGTAAGGTTAGGGCTAGACAAATAGACCTGAGAATCAACTGTGTAGAGATGATAAGTGAATCTATGGAGTTGATGAGATCATCAAGTGAAATAGTATAAAGGAAGAAAAAAAAAAAGAAGGGCAAAGATAGAACTTTGGAAGACACACCATGGTTAGTAGGCCATGACCTAGATGAAGATCCAGCAAAGAAAATTGAGAAGGAAGTAATCAGAGAGGTAGGAGGAGAACCAGGAAAGAACCACTTCCTGAAAACTTAAATATCAAGGAGAGGAAGGTGATAAACAATGTGAAAGGCTGTGAAGAGTTCAAGAAGGATGAGGATTGAGAAAAAGTCATTAGATTTGGCAATTAAGAAATTGCAGATAATCTTCTCAAGGAATTTAGTCAGGAAAAGAAGGAAAGATATAGGATGATAGCTGGCAGGGATGGAGGAATCAACTTCTTTTTTTGAAGTTGAGAGAGACATGGACATGTTTGTAGACAGCAGGGAAGCAGTCAGAATGGAGAGACTGAGGATAAGTGTGAGAGTAGAGATAAAAGTGGGGATATCTCCTGGAGAAGACAGGAAGAATGAGAGATATCATTTGTACATGAGGAAGGGTTGGCCTTGGCAAGAAAAAAGGCAATCTCTTCATGTGATATAGGGGCAAAGGAGGGAGACAGTAATGAGAGACATATGAGTCATGTGAGATGACAAAGAGGAGAGAATAGAAAGCTCTTGGTGAATGTGATTTTTTTATGTGAAATTTAAGACAAGGATCTCCATTAAAAGGGTGGGGGCATAAGGAGGGAGGAATGGGAAGTTTGAGGAGTGAAAGTTTTAGAAAAATCATTGTGGTAAAATGAAAAATGTTAGAGGGGCTCTGGAAAAACAGGCACATTAATGCATTCTTGGTGGAACTGTGATTTGGCCCAGCCATTCTGGAAAACAATTTGGAATTATGCCCCAAAAGTTACTAAATCTTGTACATTCTTTGACCCTTCAATACCACTACTAGGTATATACCAAGGAAATAAAAGAAAGAAACAAAGGACCCATATGTATAAAAATATTCATAGCTACTCTTTTCATAGTAGTAAAGAACTAGAAATTAATGGGGTATCCATCGATCAGGGAATGACCAAGCAAATTGTGGTTTATGAATGTAATAGAATACTACTGTGCTATAAAAAATGATGAAGGAATGGCTTCAGTGAAACCTCGGAAGACTTCTATGAATTAATTCAGAGTGAAATTGGTTTTTAAAAAAGAATAATTTATACAATAACATTATGAAAATAAAGAACATTGAAAAACATAAAAACTCTGATTAATGCAATGATCCAGCATAATTCCAGAAGACCATGATGAAGCATGCTGTTGTTGCTGTTGTTGCTGTTGTTGTTGTTATTTGTCCTTCATTTTCAAAGAGGATCCATGACATCATGGGGTGATGTCTTGACTTTCTCATGAATTGGATTTAAGTGAGACAGAGTTGCACAAAGTTGTCAGCCTCACTGTTTCTTCCAGAGTCATCAAAGTACAGTGACAAGACAAAAGTCAGGATGACTGGCAATGGCCTGGGAGGTCATGCATGACCTTGGTGTCTTTGATGTCTAACCAAGCTTTAGGTGCTCCACAGTGGCTGCTTCAGCTGCCTTCATGGTCACTGAAACAAATTGTTCTTATCTGCCTATTCCCCTGGGAGAAGTCTTCACATGCTTGGGGAAGACACTCTCCTAACTCACCAATAGGTTTGAGGCCTGTTGGTTGCCCTCAATCTGGTTTAGCCCATCTACAACTTCTTGGAGCACATAGTGAGAGTTGGGTGACAAGTGGATGAGCAGGTCTGAAAAGAGCTCTGCAAACCCTCACACCAGAGGTGCTAGTTCTCCCTGAACACCCTTATACATGCAGCATGTTACCCACCTCCTGAAAAAGAGGCAATAAATTCAAGGTACAGAATGAGAAATTTTTTTTTAATATGGACAATGAAGGAAATTGTTTTGGTTGACCATGCATATTTATTACAGAGGGTTTTTTTTCTTTTTCTCTTTCTTTTCCAATAGTAGAGAGTGGAGAGGGAGAGAAAATAAATTTTTTCTAATTGAAAAAGAATTAATTTAAAATAAAATAATGAATAGTTCTGATCCCTAAATCAAAAAAGTCATCCTCCCTTAGTACATTTAAAAATTATTTCATTTACAAAAATTCAATCAATGAAGCTTTCCAACAAAATGAAACCATAAAAATGGTTTATTTTTGCAAATCATTCATCTTTGAGCTAGGGAGTAGCCCTCTATCCTCAAAAAGCCCTTGAGAAATGGATTAAGTCAACTGATTCCATCTAAATAGATTCAATGTGTCCAGCTGGCAAGCTTACATACTGAGTGGCTCCGGGGGGGTACTTCTCCAACCATGTTACTAAACCAGATGAGAGTGTGGTTAACACTTGCCAGGGAAACTAATTCATTTATCATGTTGCATAAGCAGCATCCTGAGCTAGCTCCAAGTCAGAATTGATCTAGTCTGTAAGCCTAACCTACCCTAATTAGCACTGATTGTTGTGGGCTTGCAAGTGGAGATGCCCATTTCCCTATGAAAGCACTGCAGGTATATCCTGCTGCCACTGTGGTTGAGAAAATTAGGCCTAGAAGAGATAATAGGTGGTCAAGTCTGTGGCATATAGTTATAAATAAATGTTTGTTGACTGACTGCTTCAATAGAACTCTGATCTTATTGACCCAAGCATCCATCTTCTTGAGTTTATTTTTCTTTACTTTTAAAATTTTATGTAACATTTTACTATATAAGAAAATATCCATTATAATTATTTATATTTCATTATAGGAAGGTAGTGGATAAATTGCATTTTTAATAATAACTTTCTACATAGCCAGTTAGTTTAGTTTTGAGGGATAGGCAAAGTCAAGATAAAAAATATTCCTTTTCACTTAATCCCCCCCATAGTGACTTTTCCAGAAGATATTATTTTTATATAGCTAGTTACTGAACAAATAGACATTGCTTAGATAGTTATAAATCTAGCTTCAGTACTGCAACCGCCAATACACTGATACAGTTCCAGTTAACAAAATTTCCTAAGATAATTTTAAATCTGCAAAATGATATTCAAGTGTTTTGTTATGGTTCCTTTGAATGGTTTTCCACATAAGCTCAAGCAACATTCGTTGATTTCATCTGTTTAGCCTGTGTTAGTGCTTCTCGATACATGATGGAAATGCATATAAGCAATAAAAAGATAACAAAGAAATCATCTAGAAATCCTAGAATTCCAAAAAAGGCTTCAGGAACAAAATCCAAGGGTGATATCAGATAGAAAAAAGCTCCCAGTAAACAAAGTAATATCCTGATGCGGAACATCCAGAAAAGGACCCCAACTGAAACCATTTCCCTGAATGCATGTCTCAGTAAAGTGGGCAGATCCATAATTCTTTCCACAATTGATCTGGGTTGTCCTGAGAATCTTCGATTATAGTCATTAATATCTTGATGCAATTCTGAGACATCCTGAGTCTGATTATCTTCACCAAAAACTGGTAAGAGTAAGGTAATCGTTTGTCTGCAGATTGGACAAGTAATGGCCCCAAGCCACGAACCACATCACCAATATGCAATAATGCAGGTACTACCAAAAAAGATGTCCACAGTTTGTTTCAATAGGAAGAGAAGCCTGATGTAAACAGATCGGACAGGACATATCGGTATAGAACGGCTGCCGAAAAACAACAGGTGCATCCTGCTGATGTGTCTGAAGTTGTTCCCGGAGCACCCACAGCAGCTCTTGGTTATCAGGGTGAACGTTTTGTTCTGCATTTCTTAAAAGTATGTATATCAGTGCAGCAATGAAAGTGAAACTGATCACAATGGCCACGAGGACTTGGTCACTTACTCCTTCTATAACTGAATCATCCAGTTTCAGACTTTGAATTCTAGATTGATGTTTGTCCATTTCAGGTCTCTGGCGGCCAGTCCATTGCGGGCCCAGCCCCAGGGAGCGCACCTGGTCCAGCCTCCAGTTATCTCTGCTCGGACCTTCGTGGGCGCAGGCCTGTGGAAATCCAGCATGATGTCCCGGGCCTGGAAGAGGCTCTGGCGCGACTCCCACTCAGGTGGGGGCCAGGCCCCTAAGGATGCGGTGGACGCCGAAGCCGGCCAACGTGCTCCTCCATCTTCTTGAGTTTAAATCTGGCCTCAGCTGCTTACAAGCTGTGTGACCCCGTACAAGTCACTTAACCCTATTTGCCTCAGTTTCCTCCTCTGTAAAATGAGATGGAGAAAGAAATGGCAAATCTTTGCCAAAAAAAAAAAACAGAGAACCCAAATGGGGTCACAAAGAGTCAGACATGACTGAACAACAAATATTCTCCCAACGACCCTCAGTAGAGGACGTTAGCCAACATATCATCCTCTACTTGTGGAGGTCTTCTTCTGTGTCTTTTTATACACCGTAACTATTTGTGTAGTGCTACAATATTTCCTCTATAACACTTAAGGTATTTCTTATATATAGCCCCACAGCACATCACTCCAGTGTCATCTGGGTCACTCTCCACTTTGATTTTCTCATGACTGTGGTTTTCCAAGGTTCACAACCTTGCAATATTATAACGAGAATATGTGTCAGAAAAGACAGAACTGCCTGGAATCCCTTGAAGTACTATACGGTTTACTAAATATAATCCAGCTTAGTTTCAATTGAAGTAAAAAATATTTATTAAGTGTCTGCTGTATTCAAGACACCTTACTAGGTGTTGGGGGAGGAGGAAGAGGAGAAGGAAGAGGAGGAGAAGATACAGATAAATATATCTGTATATATATAAGAAGAAGATACACAGATTAATATAGATCAGTAGACAAAGTAGGGCAGTATAACCATTACCAACTTGGAAGTGGGAGGTGAGTAGAGAGATCAGGAAAGGTTTCATGTAGGCATGTGAGTTGTGCCTTGAAAAGAGATAAAGATTGCCAGGACAAGGGATAAATGTAATGAGATTGAGGGAACTCCAAAACTTACAGCAGAACCCATAGTGGAGTTGGGGAGGAGCCAAGGAAATACATTCTTGCTCTCTGAGATTACCCAAAAGAGAATAATGGTCTCACATTTCTTACTGGTACAAGATTTACACGGCTCAACATTAGTTCACCTTTGGTTCATGAAGGCCAGACTCCTTGAGTGTTATTTCTTACCAGGGCAATTGGAGTTTGCCTTTGCCTCTACATGTGTCTTCTGTGACCATGGATGTAATATAAAGTGTACCATTCTGACCTAACTTTTAAGACAAAGACCCTATCTCAGTAATGGAATAAGGACTGCATTTGTAGTCTGAGGACCTAGATTTGAATCTTGACTCTGATATTTCATACCTGCATGATCTGTATGTTCATTGACCAACTGTTTCAATGAAACTGACTTCAATGGAAATCAGTTCACTTCTCTGGGACTCTGGACCTGAGTTTCCCAATCTATTGTTGTTCATCCTTTGTTTTCAAAGAGGACCAATGACATCATGAGGCAATGTCTTGATTTGTGCATGGATTGCATTTAAATGAGACTGAATTGTACAAAGTCATCAGCCTCACTCTCCCAGAGTCATCAAAGTCCAGTGGAAAGACAAAAGTCAAGACAACGGGTGACGGCCCGGCAAGCAAAGACCTTGGCGTCTTTGATGTCTGGCCAAGCTCTAAGTACTCCATAGTACCTGCTTCAGCTGCTTTTGTGGTTATTGGAACAAATTATTCTCATCTACCCATTCCACCAACAGAAGTTTTCACATGCTTGGAATAGACATCCCCCTAACTTACTGATGGATGCGAGACCTGTTGGTTACCCTCAGCCTGGATTAGTCCATCTGCCAAGACAATGTTACCAAGGTGTAGCCACTGAGCCTGCCACAGCTTCTTAGAGCCATAAGTGAGAGTAGTGTGGCAGGTGAATGCCAAAAGTGGTTGAGCAGCCCTATTAAGGGTTTGCCAAACCCTCACACTAGCAGTGCTAGACCTCCCTGAACACCCTATTAAGGGTCAAACCATATGATCTCTGAGAACCATTCCAGCTATAAATCTACAATCCTATGATTCTAGTGGTATGGGGAAGAATTAAGAAGTATTATTACAAACACTTTGCAAACATATAATGCTGTAAAGTGGATTAATGAAAAATTGCATTGTCAACATTTTTGGTCAATTGCTCAACTTTGTTTTTCTGATCCATACCTGTGATCTCATTTGTATAGGGAGATCCCAAAGTGAAAACTCCCTCCACCAGTGTAGATTGACAACATGGTGACACATGTAAGAGACTAGACTTGAATCCAAGTCTTCTGGACTCCAAGACTAGCCTTTTATGTGCTATACCACACTATCTCTGTTTACTTTTAAAATGTGTAATAAAAGCCCTTTCAAACATAACCCCTCTAGAAAACTTGGAGGGGGGCTAATAAAAAGCCTCCTAGAGGGAGGGAGGAGGGGTTGGGCAGGATTTGGGAGGAGACAGTACAATAAGGAGAGAAGCAAAGTTTTGGACACAAGGAAGCAGAGCAAAGAGTATTAAATAGGGTCAAAAGCAGCTTGGCTACCCCTGGGGTGCCCAGTGTGATTGATTACATACAGTAAGCTGACTGCACTAACCCAATTGGAAGAACAGCCTGATCATTAAAGGAGTTTCCCCTCTTCATCTTCAAAGCATGGCAGCGAGGGGTATTTTCATTCTCTTCCTCTCTTTCATTCCTCTCCCTATTATGACAAAGCTGAAAATCCTCAACTGTATTCCACTTGCCTATCCACCACTTTTGATGGTATCTTATAAGCTTGATTCTCTTTTCATAAATGATTTTGTTCTCATCACCTACAGGTTATGTCATTATTGGAGATCAGAGCATGCAGGGGGGATGGCCCTACTAAGGCCCTTTCATTTTGGCATGGAGGTTAAAAGACCTCCCTGAGGACTACTAAATCACAGTTTAGTTTTGTGAATGGCCCTATAACTCTCTAAAGCAAAACTTTAAAACTTGATCTTAAGGCTCACTTAGATTTGCCCTAGAAGAGTGAGCCAGTTAAAAGCTAGGGCCACCAAAGGTATGTCCATAGGTTGGAGAGCCTAAATTCTACCCCTTTTACCAGAAGGGAGGGGTGAGCTAAGACAGACTAGAGGAGAAAGTTCCAGTAGGGGATTTCAACTCTCTGTGGTGGATTTTAACTCTATCACTTTCTGGTTGGGAGGTAAAAATGATGAAAGTACTGACCCTCTCGTGGTCCGTAGTGACACCTAAAAAAGGAAACTATATTACCTGAACTCTAGCTAGAAGTACAAGACAGAAATGTGTGTATTGTGAAATGAGCAATATGTCTGGGGTCAGAGACTGTAGGTTCAAATCCTACTTCTTACATTACTTGTGTGACCTTGGGTAGGATGCTTAACCTCAGTTTCCTTGTCTGTAAAATGAGAGGGCTGGGGCAGATGTTCACTGAAGTCCCTTTCCACTCCAGATCTATGCTCCTATGATCTATAAATTGGCTTCAATTTGCATCTGTTCATCTTAGTCTAGCCATCTGGATGATAATAGCTTATATGAATGATTCTAAGTCAGCCTCCAAAGGGGCTGTTATGTGGGCACATAGATCCACAAATGTGTGACAGATTTACATTTAACACCCCTTGTGGGAAAAATCACATTAACTAAAATAAGGTGAATTAGGTCCAGATTTAGACATTGCCTATTAAATAAAATTTATGACACCGTCAAGAACATTTAATTGTTTAATCTAACATTTTAAATGTTAGAAGTTAATGTTGGCGAAAGAGTTAAAGACATTATAGATTTATCACTTTAAAGACAGAGCTATGTAAATGCCTACACCATTAGCCACATAATAGCTTCAGATGCCATATTCAGATAACCTCAGATTGGTTAAATTATGAAACTATAATTAAAAATAATTATCCTTGCAGTAACCACTGGATAGCCAACGAGCCTACATTGCCAAGGAGAAATACAGAGCTTAGGTCGGTGACATATCAAGTGATAGACTGAGTCAGTCTTAATGTGGGTAGACGAAATAGTTTTATGCGTCCATAAAAATTTAATAAAACATGTAGAAATTGTTTGTAATAATGATCAAAGAAAAAACGCTAAACTTCTAGGCAGGATTTATTCCTATCTGAAATATGGAGATAAAATTGCCACTAGAAAATTTTTTTTGCTTGCATAAAATCAATGTAGTTGGCTTGAATTCTGTACTTATTTTTCCATAATATTATGAGTAATCTGTTCACAAGACAGATTCTTTAAGTCCCAACTCAAAAAGAAATTCACATTTGTAGATTTCAGGTGAGCCAGTTTCTTTTTTTTTTAAATAGTTGAAAACTGGCTGACAAAGATCATTGTTATTTAAATCTAGGAGTCAACCCGCTTCTCATTTGCCCATACCCCTCCCCCCAAACATTTTATCTAATCAATCACCAAGAGCAATAGGGTCAGATCATCCATGAATTTAATTTAGACAAATTCAGCTATAGACATACTCAACTATAAACATATGGCAAAAAACAGGGAGAGAAATAACAATTTAAATCATATGGGTAATGTCATTCCACTCAATGACCATATGCTTTGGAACGAGCCTAACCCAGTCTGAGATGGAAGACATTAATCTGCTGTTACTCTAGTCCATTTCCCTAACCTCTCATATGTAGGCAGTCAGTTTTATTATCTCCCCTTTATCTTACCCACAAGCTGGTCATTCTACTAAGTTTGGTCTATCTAATAAGAGAGACAACATTGGTTGGCTATCCTTGCATTACTAATCAGATAGACAGACCATATGGTATTTATGGTGTTCCCTTTGACTTGCTTGAGTTTTCTTCGACCTCCTGGTGCAATAGGAAGAAGAAACACTTCCTTTAAATCCCAATTCAAATCTCTTCTTTTACTGAAAGGCTTCCTCGGCCCCTATTAATTCTAGTACCTTCCCTGTTAATTACTTCTTATTGATTATATATTTTATATAGCTTGCTTTATATATTTCATATGTTGTCTCCTCCATTAGACTGTAAGCTTCTTGAGGGCAGAGGCTGTCTTTTGCCTCTTTTTCTATTCTCAGTGCTTAGCACAGAGCCTAGCACATAACAGGTGCTTAATAAATGTTTATTGATTGATTGACTAGTGGCATGTATATTATCTAATAAAATCACACTTTCATATAAAGCCCTTTCAGGAATATTTTCCCCTAATCAGTTTTCCTGCCAGCTAAATCTTTATTTATGGTTTTTTTTCTTCCACTTGAATAGAAATTCAGTTTCCCACAACTTTATTGACCAATAGCTTACCTGGGTGAAGTGAAAAATAAAATTGGTGTTCAACTGTTTCCACAGCAATCATCTCAGCTCCATCAGCTCTGTACTACAGACAGTCTTCTTTTAAAGAGACTCTACTCTTTTTCCAGCTACTGCTGTAAAGAGATATTATACTGCATTCTGTGAGTGGTTGAATGAATTTTCAGGCATAATTTTCTCCCTATGCTCTGACTTGAGAACCTAACTCTTACATAAGTTGTAATGCCACTGTACTACTAATTACTCCTGGGAGAAATTATTTTTAAATAACCAATTATTAACATTGGGGAGATCCAGGATTTTTTCCCTTCCTATTTCCTCATTTAGGGTCAAAGCTTAGTTCTCTGAAGGGCTGGACTGATGATATGAAATCTTGAGTCATACTTGCTCAGCTGGGAAAACTTAGACCTGATCAAAAGGTAAAGAGACTGTAGTATAGATAAATGAATTCTAACCCATCGTGTTCTAGTCAGACAGTTCTGAGCGGAGGTGGACCCCTTTGTCTACATTGCCCTCAGTGGGTGCTCTAGGTGAAGATAATTCTCTTTGTCCAAGACTAAGTGATCAAAGTCAGTCCCCCAGCCCCTCATTAGAACAGGTCCACCTCTCATTAATTGTTAATCAATCAGAGTTGATTGTCACCTGTCAGGAACACTCACTCTCCCACGGGGCATACAAGCATCAAGAGGCCTCCAGGAAGGGTTTTTGATTTATGAGAGATAGCCAAATGACCATTCTTTTATTAATTATTCTCTAACCGTAATTACTAAAATGAGTGATTACCTAGCAATTATGTCTCTCGACCTTTTTATACATCACACCTCCTCACTAGTGTCTTTCAGAACCAAACCTCTATTTCCGCATCTGCCATCCTACTCAAATTCCCATCACCTTTCAAGTCTCCCATCTACTTTTCCTACTACCTGCTCTTTCCTGCTCCCATCCCTCCTATAGAACAATGGCAGACTAATTTTCTACAAAACACCATTTTCATCCACTCTCTTATTTCAGAGCCTACCACATCCCTAATACTTAGCACATTTAAGTCTTTCTACCTTTTAGTCCTACCATCACAGAATCACAGAATGTTGGTGCTAAAAGAGCATGAGAGATCTTCTAATCTAATCTCATTTTTCAGAGAAAGACATTGAGGGTCAGAGAAGAAAAGTGATTGTTCAAGATCACACAGAAAATAACTGGTTCAGAAAAAAGTCTTGGCTTTGGAGTCAAAGGATCTGGGTTTAAATATCATCTGTGCTGCATACTACCTGAGTCACTCAAGCAAAGGCTTCTCTGAACCTCGGAACCTCTGAACCTCTGAGGCAAAAAAGGGTTGGACCAAATTATTCTGAAGGTTCCTTCCAGCTCTTAATGTATGATTCTATGACACAAAAAGTAGCAGGACAAGGTCACAAATCTGGATCTTTCTCTCCAAGGCTCTTTCCACTATACCTTACTAATTTCTGACACAATACACCTTGATCATTGGGCAGCTGTGTGGCTAAGTGGATGGGGCCACCAGACCTGAAGTCAGACATGAGTATAAATCTAAGCCTGACACTTACTAGCTGTATGACCCTGGGCAAGTCACTTAATCCTGTTTGCTTCAGTTTCCTCATCTGTAAAATGGGCTAGAGAAGGAAATGGCAAAGTATCTTTGCTAAGAAAACCCCACATGGAGTCATGAAGAGTCAGACACAACTGAAACTACTCAATGACAACAAAAAACCCATGATTATACTATATGTTCTCTATTCGCCCTCTTTTATTACCAGTATTCAAACTCTGCAACTCCTTCAACACTCAGGTCAAGATTCACCATCTCTATGAAATACTCCCTCCCCCCCCCCGATTAACCCTACTTTATAATGATCTTTTTCTTTCTTTGAAGAAACAGATGCTGGACCAATAATCTTGATGTTGTTGAGGGTTGCCTTAAGGAGTACCCTGGAATGCACTAAACAGCTTCCTGTTTCCTGGCTTATTCCCCTCAAACATGTTTTCCTTCATTTCGTTTCTATGCCAAACAATCATAAGGAGGCAATTAGCTATAACAGTCTTCATCATCATTAAATATATATATATATATATGTATATATATAAAACTTTGCATTGAATGCCATGATAGACTTCATAACATTATTTATTGAACAGTTCTATTACTGCCATTTTTTCATGAAACATAGGCTTAGAGCAGAGCCAGGCAATAAAGCACTTATGTGTCCTAGACAAGGTTTTAAAATTGGTCTGCCACATTTGGAGTACTAGTCATCTCTACTTGTCTAGCAGAGGTTTTAAAGCTTTCACTATAATGGACATGACTTCATAGGACAATATATTTAGAGCTGAAAAGAGACCTTAGGGATCATTGAGTCCAACCCCCTTCTTTTTTAGATGAGTAAACTAAGGCAAGAGAGAGCAGTTAACCTGCCCACGGTCATATGGGAAGTCAGTGGCAGAATTTGAACCCAGGTCCTCTGAGTCCAAATCTAGTGGTCCTTCCACTATGCCATGTTGACCCTCCGATTTTATTTATTTCAACATAAATACATATGTGCCAGGAAAAGCAGAATGTCTTGGCATGAAAACAGGCCATTTATTCAAGGTAATTTTTTAAAATATCTTTCATCATGTTCCCCTCCCTATCATCCTTCGTGGTGTAATTGGATGACCACATATTAGAGATATTGTAAAGAAGATTTCTATACAGATCTAAGTTGAAACAAGCTTCTATTTATTTAGGTCCCTTCCCACAGTGAAATTAAGACATTCTATATTTCTGTTTTCTCTAACATCTCATTAGTTCACTGATGGACACTCGGCATGTACCTTTCATCAGTACTTCATCTGTGCATCCAAAAGAATACTAGGGTTTCATGTCCAGTTGAGAATGAGGCTGGCTGGTTTATGATGAGTTGTGTCCAAAAGACAAGCCCTCTTTAGCATGTTTTTGCAGCTTCATCTGCCTAAAGACAAATGGGCCATGAAAGGCACATTGTCTACAAAGAGCATGCTAATAAGTCTACCAATTCCTAACACTTTTTATGGTTAATAACAGCTGTGAGGCGGTTTGGCATAATAGGGAGGGTGCTGGTGTAATAGTAGTCAGGAACACCTGGGTGGAATCCTACCTAGGACAGTTACCAGCAGTGTGATCCTGGGCAAGTCCCTCTCTGAGCCTTGGTTTTTTTACCTGTAAAATGGGTATAATAGCATCTACCTCTCGAGGTTGTTTTGAGGGTCAAATGAGATAATGGTGTAGAACTTTTTGCCAACTAAATCATTTTTTTAAATGTTAGCTATTATTGCTAATTGCTAGCATTTTATTGGCAATAACATCTGAGAAGTGGATTGGCATGATGGATAGAGTGCTAGAATAAATAGAGTCAAGAATACCTGAGTTGAATCCTACCTAAGACACTTTCCAGCTGTGTGATGCTGGTTAAGTCTCTCTCTTTGAGTCTTGGTTTTATCACCTGTAAAATGGGGATGATAATAGCACTTACTTCACAAGGTTATTATCAAAGTCAAATAAGATATGCATGAAAAGCATACTGCAAACCATAAAGCACTATGCAAATTGAGTTATTATTATTGTTGTTGTTATATTCTAACCTTATGTTAATTATGTGAGAGATGGAGGCCAGAGCTATGGGAAAGTGGGGGAGAAGGGAGATAACTTGTGAAGGAGGGGGATATCATGACAGGGAAAACATCGAGCCCAATTTTCTTCAGCCCTACCACAGAGAACAGAGGAAAGAAGTGGGCCTCATATTACAGACCAGAAAACTCAGGGCAACCGACAAGTGGTGTTAGACCTCGAATCTTCCTCTGGATATACCCAGATGATCATTAAAGTCCAAACCAACAACCAGAAATCAGAAATTAAGGGCACCGGAAAGTAGCAATTTAGATACAACACACTGCCTCTCCAGATACCCTGTGGAAAGATAACCAGAGAAGAAGCTGCAAACAGCTATAATGAGAGTGCCTTTTATATTGAGGTTAAGGGTTATCTTGGTGAGTTAAAGGCAGCTACTTGGCACAGTGGGTAGAGAGCCAGGCCTGGAATGAGGAAGACTCATCCTCCTGAGTTCAAATCTGGTCCCAGACACTTACTAGCTGTGTGACTCTGGGCAAGTCCCTTAATCCTGTTTGACTCAGTTTCTTCATCTGTCAAATGAGCTGGAGATGGTAAACCACTCCAATATCTTTGCCAAGAAAATCCCAAATGGGGTTATGAAGAGTTGGACACGACTAAAACAAGTGAAAAACAGCAAAATGATGGGTTACCTTGTAGTGGGTTGGCCCATTAGTGATAGATATGAATAAGACCAAGGTCATGAGTTCAGTCTCCATGGTAAGCACTTAACTTTGTTATATTCCATGGCCACAGACTGAAGAGTCTATCTTGTAAGCACTTACCATTCATCCCAAGAGGCACAGAATTAAGAGACAAAACTCAAAGCATATACTCCTGATGGTAGGTCATAGAATCACAGAATCGTGGTTTGTCCTTCATTCTCGAAGAGGACCGTAACATCAGGAGGTTGATGCCATGACTTGCAAGTGAATTGGATTTAAGTGCAGGAGGGCTGTGTAAGTGTCACCAGCCTCACTTTCTCCTCCTGAGCCATCAGGGTCTGGTGGCAAGATGTAGATCAGGGAGACTGCAGGTAGCCCAGGATGCAGTGAGAGACCTTGGCCTTTTTAAGTTAAGGTCTTTCCAATATGTTAGGGAGAAAGAACCATGAAGATCATGCCCATCAAATCCATTCTGGTCACTAATGATGTCTTCATATTAGAAGGATAGCATAGTACCACACATATAACCTATATAAAATTGCTTAACATCTTAGGGAGGGGGGAGGGAAGGAAGGGAAGAAGTGAATTTGGAACTCAAAATTTTTAAAAACAAATGTTAAAAATTGTTTTTACATGCAATTGGGGAAAAAAATAAAATTTTTTTAAAAAAAGGATAGCATAGTATTTTGTATCCTCGAATTATATTTTAAAAACCAACAACAATAACTTGGGTTGGAGTCTTGGCCCTGCCATTTATTTAGCTTTCTAATGATACGCACTTACCATTTCACTGACCCTCAATTTCCTAATCTATAAAATGGGAGTAATAATGGGCTGCACTACCTTCATCACAGGGTTGCTTGAAGTTCAAATGAAATAATGGGTGTCAATAATTTAGTAAGCCATAATGTGCTATTCAAATATACTCTGATACTGCTAAACTTAACTCTTTCTTGGCAAAGTGTTAGTCACTAGACCCAGCAGATAATGTCAAGTCTGGTGTGATCATGGATATTATAGGATTTAAATCAAGAAAGGACCTTAGAGATCATCTAATACAACTGCCTCATTTTACAGATACATAGTAACAGCTAGCATTTGCAAAGCACTTTAAAGTTTGCAAAAAGCTTTACAAATATTCGCTTATTTGATTGTTAATATTTCCAGCTTAAGGCAGCCTGGTGGTCCAGTGGATAGCACACCAGGCCTCGAATCAGGAAGACTCCTCTTTCTGAGTTCAAATCTGGCCTTAGACACGTACTAACTGGGCAAGTCACTTAACCTGTTTGCCTTAGTTTCCTCATCTGTAAAATGAGATGGAGAAGAAAATGGCAAACCACTCCAGTATCTTTGCCAAGAAAACCCCAGATGGGGTCACAAAGAGTAGCATGTGACTGAAAAGACTGAAAAACAACCAAATCTCATTTACAGATGAAGAAACTGAGGCAGATAGAAGTTAGGTAGCTTGCCCAAGTCACAAAGTAAGTGTCTGAGGTAGATTTGAACTCAGGTGTTTCTGACTCCAGGTTCAGGGTTCTGTGCACTATGTTGCTACCTAGCTGCCTTGTGAAATTAGATAACTAAGGCCCAGCAAGATAAAGTGACTGACCAAGGTTAATTCATTCAAAAGTAGCAAACCTGGGCCCTTTGACACTGAGGTGAGTGCCTTTTCCCACAATACCACATTGCTTTTTGAACCCTAATTTCCACTGCTGGGTTATGGTGAAGGCATGCCGGACTCCAGAGAGTTCAAGGAGGTGACTCTTCTCTTAGGAAGCTAATCTATCTGCTTCCTTAAGTGGGAATACATCCTTGCCTAGCCCCAACGCACTGGTAGAATGGCATCGTTAGAGAGGCAGTGCTATATCGAATAGAAAATTGACCTTAGAATCAGGAAGTCCCACCTTTGTCCTTTCCTGCCTGTTTGACCTAAATTCCTTTTAGTTTCCCCAGGGAACTCTATAAGACTAGAAGTGGTTGCAGAGCAGACCTTTGCCAGTTGAGGGATGTCCCCAGGAGGGGGTATCCATCCCCACTCTCAAAAAAAAAAAAAACAACCAAACACACAGCTCAACTATCTCGAGTATCAAAGCTTACTGGAAAGACAATGTTAGCCTGGAGCAGAAAAGTATTTCTGGTTACATTCTGAGTTACATAGGTGGGCCTGGACACAAATTCCACGTTCCCATCAACTGTGCTTTGGAACAGATATCTAAGTCGTCCATGCTACCGTGGTTAAACCAAGAGGTCTGGCTTCTTCAACTCAATCCAAATAACATTTATTGAGTCCCTCTTATGTGCTAAAATCCAAAGACAATATGGTTGGCATAAACAGTATCTGCTGCTCATAAACAAATCTCTAGGGAACCTATTTGGGATCCAGTGTAACAGAATAGCCTCTGGGTTGGCCCTGGTTATTTCAGAGGTTACAGAACAACTTTGTGGATGAGAAACCACATTCCCCAAAGTGGAGATCAGGTCTCCTCTTGTTTTACATAATACTGCATAATTTTTGAACATCTTCTTTAGAGAAAAGTGTGTGCCATCTGAAGTCTTTATAATTGTCAGTATTAACATACCTTAGCAAGCAGCTTTGGGACCAAGTCAGGGATGCATTAGAACACATAATATCAGGGCTGGCCTTTCTACTAATCTGAGAGAGTCACAGAATTTGAAAGTTGGAGGGGGCCTCAATGACCACTTGATTTACACTATACCTGACAAGTGTTCAGCCAGCCTCTGCTTGAAGACCTCCAAAGAGGGGAAATCCATGATTTCTCAAGGCAATCCATTCCATTTTTTAACAACTCTAATCATTAGGCAGGAGCAGCTAGGTGGTACGGTGGATAGAATGCAGGGCCTGGAGTCAGGAAGACACTTCCTCCTGAATTCAAATTCAGCCTCAGACACATACTAGCTGTGTGACACTGGGCAAGTCAATTAACTGTTTTTGCCTCTGTTTCCTCATCTGTAAAATGATCTGGAGATGGAAATGGCAGACTACTCCAGTATCTCTGCTAAAAAAAACCTCAAATAGCTAGGTGGTGCAGTGGATAGAGCATCATCCCTGAAGTCTGGAGGACCTGAGTTCGAATCCAAACTCAGACCAAACACTTGACACTTACTAGCTGTGTGACCCTGGGCAAGTCACTTCACCCCAATTGCCTAAAAAGGAAAAAGAAAAAAAATTGCAAAGAAAAGAAAACCTTAAATAGGGTCACGAAGAGTCAGACACAATAATCATGAAATTTTTCCTGACTTTAAGACTAAATTTGCCTCTTTACACACATTGCTCCACATTCTGCTTCATGGAGCCAAACAAAACAAGAGTAACCCCTCTTCCACGTGACTGCCACTCCCTACAAAAAAAAAATTTGATTATAAATATATGTTTATGTAGTGCTTTGTATATTTTTCTCACTTACTTAGTTCTAACAATGACCTGGTGAAGTAGATAGTACAGATTTTATGACTATTTTACAGGTGAGGAAACTGAGACCGTAAAAATAATTTGCCACTGCTAGTAGTGAGCAGGGATGGGATTGAATTTTAACTTCAAACTTGGTGCTTTTTTTTTTCACTCTAACACAGCTACTTCTTACATGTGGGTAGAGTAAATATCCACTAGATGTTATATAGCTGCTTTTTCCGTGTGTGCCTAGTGAAATGTCTGGTACATAGTAAGCAATTAATAAATGCTTCTTGACTATTTAAAAGTTCCAGGAAAGCCTTGGCCAAAAAAATAACCCTTCTCCATTGGCTAATGTATGAAATGTTCCCATTACAATTTATCTTTTTAATTAATCATATCTTTCTCTATGTCTCTCTCTGTCTCTCTGTCTCTTTCTCTCTCTTCTCTCTGTCTCTCTCTCTCTCTCTCTCTCTCTCTCTCTCTCTCTCACACACACACACACACACACACACACACACACACACACACACACCACACACCCCTTTTCAATAAATTCCATTGGTACCCTACTACCTCAGGATAAAATCATCTGCTTGGCTTTTAAAGTCTTTCATAACCTGACCCCATCTTACCTTTCTAGTTTTTTTTACATTTAATCCTTTCCATATATTCTACATGACAATGACACTTGGCCTCCTTAGTGTTCCTGGAACCAGACACTCCATCTCCCAACTCTGGGAATTTTCTAGGGCTGTTCCCCATGCCTGGAATGTTCTCTCTCCTCATCTCCACCTCCCAGCTTCCCTGGCTTCCTTCAAGTCTCAATTACAAGTCAGCCTTCTGCAAGAAGCTTTTCCCAGTCTTCTTTAATCTTAGGATGTTTCCTCTGAGATTATCTTCAATTTATCCTGTATATATTTTGTTTGTACATAGCTGTTTATTAGACCATGAGGTCCTCGAGAACAGGGACTGTCTTTTGCCTTTCTTTACATAGCCAGTGCTTAGCACAGTGCCTGGCACAGAGCAAGGAAGAGGAATGGGCTTCGCTTCCCATCTGCTGCTCTGCCCAGTTTTATTTACAAGGAACAAAAAGTACCCCTCGCTCCCCGGAATAAGTTAATAAGTTCCACCTCCTCCGGCCTCCTCTCCCCTTGAATTAGAAGGCTGGAGGGTCCAGTATTAAAATTCTCCCAAAGTTTTCTTTTATAGAGGGAAAAAATTGTGCTTCCAGGGGCAGCTAGGTGGCACAGTGGATAGAGCACTGGCCCTGGAGTCAGGAGGACTGGAGTTCAAATCCAATCACAGAGACAACACTTACTAGCTGTGTGACCCTGGGCAAGTCACTACACCCCAACTGCTTCACCAAAAAAAAAAAAATTTGGACTTCCAGCTTGCTCCATTTCCCACCTGCAGCTCCACCTGGTTTCAACTCCACAAAACCAATGCCCTTGCACCCCATTCCAATTTCCTTTTGTGTGTTGTCTTCCCCCATTAGATCGTAAGCTCCTGGAGGGCAGAGGTTGTCTTTCTTTTTTTCTTATTTGTATCCCTAAAATTTAGTACAGAGGCACATAGTAGGTACTCAATAAATGTTTATTGAATTGAATTTATTGAGCACCAACTATGGTGAATGCTTTACAAATGTTATTTCAGTAGATCTTTGTAACAACCCTGGGAGGTCCTATTATTATCCCCATTTTACAGTTGAGGAAACTGATACAGACAGAAGTTAAATGATTTGCTCAGCATCACACAGCTAGTGAGTGTCCAAGGCTAGAATGAAATCCAAGTCTTGTTACTCTAGGCCCAGGAGTCCCCTAACTGCTTAACAACCTAAAAGCTTACTAGATGCTTGCTAAGTGGATGACTTCCTGTCAGTGAAGCATCTGAAGGAAGGTTTTGATTTTGAGTGTCAGGAAAGGAACCTGGGAGTCCTGGGAGCTGTTGAGAAGAAGGGCAGAGGGTGGAGAAGGAAGGGAGTGCCTCGGGGGCAGCAAGGACTGATGGAGTAATGTCGCCTACTTTATCATTTCCCCCAGTGCCTGATCACTTTATATCTATGATATAGCCCAGGTTGAGCTCCAAGAGCCTCCCGTCAGTTTCACATCCTCACAGGAAAGATGGGCCTAAAGGAATTCAGCCCTGAAATCACAAGAAAGGGGAAGCTATATTCAAAATGCTAAAGTTTTTCTCTTATGGAAGGGGGGGTCATAGTTCAAGAAAGAATAAAAGCAGTGTCAAATAACACAGCTGTTCAGGAGAAAAGTGGCTTATTTTCTGCTGCTTTTATGAGGCAGTGGATGGGCCTGAAATTGTGCTGGGTTATATCAAAGTTAATCAAAAAAATTTGAAGTTCCTGTCAGAAGGAAAGAAATAGCACTTATTAAGTGCTTGCTGTGAGCCACGCACTATGATAATACTTTACAAATATCATCTTCTCATATCTTCACAACAACCTTGGGAGGTAGATGCTTGTTATCCTCATTTTACAGCTGGGGAAACAGAGGCAATCAGAGGTTAAGTAACTTGCTGAAGGATCGAACAGCTAGTTATCTAAAGCCAGATTTGAACTCCGGTTTTCCTGACTCTAATCCCAGGGCCCTATCCACTGTGTCATGTAGCTGCCTCCAGTTAGGAGGCAGAGGCCATATAGTATAACCTTCACATTTTACAGTAGAGGAAACTGAGGCCCAGAAAAGTTAAATGATGTGTTCCAGGTCAAACAAGTCACAAGTAGCAAAGGCAACATTTGAATTCAGGCCCTTAGACTCCATGCTCATTGCATTGTACTATGCTTCCTGAATGCCTAAGGATATAGTGTGGCCCAGAAGAGCACAGCTCTGAATCTGAGTTCAAAGGATCTGAGTTCAAATCCCAACTTGTCCACTTATTGCCTATGTGACACTGGGTAAGTCACGCAACCTCTCCAGGTCTTAAATGTCCTCATTTGTAAAATGAGAGGATAGGCCAAATGGATTCTAAGCTTCCTTCCAACTCTAAATCTAAGGATCTAAATTCCTTGAGCATAAATCTTTATTTGGAGGCAATTGGGATTAAGGGACTTGCCCAGGGTCATACAGCTAGTAAGTATCTGAGGCCAGATTTGAACTCAGGTCTTCCTGACTCCAAAGCCAGTGCTTATTCCACTGTGTCACCTAACTGCCCCTCAATAACCTCTTAAGTAGTATCCCAGTTGATACTCAAGTTCTTGATTCTGGTCCAGTGCTCTGTCCACTGCACCACCTAGCTTCCCTTAAGGATGTCTTTGGTCTACCACTAAGAATTCATTTCACTTTGGAAACATCCTTTAGCCATACGGGCCTATTTCCTCCTCTGTCAAATGATGAGATTGGTCTAGCAGATCTCTAAGGCCCCTTCCAGCTCTGATATTTTCTGATTTTTATGATAATAAGATGCAAAATCTACATGGGGAAAAAAGATCAGAGGCTAGAGTAAAAGATGAATGGGGAGTTCAGACAAAATGATCCAAGAAGTAATGAATAGTTAGCAATTACTTTTGGAGAATGGAAGGGAACATAGAGACCTGGCTATGTAATGATAGTCTTCAATAATTAAACAAACACGAAAACACCGTGGTATAAGACTGGAAAAGAAGTTTGTCATGAAATTTAAATGTAATTTAATTTAATGAGAGGCAACATGGTACAGTGGAAAGAGAAGCAGATTTGGAATCGAGGCCTGGGTTCAAATCCTAGCTTGACCACATCCTTATGTAACCTTGCTTAAGTGACAGCCTCTCTGAACTTGCTTTTCTTCATCTGTAAAATTAGAGGTTTGCAATAGGTAACTGCTTATGTTCCTCCCATCTGTAAATCCTTAACACAAATCCAGTAGAAAAGTTTTGGATTACAAGAAAATGTGTCAAGGGCAGCTAAGTGGAGCAGTGAAAAGGGCATCAGCAATGGAGTCAGGAGGACCTGAGTTCAAATGTGATGTCAGTTGACACTTACTGGGCAAGTCACTTAACCCCACTGACTATCAAAAAAAGAGGAGGAAGAAGAAGAGGAAGAGGAAGAGGAAGAAGAAGAAGAAGAAGAGGAAGAAGAGGAAGAGGAAGAAGAAGAGGAAGAGGAAGAAGAAGAAGAAGAGGAAGAGGGAGAAGAGGAAGAAGAAGAAGAAGAGGAAGAAGAGGAAGAGGAAGAGAAGAAGAAGAAGGAAGAGGAAGAGGAAGAAGAGGAAGAAGAAGAAGAATAGGAAGAAGAAGAAGAAGAAGAGGAAGAAGAGGAAGAGGAAGAAGAGGAAGAAGAAGAGGAAGAGGAAGAAGAGGAAGAAGAAGAGGAAGAGGAGGAGGAGGAAGAAGAAGAAAATGTGTCAGGTACTATGACATTGGTGGAGTGTGAATTGGCACATTTTCTGAAAAATACCCTGCTGTTCCACAATGATGCAGGTAGGTGGCACAGTGGATAGAGCTCTGCTCCAGCTCACCACTGCTTCCTATCAGTCTTATTTCTACATGCTGGGGCCAAGCTGAACAGAGATAGTCACTCTTTTACATGAAGAGTATAGAGCACTGGGCCTGGTGTCAGGAAGACTCCTCTTCAGACACTTACTAGCTGTGTGAACCTGGCCAAGTCACTAAACTCTGTTTGCCTCAGTTTCCTCATCTGTAAAATAAGCTGGAAAAGTAAATGGCAAACCACTCTGATATCTTTGCCAAGAAAACCCCAAATGAAGTCACGAAGAGTCAGACAGGACTAATTAACTAAATAACAACAACAAAATTCTACAATGACTTCTATAGACTATTCAGATACAGTGAACCTACTTCTAAAGACATTAAGGACAAGGACAAAAGGACTATCTGCACAAAAACGTTCATAGCCATATTGTTCTGAATGGTTGTTGTCCTTGGGTTTTCAAAGAGGACCAAAATGACATCACTAGGTTGGAGTCAAGGTACAGTGTGTCAGACTGTGACGGATCAGACCAATATGAGCTTGGAATGCTCTACCACAGGTCAGGCACAAAAAGTCTACATGAACATTTGGAGTGGAGATGTCTCCAAATTTGTGCTTCTCATGTTTCTTTTGAGCTACTGCAATTCTGCTTCACTCCTAGAGCACAGTGCTTTCTCTGATGGGGCATGCCATGTTGAGCGGTCCTTTACCAGTGTCTCCCATGTCATGCAACTGATTCCAAAGTTCTTCAGAGAGGCCTTGAGAATGTCTGTGTATCGCTTCTTCTCATCTCCATGTGAACACTTGCCTTGTGCGAGTTCTCTGTAAAATAGTCTTTCAGGAAAGTGTATGTTTGGTATTCAAATTGTTCTGAATAACAAAAGAACTAAAAACCCATGTATCCAGTGGAAAAAGATTCAAGGAAGTGTGTTATTTGAATATAATACTAGGCAACATGGTAGATAGAGCACTGGACCTAGAGTCAGGAAGACATGAATCTAATTCCAGCCTCAGATACTTACTAGCTGTGTGGCCCTGGGCAAATCACTTAATCTCTGTTTTCCTCAGTTTCTTCATCTGTGAAATGGAGGTAATAATAGCACTACCTTCCAGGACTATTGTGAGGAGAAATAAAAAGATATTTGTAAAGCGCTATATAAATACTAGTTATACCTATGAATATAAGAAATGTCAAGCAAATAGAAAACAAAGAGAAAATAAACTTATAATCATTAGGGACAACTGAGGCTGTCTGTTATCCCTCGGCTTCAATATGTGACTAGCCTATCTTTTCTTCCTATTAATCATTTCCCTGCTATCTTTTATTCTCACTCTTTTTCAAATTTCCCCATTGGTAATCTAGTTCAGTCTTCTCACACCCACCATGTATCTCTCTATTGTCTTCTGTGGGATCTTCATTTTCAATTCTTTGGAGACTGTTATTTTCATTTCTCACAACCATATGGCAACGCCAGGAGTACATGAGTATTAAAAAGATGGGCTGTTGTTTCCAGGAGAAGCTTGGGGCCATTACACAAGCTTTGCAGTTTCCTGAAGGCAATCTATCCCTTCCCTCCTCCTCCTATTCGATTCCAGACCAACTCTTTTTCCATTTGTGCTTTCTGTCCCAGATATATGCTACCTGTTAATCTCTATAGGTTACCCATCCTGCTGCCTACAACTAGGAAACAAACATTCTTCCTCTTCTTCATCTTTCCAGTCTGGATGATCAGACCAAACTCTTTAATGGCTACAGACCTCTTGCAATTATATAAATAATAATAATGGTACCAAAAACAAGGAAAAAATACAGAATGGTAAATAAATGGCAACAGGCTGATTCTGTGACTCTTGTTAAAGTTAATATACACATTTCAAAAAACAAACTGTAAATAACTGAAGTTTAAGCTTTCAAGTACAATCTTTTCTTTAAATTGTGTATTTGAATGGTTGTTTTGTTGATGGTTATTAAGTCTATAATAAATAAAAGAAAAAGAGTATGTGTCACGAACTGAGGTTTCTTCCTGTCTTACAGCCAAAGTCTCCTTGTATTCAATAACTTTTCTTCAATAACCATTTTCCTTTTGCGTCAACAGACCTGGAGGAGACTCAAACCTCACAGAGTCCTTGTACTTTAGTTTCCCTGCTAGAAAAACCACTCCCTCTAGAAGATTAGAGGAGGGTAATGGGGACTATTGAAGAAATCGTATCCAGGAACAGTTTTGGGAAATAAGAAGGAATAAGACTCTCAAACAATGCAGTCCAACGTATGTATTCCTCCATGCATTCCTCCAACCAGCCAAGACCTTTTGAGCAGCTACAGGGTATAGCACTCGTTCGAATGCAGAGAGATGAAAAGACATTCTTCCCTCTCATGCAACATTCAGTTGTACGTATTTCAAGCGATTTCTAATTAGCAATTACAATAAGTGAGACCAGTAAACTGGGCAACAAAAAATCTACAGATACTTTATGAGTTTTGAATGCCAGCTTCCTCTCTGACCAAAGCTATGTTGATTTAAGCCTCGAATGCACAGCTTTTTCTGTGACTATCTTCAGAAATACCTTAAAGGTGGGCAGCAAAGGAAGAGAAGAAACATCAAGGCCTAGGATAGGTCCATATTGTAGACCTGGGTTTCTTTTCCCCCTGGAAATCTGAGAGCTATGGTTTGGGCTAAGGCTAAATGGAGGAGCTTAGGGCCTCTTGCTCAGTTTATCACTTGGACTTGACAGCTTCTGAACTAACTGCTGTTATCACCAAATAAATTCATCTGCCATTGCTAAAAATGGTAGGCTACTTTGTCGATATGAATTCCTACAAGAGAATCGCAATTGACATTTTTAGACATTTTTTAAAGTTTTCCAATTGCTTTAGCTTAGGACATATACAGGAGCACATATAGAGGAGCTTAGCTGAGCCACACGACAATCCTGTGAAATCAGCACTATGTGTGTTATTGTCCCCATTTTACAGATGAAGATACTGAGGATTGGGAAGGTCAAATAACTTGTGGCACAATGGATAGAACACTGGACTTGGAATCAGAAAGACTCATCTGGCCTTAAACTCTTTCTAGCTGCGTCACTCTGGGCAAGTCATTTTACCCTGTTTGCCTCAGTTTCTTATCTATCAAATGACCTGGAGAAGGAAATGGTAAATCACTCCAGCGTTTTTGCCAAGAAAACTCCCAAATGGGGCCACGAAGAGTCAGACATGACTGAAAAACAACTGAAAAATAGATGTCAGAGGGTCTTTTCAGACTCCCAGTTCAGTTTTCTATCAACTGTCACAATGCTCCTTATAGTTTGCTTAGATTCATGGTGTCTCGAAGTTGGAGGGGCCCTCAGAAGCCTACTGATCCAGTGAACTGCCATCTATAACAAGTGTCAAAATCAAGGAGCAGCCTACAAAACTCCCAGTATAATTGGGAAATGTTAAAAAAATAAAAATAAAAATACAACATAGATAATGTTAAGTTATGGTTTTCTAAGTCTACATGTAATCTGTATGAATTCATTTCTATTTGAGTTTGACACCACTGTTGAATAAATTAAGTAATTATTTAGCCTTTGCTTGTGAAGGGAAAATCACTATTTCCAGAAATGGCCCTTTCTACTTTTAGATGGTGCTATTAAGATGTTTTTTCCTTGAGAGCCAAGGCAGAGTACATATTACCCACAAGTCTCCTCTTCTCCTTCCTTGTTCAGCCGGCCAAGATGCCAAAAGGGAAGAAGGCCATGGGGAAGAAGGTGGCTCCGGCCCCTGCTGTAGTAAAGAAGCAGGAGTTCAAGAAAGCAGCCAATTTTTTGTTTGGGAAGCAGCCCAAGAACTTTGTCATTGGTCGGAACATCCAGCCCAAAAGGGACCTTACTCGATTTGTCTAATGCCCTCACTACATCAAAGGTTTTTTTATAAGCGTTTGAAAGTGCCACCAACAATTAACCGGTTCACCCAGGCTTTGGATAGTCAAACAGCTATTCAGCTGCATAAACTGCCTCACAAGTACAGACCTGAGACAAAGCAAGATAAGAAGCCAAGGCTGCTGGCTCAGGCTGAACAAAAAGCTGCAGGCAAAGGAGATGTCCCCACTAAGAGACCACCTATTCTCAGATGTTACCACTGTTACTACCCTGGTAGAAAACAAGAAAGCACAGTTGGTAGTGATTGCACTTGGCATGGACCCCATTACGCAGGTGGTCTTCCTACCTGCCTTGTGCTGAAAAATAGGGGCTCCTTACTGTATTATCAAAGGTAAAGCCAGAGTGGGTCACTTAGTTCACAGAAAGACATGCACAAGCATTGCCTTCACACAAGTCAACCCTGAAGACAAGAGAGCCCTGGCTAAGCTGGTAGAAGCCATCAAAACCAATTACAACAACAGATATGATGAGATCTGTCGTCACTGGGGTGGCAATGTTCTGAGTCCAAAATCAGTGGCTCGTATTGCAAAGCTGGAAAAGTCAAAAGCTAAGGACCTGCAACCAAATTGGGTTAAATGTATATTTGACTTTTCCCTATGTAAAAATAAAAATTTAAACAAACAAACAAAAATGTTTTTTCCTTAAAGGAAGCCTAAATCTACCTCTCCCACCCTCCCATTCTGAACTCTCTCTTTCCTCATTGCTATTTCCTTTCTTTCTCAAAGTATGGTGTAGTGAATAGAAAACTGACTTGAGAATAAAAAAGACCTGAGATCAAGCCCTGCCATGTACTGGCCACTCTCCATGCCACCGCTCTCTTCCACATACTTTTGCATTGCAGTGACTCTGGTCTCCTTGCATAAGAATTCCATCTCCCAACTCTGGGCACTTTCACTGGTTGTCCCCCATACCTGGGATGCTCTTCCTCTTCATTCCTGCCTCCTGGCTTCCTCAAACAAAGTCTCCACCTTCTTCAAGAAATCTTTCCAGATCCTTTGTCACATGTTTCATTTTTGGGGGCTTTTAAAAATTATTTTATTCTGAACTTGAGATAAAAACATTTCCACAACATAATAGAATGGGGGGGGGGAAAGCTGATTGCACATAAAACTGTAAATCTATTATGTACAATTTGCTATTTCTTTTAAATATATATTAAATTAATCATGTAACTTTCTTCTTTTTTTCCTCACTTTTCTTCCCTCCTTCCCCCCTCCCTAGAGATGGCTATCATTAGATGCAACTATGTAATGTTATAGCCTTCCCTCTAAAACTACCCTGACTTTATCATATACGTATGTGTATATATACACATATATACATATATGTATGTATGTATTGATGTATCTTATTTGAATGTAGTAATTTGCATGTTGTTTTCCTCATTAAGACTGTGAGCTCCTTGAGAGCAGGGATTGATTAGTTTTGTTTTGTTGCCTTTTTTTGTATACCCATGGCTTGGCACAGTGTCTGCTACATAATAGGTGTTTAATAAATGCTTTTTTGACTTGACTTTTATCCCCAACTCCTAGTTCTGCCCTTGATTTTGTTGTTCAGTCATTTCAGTCTTATCTGACTCTTCATGACCCTATTTGGGGTTTTCTTGTCAAAGATACTGGAGTGGTTTGCCATTTCCTTCTCCAGCTCATTTTATAGATGAGGAAACTAAGGTAAGCAGGGTTAAGTGGTTTGCCCAGGGCCACACAGCTAATAAGCATCTAAAGCCAGATTTGAACTCAAGAAGAAGAATCTTCCTGACTCCAGGTCCAGCGCTTTATCCACTGTACCAACTAGCTGCCCTTCCAATAATTGAAGATAACCATCCTACCCCCAGGTTTATAGCAGATATAAGATGGTTATTTGCATATTTAACATGTTTAGAAGCAACAAACTTGAAAGACTGAATGAACATAGATGAAGAGAAGCTAGTGCTTTGGAGAGAGCTCAATTATACTAACAGTCCAGTTCCTCTCATCCCAACCTAACTCCCTAGACCTAAGGGAGCTACCAGGTCTCATCCTAAGAAAGCCAAGGTCACCCAGTCCTTGGCCATAGTCAGTATTCCCTCTAAGCTATATAGGGCGTCTGGCTTCAGATAATCTCAAAATCCTCTATCTATACCTTTTATTTATTTTCTCACATACCACTGAAGGCAAATAGAATTTAACTAAAGATAAAATTATATTTCACATTGTTTACCTTTGGTATCTCCAACCTTGACTTTTTTCTACTTTTTCTCCTTTTTAGTGGAGTCCCTTCTCCCCCCAAATGAAAGAAAGGTAGCTCATACTGACCTATATCTCTAAAAAAATCACTGAAGCTTTGAATCACAGAGAAGTACGATGAAGGTAGAAAGTATAGGACACAGCAAAATTTCCGTGTTAGAGACAATGCATTTGTATGTAAACTTGTACGTGTGTACATGGTTTCTGATAGACAAGAGCAGGAAATGTTTCTTTCATTTTTCAGGTCTGTTTCCTTCATTTCAGTTATCCTCTTTCCCCAACAACCTAAGTTCCCATTCACCAATGTACGTCTGGATTCATTCTATAGTCCCAACCTCCACAATATAGTAGGAGACTATGGAAATCATGGATATATATGGCATATGCAACATGTCAATAGAAGAATGAGTGATATCCAAATTGCTTTCCCCTTTGACCAACAGATACTACCATTAGGCTTATACTCCAAAGAGACCAAAGAAATGAGAAAAAGATCCAAATGTACAAAAATATTTATTGCAGTTCTTTTGGTGATGGTGAAGAACTAGAAACTATAGAGGTACCCATTGACTGGGGAATGGCCAAACAAATCACGTTACATGAATGTAATGAGATTCTATTGTGCTGTAAGAAATGAGGAAACATATTACTTCAGAGAAATCTGAGAAGATTTATAGGAATCATTGGAGAACCAGGAGGATAATTTATATAATAACAACATTGGCAAAAAGAACAACTTTAAAAGACTTAAGAACTCTAATCAACTTAATGACCAACCATGATTCCAGAGGACCAATGATGAAGAATGCTATTCACCTCCTGACAGAGAGGTGATGACTCAGGAGGCAAAATGGCACATTCATTTTTTATACATTGTCAATGCAGGAATTTGTTTTGTTTGCCTATACATGTTTATTACAGATTATTTTTTCTTTTTTTCTCCTCAATGTGGGGAGAAAGATGGTGGGAGATAAATGCTTATTAACTGAAATAATTGATTTTAAAAGAAAGAATGAGTGAATATAGTATAATTAGAGTGAAGGACAAAAAGAAATTATGCTGTCAAAAATGGGGGGGAGTGGAGGGAGGGAAGAGAATGGATGTGCATCAACTGGGGAATGACTGAATAAACTGAGGTATATAAACATGAGAGAAGGTTGCCATGCCATAAGAAACAATAAATATGAGGAATTCACAAAAATATGGAAAGATATGAGAACTTAAGATGACTAAAGAAGGCACAACTAGGAGAATATACATGAAAGCTTTTAACAGTATAAATGAAAATAAAATTAAAAGACTTCAGATTAAAAGCAATGACCAATAAAAAGTGATTCCAGAGGACAAATGACAAAACATTTTCCTTCTCTCAGCAGACAGATGGGGAACCATAGAGGCTAAATATGACATACAATGTCAGATACCATGACTGTGACAGTTTATTTTGCTTAACTGTTCTTTGTAATAAGAGAAGGTTGTAGGCATGGAGGGGTTGGAGTGGAGATTTAAATATCAGGAACTTCCATAGTATAACAAAGGATGCAATAAAACTTTTTAAAAGAACATTAAAAAATTATGTTATTTTTGGATTTTCAGTCTTCTCCTCTCTTCTTTCTTGTGTCCCAAGTTAGGGCTAACAACTAGCCATTTGATTAGGTTGGCCAGTATTTCATCATGGAACACAGATGTTCCTTATCATGTTTGTTCTATGGCCTTTTTGTTTTGTTTTGCAGTTTAGGGGGAAGGAGGAGGATAGGGTTTGTTTTTGATCACCCTGCATTTGAATAGATTTCAGAGCTAGAGTTAACTAGGCTGAGGTTGTCAGAGGTTTTTTCTAAAGAGATGCTAGGAATTAAGAAGCGTGTGTGTGTGTGTGTGTGTGTGTGTGTGTGTGTGTTGTGTGTGTGTGTGTGTAACCAACTTACGTAGGTAAGGGACTTACCTAGGGTCACATAGCTAGTGTCAAAGGCTGCATTTGAACTCAGGAAGCGGAGTCTTCCTGACTCTAGGCCCAACACTCTATCCATTGTGCCACCAAGCTGTCCATATAATGAGTTTTTAGCCTCAGCCAAAGCCACTCAGCCTGAGCACAGATTCTCCCGCTCAATGGTTCCACTACCTCTCCCATCCCACTTGGCTTTTCTCTACCCCAAATCTCTCAGGTGCTTAGAAATATAAGAGACTATCTCCCACCACCTCCTTCCCATAGTGCAATAATCATACTTTCTTCTCCTGGCTACAGCCTCATGTTCCTTAAACCTTTCTGCCTTAAAAACACCAAGGAGGTGGTCCTTAATGTAGAAACTGGGAGCAAAGGAGGGTGTAACAGATGCCCAAAGACACTTGGCAGGCTTTGAGAGAAGCACACCGAGCTTTGGCCCTAGTCAATGGGAAGAGGATAATTGGAATCATAAAATTGTTAGAGTTGGATATTATACTTGCTTTTTAATAAGTGCAAACCTAATCAATTTTTTTTTTTAGTAAATGCTAGTCCTAGTTAACAGGAAGAGGTTATTTGGGATCATAGGACTGTTAGGGAGTTGGATGTATGCTCATTTTTTTAAGAAGCACAAGTGAATGTTGTTGTCTTTATGTGATGAAGATTAATACCAGCACTCTCCAGACCACCAGCTCTGCTTCCAGCTGGTTCCCTAAAGTTTTGTGTGGGGAAATGACCCTCTTGGATACTTGATAGCTGCAACTATAGCTCCTTCAGCTCCTGCCTCCGTGAGAGCCACAGCCACTGAAGATCCAGGAAAGAAAAGTCTTGTCATCTAAGTCCTTGGAACTGTCAAATGACTCAAGCGTCAGAAATGGATTCAGTTTTATCACTGAAATGACATGGAAGGAGATGAACTACCATCTGCCTTGCCAAGACACTCTAAAGACCTGTGGGCCTTTTCATCTGCCCTGTGGCTGCCTCCTCCTACTTCTATGGTGCTGCTTGGGAGCAGGGACTCTCTCACTTTTCCAATTGTACCTCCAGCACTTAGCATTGTGCATTATGTATAGGAAGCACTCAATAAATGGTTTTTTGGGTTGTTGGGTTTGTTGTGTGTGGTTTTTTTTTTTGGTTCACTCACTCATTCATATGTGGCTTGATTATTTGGGGGTAAAAAAAAAAACATGGAGGCAGCTAGGTGTTGCAGTGGATAGAGCTCTGGCCTTGGAGTCAGGATGACCTGAGTTGAAATCCAGCCTCAAACACTTGATACTAACTGTGTGACCCTGGGCAAGTCACTTAACCCCAATTGCCTCACCAAAAAGAAAAAAAAAACAGAGGAAGATCCTGGTAGAGTGGACTAGTGCTCTAACTTGGAGTAAGGAAAATCCTATGTTTGAATCCAACTGCTGACACTCGCCAGTTGTTTGACCTTAGGTCACACCCCTCTCTGAGCATCATCAGTTCCCTCATTTATAAAATAAGGATAAAAATACTACTTGCAATCTCTGTCTTATGAGGTTGATATGATGAAAGTATTTTGCAAACCATATAATTTTATGTAAATTTATCATTTCTACATATTGGAGAACTAACTAACCCTGAAGAAAAAACTCTTTGAGAACTTAGTAAATATTCGTCGGATTGGATTGGATATAAGTGCATTATAGTTATTTTACATGGCCAAACTAATGCCTAGCATGTTCATGGTACTATACAAGGTGTTGGGAATATAAACGTAAGGAGACCTAGAAGAGACCAAGTTATAATGTGTTGTTTATGTGCCTGGCACATAGCTGGTGATTAATAAATATTGATTGATTGTTACTTTGGGGAAATAGGACAAGGATTAACTGACTTTTAGACTTAGCTTGCTGGTAGCTATTTGCACAAAACAGGAGGATTGATAGAGGGGAGTTTAAAAATTTCCTTGCCTGGAGCACTCAGTTCCTTTTCTGTTTGAGAAAATTGATCCCTAACAATATTTACCTCGACCAGGAGCCATGAGAAAACCTAAAAAATAAAATGGATTTCTGATCAGCCAGATGACCCTTGAACTGAGAGACTTTTAGGAGAAAACTAGAAGTTTGAAAGAAAGAGGAGGGTAAACAGAAGAGTTCTAAAATGAATTAAAAGGGCAGACCTGATATCAGCATAGTTCTCTACTTTTTGACAACCTGAATGAAGGGAGATGTTTCTTAGCCATTGACTGGTGGAACTGAAGCAGACTTCATATCACCGTGAAGATGGCTAAAAAGGTCTATGGCCTTCCCTACAGGGGAGAAACTCTTCTAATCATAGCATCTCCAGCAGACAGAGAACTGAATTGTGAGTAGCTCTGAAGACAACATCTCAGCTGAAGCTTATAGCTGAGGGATAGTAAGAAACTGAAAGATGAAGCTAAATGAGTTCTAGCTCTATATTCAGCAGACTGCAAGAGCTATCACCTTCCTTCCCAAAAGGGAAAGCCTTCTCATCAACAGCATTCTCCAATGGATGGTGAAAGTGGTTGAAACAGCTGGTGAAAAGGACAGCTAGACCAGAGATGTCACACCAACCAGGAAGCAACTGAGATGCAAGAAACATTCAGAGAGCAGCAGAGAACACTGCCTTCTGGGGAATAGGTACAGCACAGAGAGGCACAGGGACATACGTAGAAGGCAACAGTAACTTCACATCATCAGAGGCTTGAGCTGTTCTGGACACAAGTGATAGCCCTTACCATTCTACTTTTAAATAGTTCTAATTATTAAGAAATTTGAATTTGCCTCTTCATATCTTCTACCCATTGTTCCTGTTTTTACTCTCCAAGATCCATCAGATCAATTCCAATCTCTCTTCCAAATGACACCCTTCAGATACTTGAAGACAGTTGTCATGTCTCTTTTAAATCCTGTTCAAGTTAAATATCCCTAGTTCTTTCAGCCAATCCTTGTGTGCCATAGAATCAAGGTCTTTCATCATCCTAGTTATGTTCAAGTCAAGTCAATAAGCAATAATCAAGTGTCAGGCATTGTTCTAAGCTCCTGGGATCAAAATACAAAAAGAAATGTACAAAAAATACAAAAAGAAATATACAAAAAGAAAGATTGCCCCTGTCTTCAAGAAAGTTCTATTCTAATAGCGGAATATAACACACAAAAGGGATCTGAAAAGTGGGAATGGTGTGGTGAGGAGGCACCTGTGCTGAATAATGTCATAGTCCAGAAAATAAAGGCTGTCTGGTCTAGGTCATTTCTCAAAATGGAGATTCTCCAAACCCACCAGTTGGAAAAGGGGCCATCTGGCTCTGAGATGGAATGGTCCCTTGGATACTTTCCAGCTTATCAATGTCCCTCCTAAACTGTGGAGGCCAGAATGCCTCAAAATACTCCAGATATGGTCTGTCTAGGGCAGAATATGTATTCCTTGAATCTGTCTCTAAAGGCAGCCCAAGATCATGTTAGCTTTTATCACATCGTTGACTCATAAATAAACTAAAATTTTCAGTTTTAAAAAAATTGTTTATTTTAATTTATAGACTAAAACAAGCAATTCCAAAACATAGTATGATAAAAAAAATTATGCATGAAACTGCAAATCTATTATGTACAACTTGATATTTCTTTTACATATATAATAAAATTATCATGTAAATTTATTTTTTCTCTCATTTTTTTTCCTCTCTCCCTACCCCTACCCTTGAGATGGCTACCATTAGACACAAATATAAATAGATATATGTAAAATTATTCTATATATAGTTCTATTTATCAGTTCTTTCTCTAGATGCAGATAGCATCTTCCTTCATATGTCCTTTGCAGTTAATCTGGGTATTTATAATAGCCAAAATGACTTAGTTGGTCAAAGTCATTCTTAAAACAATAATGTTGTTACTGTATACAATATTCTCTTGGTTCTACTCATTTCGCTCTTCATTATTTTGGGCAAGTGTTTCCATGTTTTCCTAAGATCATTGAGCTCATCATATCTTATAGCACAGTAGTGTTCCATCACAATCATATACCACAACTTGTTCAGCCATTCCCTAACTGATGGAATAAACTGCTATCTAACCATGCCTCCCCCACTTTGTACTTGTAAGTGAGCCCATCACCAATGAGAGGTGGAGAAGGGACTAGAGGAGTGTGGTGTTTATTTAGTAGGTCTCTTTATATCTGGTATCTGGGAAGAGAGGAGAAGGCAGGACCTGTTCTGGGTGAAATTTCGAAGTTTCTTTTGGCTTTAACAGAATACTCTCCCCTTCTGAGGCTCTTCTCTCCTATCATTTGGTACCTTGATACCTTCTGAGTATCTGTCCTCCTGCTATTCAGAGTCCCACTTTGTGGCATTCCACTCATCTTTGTCCTTTCCCAAAGTGTTCTATGATACAAAATTTCTTCTTAATAGCTAATAGCTAACATTTATATAGGACTTCAAGGTTTGCAAAGCACTTTACAAATGTTATCTCATTTTATCTCCTTTGCGAGGTAGGTGCCATTATTATACTCATTTTATAGATAAGGAAATTGAGGCACACAGGGGGTTAAATGACTTGCCCAGAGTCTCACAGCTAGCTGGATTTGAATTCAGGTCTTCCTGACTCTAAGTCCAGCCTTGTCTCCACTGTGCCACTTAAAATAAAAATTCTTACTCTGTCAGTACTACTGGTCTCAGATATCAGGAGGAAAGTGAACTACTTTAATTAATCTGCACTAAGGTATGAATGATTGATAGTCCCACTTTATAATTCCAAAGGTATTTTAATTTTGAAAGAAGACTTGTAAATCTAAATAAAGAATCACTTTACATTTGTAGGGCAACATTGTGGCAGTAATTTCTGGCAATAGTTGTTCTTCATTTCCCATTAGTTGACATCCCTTTTCTCCTCTATAAACTAGGAATGGAAAAGGGGGAGAGGAAAGAAAGCTAGGTTGATCCCCAGTTCTGTCTCCAGCCAGATTGTTGTTGTTGCTGTTGTTGTTTATTGTCTGTCCTTCACTCTCGAAGAGGACCAGTGACATCAGGAGGGTGCTGTTTTGAATTGTAAGTGACTTGGATATAAGGGTATGACTCCCCATGTGGACAGAGAGAGAAGAGAAGGAGAAAGAAGAAGAGGAGGAGAAAATAGAGGAAGCAACCACTTTTCTACTTCTTGTACCGTTCCCAGGTATTTCATAATTGGAACCTGAGGGCTGGGCTGATCTTTGCTCATCAATGAAGGGGGGAAGGCTATATCTCAGCAGCTTCTTTCCCCACTCAGTTCTTTTTCTTCTCTCCCTCCTCTCCCCTGTAGCTAGGAAATGTAGTAGCAATAACTAAATATTCTCCCCTCTAAACAATGAGCTCATTTTTCCGCCAATAAACACATAAGCAGTGAAACTGACATAGGAATGTTTGGGAGATCCACACATGGAGAACACACATGGCATGAAGAACTGTACATTCAACTATACATTGCTTTTTGTATTTTGATCCCAGTGGATAAAGTATTAGGCCTGGAGTCAGGAAGATTCATCTTCCTGAGTTCAAATCCAGCCTCAGACACTTACTAGCTGTGTGACCCTGGGCAAGTCACTTAACTCTCTTTGCCTTGGTTTCTTCATCTGTAAAACGAGCTGGAGAAGGAAGTGGCAAACCACTTCAGTATCTTTGACAAGAAAACCCCAAAGGTGGTCATAAAAAATCATGAATGAACAAGAACAAAAAGTAGAGTAAGCTTCCTCGGGATGTAGTGGGTTTCCCCTCACTAGAAGTCCTAAAGCAACGATTTTTCGTTGATCAATGACTGAACAACAATTTTACAGATAAGGAAATGGAGGTTTTCCAGAGAAGTTAAGGGACCCGCCTATACAGTCCTACAGATGCAAAGTGTCTGAAGTAAGAGTTGAAATCTAATCTTACTGACTCCAAGAACAACACTCTGTCCACTCTTCAATCTCTGGCAGGGTCTAAATGGGCCACATGATAGCCTACCCATCTATTGCCCAAAGACCAGCCTAAGTTAACTTTGGAGAGATTCATCAACAGGCTAACCACAGGGAGATTCATTTTCCAACCACAGCAACTCTCCAAAACTGTCTAATAAGTAAATTATAGAGGGGCCATAATCCACACAGGGACATCACAAATCCTGTAAGTATTGAAGTAAGTATTTAGTAACATGGAAAGCACCCAACACATAATACATTTCAACTCTAAGTGAATTATGGGTCTGTTGTGCTCTTCTCTCCAAGGGGGTTGCAGTAGAAGTGCTGGGAGCCGGCTATTTATCTTAGTATCACTAACTAAGCTACTGCAGTGCTGACCCACCCAACAACAAAGTATGACATGAATCAAGAAAAGTGATTTCACTTGGAAATCCAGTCAAGAGACTGGAAAAAAAAGAAAATGTGATGTTGAGAAAATGCAGTAAAGGATAGATTTCCTGAATAATATGTTGGAAGTCAAAGGCTCTCCAACCTTTTAGATTCATTATCCACCTCCTCTTCCCCCCGCCCCTCCCCAGCTGGACATTATCCAAAAATCTAAGAGCTTCTTGTTGTGGGGAGAAGAAACTGACATGCAACATATGACTTTGAGGCATCACATATCTTAATGTGCCAGGAAGACTAATAATGCTTTCTTCAATGACCTTCGGGAGGCCCCCAGACTTGGGAAGAGAATTACATGAAAGTAACCTCTGGGGCTTTGCTCAGGTTATCGTCAAAGGTATTTTTAAATGGCTGGACTGAATAATTGCCAAATTTATCTCCGACACTCCCTGGAGCTGGATGTTTGGTTACATATAGATCACCATTAAACTACTCTGGAGGACAGATAAAGGGAATTGCTTCTGTGTTTGAAGGGAGAGACAGCAATAGATTCTAGATAAAGGATCATACCACAGCAAAGGGACCCAACCCACCTCACCCTGCATTTCAACCTAGCCTTGTTTTCATTTCCCTTTCTTCTGTTACATCATAGATCATAGATGATAGAATATTAAGGCTGGAGAGGTCCAACTTTCTCCTTCTACTGTTAAGGAAATTTGGCTCAGAGAAACTAACTTAACCAAGATCACATTTGGACTTAGTGACAGGGCCTGAAATAAAATCCCCTTCTTTTGGCTCTGGAATTCTGACTACTGCTGTCTCCAGAAAGAGGCAGTTCTAGACCAAGCTGCTGAGGCATGTTGACCATTCTCTAAATGTGGGTGGAGAGACAGCAAACTTTTCTGGGTTAATAATACTAATAATAATTGCTAATATTTATATAGTGCTTTAAAGTTTGCAAAGCATTTAAAAATATTACCTCATTTTATACTCACAACAATCCTGGGAGTGTCTTTATTGGGTAGGGAAGTATTATTATTATCCATATTTTACAGGTAAGGAAACTGAGGTTGAAAGAGGTCAATCCTGGCCTCTTGCCCAGGATCACATAGTAAGTAAAAGTCAAAAAGAGATTTGAACTCAAGTCTTTCTGACTCTGGATCCAGTGTTCTATCTACTGGGCCACCTAGATGCCTAGAATACAGCACAAAATCCAGAGATTTTTATTATGATGATGATTGTCAAATATATCTACTGGAAGAAGTCAGGAATGTGAACTAGGAGGGTGAAGGACAATGGCTTGAATTCAAAAATTCCGTAAGCATTTATTAAATGCCTACTATGTGCAGGCATTGTGCTAAGTGCTTATCCCTCTTTGCTTAGCTTGGTTTTTTTCCTCAAAGAACAGCTAGGTGACATAGTAGATAGAGCACTAGATATGGAGTCAAGAAGACCTGAATTCAAATCCAGCCTCAGGCTCTTATCAGCTATGTGACTTTAAGCAAGTCACTTAATCTCACTCTGCCCCAGTTTCCTTATCTGTAAAATGGGGACAATAATAGCAACTACCTATGTAATAGGATTCAAATCTTTCACTATACTGGTTACCCTTCTCTCAAAATTCTCCAGGGTTTCTATAAAGATTAAATAAGTTAACATTTGTAAAGTGTTTTGCAAACCTTAAAGCACTATGTAAATGCTATTATTATTATAACCTTCTATTTCATACCAGTAAAAGAGAATATTGGGAAGAAACTAGGCTTCATTGCACCAGCCTACACACAGCTTTGTTGTTGTTAATATTATTTTTGCAGAATTTCTGAAATGGTTTGGGAGAGGAACAGGATTCACCTGGGCAGTTAACACGAGTTACAAGGAATTTTCTAATTCTGACAGACTTTGAATCAGTACCAGATATAAGCAGTCAAAGGACAGGATTTAATCTTAGCCTGGGACACACTAGTTGACTAGATTCTCTTTGACTGGGTGGGTCATGGCAGCTACATGTTAAAAGAGCTATCGATCTCTCTTTGTCAAGGAGAGGCTTTCTAGTCAGTGCACCATGGTAGATAAAAGCCCAGGTGACTGGAAGGATGGCCCTAAAGAGATGAACCCCAGAAACTCGAAGCAGAAAGAAATAGTGATCACAAGACCAGTGGATAGACACCAAGCAGAAAGAAATATGATGATATCACCAAAAGATAATAGCAGCCCTGTAGCACCAGAGGAATAAATTTCCCTAACTATACCTGTGCCCAGGTCACATGTATCCCCTAAATATATGCCTTTTGTAAGTGTTCCCCAGCCATATATGTTCCTGGTATCTTGACACCACTGTATACATGTTTCTTATATACACTTGTTTCTAACGTGTGCTATATTGGCAGCATTATAAGAAGTATAGATTTTAGGGATAGGAAGGTGGTGGTGCCTGTAGTCCAATAATTCTTTGAACTTGTCAGACCTCTTCTTCTAGAATACTGTCAGTCAACAAACATTTATTAAGTGTCCACTTTATAGGCACTCTGCTAAGCACTGAGGATACAAATACAGATAAGAAAGACAGCCTCTGCCCTCAAGGAGCTTACAGTCTAATTGAGGAAGACAACAAACAAAAGTAAACTGAAAATTGTGCGGAGGAGGGACCCAGGCAAGGACTAGAGAACTTTCATGAAGTGTAGTCAGGTAAGAAATGAAGAGACAACCAGCCTGGGCACTCTTCTTAAATGGAGGTTTTAAGAGGAACTCATCACACCAACTCTCCAATCAGAGAGGCAGATGGCATTAATTAATTAATTAAAATGAGTACCAAGGCTGATGAGATCTTACAGGATGATGAGCTGACTGCATGACATAGAAGTCCCAAGGAGAGAAGCTGGGTGATAAATGAGGAGTATTATCTTCAGTTCTGGGCACCATGGTTGAAGAAAAATATTGATAAGCTGGAGAATTTTGAGAGAAGGGCAACCAGTATGGTGAAGGATCTGAATCCTATAATGTATAAAGGTTGGCTGAAGAAATTGGTCCTTTTTATCCTAGAGAAGACTCAGGAAACACAAGAGCTGTCTTCAAGTATTTGGAGTATGATGTACAGGAGAAACATCTTGTTCTATTTGGCTCCAGAAGGCAGAACCAGAAGAAACAGATAAAAGGTACAAAGTGGCCAAGTTAGGGAAAACTTTGTAACATTTTGAGCTGTCGAAAGGGGAAATGGTCCTTGAGAAGCAGTGTCTTTCCTCTCCTTGGATCAAGCAAAGGCTGGTTGTTCATTTGCTGGATATATTATAGTATGGATTTCTTTCTTATGTGGATTAAACTAGCCAGCCCCTGAGGTTCCTTCCAACTCCCAAATTCTGTCATTGTGTGCATCCTCCAGGTGTCCTACATGATCCCTGGTCACACATCTTCTCTGTATGAATGCTTACTGGTAGTACAGTAACTTATAGCAAAATGTACCCCATGTGTACATAGTGGATCTTGTCCATTCATTTGCTATGTGTCTTAATCAAATGTCTTTTAATGTGTTTGCTGGCTGATTGGCTGGTGAAAGTAAACATCCATGGCAACATACACACTATGGTTTTCGGTGGATGCTGCCCCACGGAGTACCACGAACCTGGGATAACTTCTCTGGGGCCCAAATTGTGAGTAAGGATATCCCAAGTGCTACATTGGTTTAACCTCACAAAGCACCTGGTTTCTATTCAACACATTCAGGAAAATAATGAGAAAAAATTTGAGTGTTACATATATAATTGTTGCCATATTTCTTGCCTTCTCAGTGGGTTGGGGAGGGGCAAGAGAGAGGGAGAGAATTTTGAACTCAGATTTTGTTTTTAAAAAAAGAATGTTAAAAATGAATAATAAAAAAATTTTAAAGAATTTGGGTGTTATACAATTGTGAACCTAATTCTGATGATATTGGCGACTGGCTGAAAAATCATTATTTGATTTAGAGGCAAATAGGTAAGGATAGTGGGGAGGGCATAGGGGCTGGACTCAGGAAAATCCAACCTCAGCCATTTACCGTCTATGTGACCCTGGCCAAGTCACTTAATCGCTATCTGCCTCAGTTTCCTCAACTGTAAAATGAGCATAATAACAGCACCTACCACTCAAGATTCTTGTTGAGAATCAAATGAGATAATATTTGTAAAATGTTTTGCAAGTGTATTAACTATGTAATAAACATCATATGAATGTTTCTTCCCTTCCCCTTTCCCTTTCAGAGTGGAAGTATGCAAAAGTTTTCCATTGACCTGGTCTTAGGAAAGCTTATAGTCATAGCTCTGGTAAAACAGAAACAAAATTTCATTACAGTGTTTACTTAATTACCTTTTAAAAAAACCACAAAGGAAGATTAATTCCAAGCAGCAAATATAATCTTGAGTTTCTTAAACTGACGGAAGTGTATATGTATTTTGATCCAATGTCCTCAGCCTATCTCAGACTTTTATAATATCTACTCCATTACAAAGAAGAATTTGTTAGAATTGTTTGACTGGAGTTTCTTGCTGTAGAAACTACCTTGTGGATTATAAAAGGTCCTAATTAATAATTACGGGAGGGGTTAGGAGAAGAGCAAATATCTAGATAATTGAAATTCTTGTCTTTCCCCCTTTCCTTTCATCCCACACCCCACTCCTGCCCAGTTCATTCATTCCACAAGCATTAATTAAGCCCCTGCAAAGTGACCAGCACTGTGATAAACACTGGAGATACAATGATTAAAAAAAACAAAATAGTCTCAGCACTCACGGAGCTTCCCTCCCCACCCCCCCAAATAAAAGTAAGTGTAACTGAAGACTCAGTGAATAATTGCTGAACTTCTCACTTTGTCTAGGTAAGTCCAAAGGCTCATTAAATTAAAGGCCCTACCAGCTCCATTGTTTACGCCACTAACTGGCTGAGGCCCTCAGGCAGTTAATTAATGTTCGTTCTACCCTTTCAAGTCCTTATGGGATCACTGGATTTAAAGCTGGAAGGAATTTAGAAATCATTTAGTCTCATCTTCTCTGTAGATGAGGAAATTGAGATTGGAGGTGACTTGCCTGAGGTCACACAAGTAATTAAGAAGCAGAGCCAGGATTTGAACCCAGGCAATCTAATTGGGGCAGCTAAGTGGCACAATGGATAGAGCACTAGGGTGGGAACCAGGAAGATTTATCACAGAACCTGTAAATCTATTAGAGAAAATGTGACATATATACATGACGCAATACAACGGATATAAAGGTAGATAGGTGGCACATGGATGAAGTGCTGGGCCTGGAGTTAGAAGGACTCATCTTCCTGTCCTTAAGAATCTGTCTTGGAGCAGCTAGGTGGCACAGTAGATAGAGCACCAGCCCTGAAATCAGGAGGACCTGAGTTCAAATCCAGCCTCAGACCAAACACTTCACACTTATCAGCTGTGTGACCCTGGGCAAGTAACTTAACCCCAATTGCCTTAAAAAAAAAAAAGAATTTGTCTTCAGACAGTTACTACCAGTGTGACCCTGGGCAAGTCACTTACTCCTGTTTGCCTCAGTCTCCTCATCTATAAAATGAGTTGAAGAAGGAAATGGCAAACCACTCCAGTATCTTTGCCATATAAGGTCACAAAGAGTGAAAAATGACTGAATAACAATCTAATTATAAATCTGGGGTTCTTTCCTTGACACCAGGCTGAAGTCTCTCTCCCTTCCTATTAGTTGTATGTAACTTTTGGTTTATCAATACACCTCTGACCCTAATAGGAAGAATAAACGTGAAACTGAGGTTGTTGGTATCAGCTGCCTAATCATTCTCCCCAATTCAATCTAACAACCATTTTCCCAGTTCAAAACTATATAAGCCCTAAACCAGAAAGTAAATGAAGTTCTACATGTCAATACCAAGTCTCAATCAGTAATAGGAAGGAAAAAAATAAGCCCTTATGAGAGCCTACCATGTACCAGGCACTGCACAAATATCTCACTTGATCCTTACAGCTACTTTGGGTGGTAGCTGCTATTATCACCCCCATTTTACAGTTAAGGAAGCTGACACAAACAGAAGTTAAGTGACCTGTCCAGTGTCACGCAGGCTACAAATGAACTCAGGTCTTCCTGACTCCATGCATGATGCTGTATTCACCGCACCACCTAACTACCTACATTCCACAGAGGGTCCATCTAGTGTCCTGGAAGTTTTCCTCTAGGGTTTTTAATGTTGTGTGGACACCAAGGGAGCATGCAGTTTGCCCATCCCTTGCTCTCAGCACTGAACAACCCCAACTTCTTTCCCAGTGTTACATTTCTCTAATGCCATTCTAAAGGCCATTTGCACAAATTTTGATCACTAATATGTTGCTATCTACTCATGGCCACCGTGTGCCTCTCCGCTGCCCTTTGGGGAAGCCTCATCTCTTCTGTTATTGTTGTTCATTTTAAACTTAAATACAAAATGAGAAAAGAAAAAAAGGAATATTTCCATTTATACAGCAGAACATAAAAGAGAATTCCATATAAAGCAATAAATTTCATTTCAAGAAAACCTATGTAATAAACACTACACATTGTTTTCAAAACTACCCAGCTTTTCTGTGTTTCCTTCTAGGTTTTCTTCCATTCTCTGCTGTGCACTTTTTATTTGATTTATTTTCCCTCCCTTCCCTTCCCTGCCTCCTGCCCCCTGCCCTAGAAAAGACTACAATTAAACACAAATATATATGTGTGTGTGTATATATACATATATATATGTATATACACATATCTATAAACATATACGTATATTTAAGATAATACTGTGCATATTTCTATTTGTCAGTTCTTTCTCTGAAGGTGGATAGCATCTTCCTTCATAGGTCCAAGTCTTTCCACGTTTTTTTTTACATCAACCAGCTCATCATTTCTTATATCATACTAGTATTCCATCACGATCGTATACCACAGCTGGTTTAGCCAGTTCTCAATTAAAGAGCATCTATTATTTTAGCCAATCTGATAGTTGTAAGATGATATCTCAAAGTTGTTTTAATTTGCATTTCTCTAATCAAAAGTGATTTAGAGAATTTTTTCATATGTTTATATATAGTTTTGATTTCTTCATCAAAAAAGTGCCTGTTCATATCCCTTGACCATTTATCAACTGGGGATATGACTAAGAGAAGCCTCATCTTTAAAATGCACTTTTAACAAGAAATTTTGAATGCTTTAGAGCGTATGTTTGTATTGGGCAATAATTTTTCATTCTTTTTCATTTGAATTTTGTCTTTGTTCATGGGTGTTCTCTTTCAGAAGAAATGGATAAAAGGTACAAAGAGGCTAATTTAAGCCTGATATCAGGAAAAACTTCCTAACATTTTGAGCATTGTTCTCTTTGGGAACACATTTCCCAGAAGACTACAGAATTCCTCAGCATGGAGATACTGTCACATTCTGGGTGACAAGTACTCCCAGAAAAGAAGTTGAAAATCAGTGGGAATGAACTTTCTCGAGAAAGCTAGTGGATGAGAGGAATTTGGGAGAAGACCATGCCAGCAAAAAAAAAAAAGACACGAAAATAAAAGTGGGTGTCTTAGTCCATGCTGGTGCTAATGGAAAGGGTATGTATCCATCTTCATTGATGTTTTCCTTCTGCAAGTTCTGGTACTCAAATAAAGACAATAGCAGGAGAGGTCAAAGTCTCAGCATTCATGTGGCAATAAGAAATGCTGTCTAAGCCAGAAGCTCTTAACCTTTTTTGTGTCCTGGACCCCTTGGGCAGTACGATGAAGCCTTGGGACTCCTTCCCAGAATAACATTAAATGCATAAACCAAAATACAGAGGATTACCAAGGAAGCCAAAGATGAATGAAAATAAATATGTAATTTTTCCCCATCTGAGTTCACAGACCCCAGGTTAAGAATTTCTGTTCTAAGCATTTGGATCTGTCCCTTGGTGTCCTGCCCAGCTCTTTTCTAAGGGCACAGTGCGCTTTGGAGCTTTAACAATTCAGAGGTCCCTCCAAAGTCCTCTTCTCCATGCTCCCTCCCAATGTTGTGTTATGTGGGAGTCTCCTGGGACAGTGGGGTCAAGGTAAAAGGAAATTATCCTGGTTTCTGACTTCCCCAGATCCTAATAGGGGGAAAATGGCAGCCCATGGTAAGACCAGCTTTTTAGCTGGTGAATCTTGGTCACCCAGAGGAGCTGGACACAATGATGTGGGGTATGAAGAGGGGTTATGGACAGGTACCTACGAGGAAACAACGTTAGGGATTCTTCCCATAGCCACCCCACTCATACCTAGAGGAGTTTGCTCTTTGCTATGACTTCTCTAAATTCAAGGCCTTATAAATTTAAAAAAAAAAAGACCTAGTTTCCCAGCCTCAATTCCAGCTCTAGTATATCTTGATAAATTCCAGTAGCATATCTGATTTGATCAACATTAGTAAATCTATTCAAAAATTATTGTTGTTGTCCTTCAATCATGTCTGACCCTTCATGACCCCATTTGGGGTTTTCTTGGCAAAGATACTGGAGTGGTTTGCCATTTCCTTCTCCAGTATTCAAAATTACTATGGCAGAAACAAATATAAACTGCCAAGAAGTTCAGTTCAGCAAATCCAATTCAGTAAAAATTATCAAGTCCCCTTGTGCAAGCCTTTAGGGTTATAAAAAGAATACAATAATATAAAAAATGAAAATGCCAGTCTTTGATCTCACGAAGTTATGGCCAAGTATGAGAAAAATAGGACATGAACAAATAATTATAATGCAATATTGAAAGATAAGTGTGAAGCCGTAAATCAAGCAGCTCTGAAATTATATAAGGCCAAACCAATCACAAGATAGAACAATATCACAGATTAAGAGCTGCAAGTGACTTTAGTCATCTATTTCACCTCTCTCATTTTATAGATGAGTGGTCTATGGCCTAGAAAGGTTTAAATGACTTGAAGGAAGGTAATAAACATTTATAAATGACTTACTATGTGCTAGGCACTTTATAAATATTCTTCACAACAACCCTGAGAGGTAAGTACTATTATTATACCCATTTTACACATGAGAAAATTGGGGCAAACAGAGGTTAAGTGACTTGCCAAGAGTCACATATCTAGGAGGTTTCTAAGGCTGGATTTGAACTCAGTTCTTCATGACTCCAGGCCCAATATTCTAACAGATGCACCATGTAGCTGTCTAAAATAGCAGAACTGGAATACTTCTGAGGTTATATCCATTCTTTCTTTCCATAAATCTTAATGATCAGCTTCTAATGGGAGTCCTGTAATACCAGATATGTTCTGATTAATTGGGTGAATTTATGAATGATAACCATGCTGGGTGACCCTATTAACAGTATGAAATGATAACTGACTAAACTAGAATTACCTCCAGTGTGGCCTTTGCCTCTGCAGGCTATGTGCTAAAGTTTATTTGGAAAAATGTTTTATGATGAGTTCACTGCCATCGGTAGACTTGTCTTCTTTTAAAAGATCTTTGTGCTTTTAAGCAGACTGCTTTCTTGTTTGATGTAAGCAAATTTCAAGAAACAAGAAATATTTCACTAAATCATGCCAATAACATGCGAAGTAAAAGCTTGAAGTCGTGACCTACATATTTTGTAAGTTTAAGATATTGTTTCCTTTCAGAGCCTCACCCCATCCCATCCCCCCACCCCACCCCAATCTCACATGTTTAATGGTGAGACTTGCCAATCAGCAACCAGTCCTTAGAGTATTCTTAGATTTTCACTTTCTGGTAGGTTATATAAAGCAGGTGAAGTTATTCCCTCTTTGGCTTCAGTCCAACATATGGAACTTTGGAAACCTGTTTCCAGTCATTCATGACTGAGGAGCTGGCAGTTTAAGAAGGAACTGAGTTTCCATATAAAAGTGATAACCTTCCAGTCTCTCATCTTTTCTTTCCTGATGGTGAGTGAGGCAAGGACTGACGTGAGTTGCCAAGTGGGTAAAAGAGTGGCTGTCTTATCATCTCTCACCTGGCTGCCATGGGACTATGAAAACATGGCATCTTTTTTTTATGTTGATTTTTTTTCCCTGCTCTTAGGTGAATGGGTATTCTGAAATGGAAGTACCCTGACAAGTTGGTGAATTCAAGAGTTCCTAAGATCCCCTAAGAGTTCCCTCTGGTGACAGTTGGTAAAAGAATACATTAGAGCTGGGCACAGTGGTCACTTTAGCAGTAGTACCCAAAGAGAGAAGAAAAACTTATATAGATGGGTGTGGAAAGACAGTCACTTGAACTCATGGAACCTCCTATGCAACCTAATGTAAATCTTCTAACCTCTCTGAGCCTCTCTCTTTATAGAGAGTTGGACTATATGATCTCAAAGATTCTTTCTAAAGTTCTAGATTGATAAGTAGTTAAATTATATATTTTGTCTATTTGATACGGATCACAGATCTAGAGTTTTAATGAGCTTTAGGGACTCTCCAAGTTCCTCGTTTTAAATACGGACATCTAGATGGTACCGTGGAAATAGTGCCAGGCCCGAAGTCAGGAAGACTCATCTTCCTGAATTCAAATCTGCCCTCAGATACTTACTAGCTGTGTGACCCTGGGCAAATCACTTAACCCTGTTTGCCTCAGTTTCCTCATCTTTAAAATGATCAGGAGAAGAAAATGGCAAACCACTCCAGTATCTTTGCCAAGAATACACCAAATGGGGTCATGAAGAATCAGACAGGATTGAAAAACAACTGAAACAGATTGAATGATTTGCCCAAAGTCACATATACATTAAGTGGCAGAGGCAGAATTTAAACCCTGGTTCTCTGACTCCAATTCTAGTACTCTTTCTACTGTATCAGGAGGACTTTCATTTCACTGAATCAATCGTAGTAAAATGCGTAGCCATCTTAATTAATTTTAGAATCACTACCTGAAAATCTGCCTGGCCCCCTATTTGAAAGTTGGTACATATCTGTACCAAGACCCCTTACAGCAAGGACTGTTTTTCTTTTGGTCTTTGTATCCATGGTGCCTGGCAACGTATCTCCAATATAGTGAGCGCTTAAGTGCTTTCTGAGTTGAATTGAAAGTATCAATCCAATTACTCATGACAAATACCAGGGACTCTGTGAGACTCACATTGATCCCCAGAGGTCAACACCTGAAAATAAAGGCCTAAAATTTAAATTGAGTCTTAGTTTCAACTAGGGACCACTTTGACTGCTCCATCAGGGCTGCAGTTTAGATTTCAGACTTATTAGATTCAGGATAGCAGATGTGGTTTAAAGAGTTGAAAGTCACTTCTGTCTAGTTTGTTAGTACCATGAAGTTTAATGTCTTTGTTCTCAATTTGTTCTAATACCACATAATTTTTTTTGATAATTTTTTGTCATATAGATTTGATTATTGACCAATCAGACAATGTTCTTTTTTTATATGCAACCAATTTGTTTTATTTCAGAGCTTCCTGTGGACAAATATTCCTGACAACTGGAATTCTGTTCTGCATTAATGAGGAGGATAGTCATATGAAAATTACAATAGAAGATAAAATGGAAATAAAAGGATTGGCTATTTCAGGAGGCTGAGTTGGGCCTTTAATCACAAGCTTGACACTTATTGAGGCTGCTTAGATGTGGTTGAATGCCAACAGGATAAGGACCAATAGGAGGGAAGATGTGCTATTGTGTGTGTATCTATTTATGCCTCTCTTGGATTGATTTTGTTTGTAGTTTATGGCCAACTGGCTGATTATAACAATTGGTATGGTTACATGGGTGAGCAGGCCATTTCCCCTCTCCATCATTGCTGTCATCAGGATAAGTGATTGGTGATAAACAATATCAGTCTATTGACTATGTTGGCCTTTATCATCCCCATGTACTTTGCTTCCCTCTTTAGTCTGTCTTTGTTGATGTGCCGTTCGCTAAAAGGTACACTATGCCAGCAAACTGGAAAAGATTACAAAGTATTAGAAGTTTTTATCCTAACTTCCACACATGTGAAGCCCAAAATGCATCACTTTTTTCCAGCTTAAATAAATCCTTTTTAATCAATAAAAGTGTTCATTACAGGTTGGTGGCATTGTCTAAGACCAGTAAAGGAATTGTCTTACACCACTACTTTAAACCAGTAAAGGAATTCCAAAAGATTGGCACTGAAAATTTGATTTTTATGTTAAACACTGATTTGCATTATACAAAGTTAGATTCCAATTTTATATTCCACCCCCCCCAAAAAAACAACAAACATCTGCCCCATCCTTAGCTTTAGTCCTCGTGAACAGGAAATCCTGAAGAATTAATCAGCTCTCCTTTCCTTAAAACATTATTCTAGTGCCCACTCATACTAGATCCACACCACTGTGACTATGCTGTGTTGCAGAATAACAGACAGAAATAATCAGTGTTGAAAGGGCTACAGAAGAGAGGAACAATAATACAATTTTGGTGGAGCTGAGAACTGGGCCAACCATTCTGCAAAACAATGTGGAAGTACATGAGAAAAGTCACTAAATTGTACATGCCCTTTGACCTAGCAATCCCACTAGTGGGCATGTAACACATGGGGGTCAAAAGCAGAAAGAAAGAATCCCACATCTGCCGAAATAGTCATAGCAGCACTTTTTGTGGTAGCAAAAAAAAAAAAGGACAACCTGGATGCCAATCATTTGGGGAATAGCTAAACAAAATGTGTTATGTTAGTGCAATGAGATATCATTAAGCGATAAGAAATGGTGGTTATGAGAAATTCAGAGAAATATGGGAAGACTCATATGAACAGATTAAGTAAGCAGAAGCAGAATAATAATACATACAATGAACATAATCACATAAATAAAAACGACACAGAAAGGAGCCAAACTCTGATTGATTACCATGATCAATCACGGTTCAGGAAAAGAAGTGATAAAATACACCTTCCTTATCAAAGTAGAGAGGTGGGGGACGATGAGTATGTAATAGTGCATCTGCTATTAGATGTGATCGTTTTGTCTGTTGGTTTCCTTAATTGTTTTCTTCCAAGGGAGAGTTCAATGGGGCATGAAATTATGCAGCATCAAGAAATGCTTGTGGCGTAATAAACAAAAGGAATTAATTTTTAAAAATGTTAATATTGTGTTTGACCCTCATTCTTTTGAACATTCACGACTCCTGATTTTCCCATCATCCATTTCCCTAAACAATTCTCTGGTTTCCCATTAATATTCCCACCATGACTATATTAACCCTCCCTAACAAACACTGAACAAGTAATGAATGCCCTCCTATCCCACAACTCCTTCACTCTGGGAGAGAAGCAGCTCCCTTCACTGCTGCTACCATTCATCTAAGTCACTTCTAGGCATGCACACCATTTTGCATGGAACCAGCTACCCCATGTTCTACCCTTCCCTCATCTCCCCTATTTCCCATTCCCCTCCCCCTACACAGAGTTGAAATCTATGAAGCCACCACATTTCTGAATCCAGAGGAAGGTGTTCAGTGATGTACAGGGGATTATTGATTTTCCCTTCTCACAGCTTTTCATTAGTGCCCACAATTGCCTCTCTTACATTGGCTTTTTTTTCCTCTGGTTTCTCTATAATGTGATTTGCTCACAGAATGGCCCTGGCTTTTTTTCCCCCTCTCTGCTCCTGGAACTCAGCAGAACTCTCCTAAATCCTTTTTTATATTACATTTCCTTTTAACACTATCAATTTTTGGCTATAAATCCCTAATTTGTATCATCAGGGATAGACCATCTAGGCCACCTTCCCCACAATCTCCTCCCCGACAAGCTAAGCAGTTGAAACCTGGATCAAGAAGGACAATGCACATTTTCCTGTTGTTCAACCTGGGATGGAGGAACCAAGTATTCCTCTATCATTTTAGGTAAAAAGCTAGATTGAACAGAGGGCAATTAATTTTTCAGACACAGCAACTTTCAACAATGTACTAAGTTGTAGCAGGGTTTCAGCATATTTCAGCGAGCTAATAAGTATATACCTACCAGGCACAGCTAAGTGCTGGGGATGCAAAGAAAGACAAAGAACAGTCCCTGCTCTTGATGAACTCAGTTTAAAAGGGCAGACAACATGCAAACAACTATATATGCAGGATAAATTAGAGCTAATCTTAGAGATAAGGCACTAGCATTATGACGGATTCTTCTAGACTGAGAGATTTTAATGGGACTTAAAGGAAGCCAGGGAGGTCAGGAAACAGAGATGAGGATAAAAAGGGTTCCAGGAAAGCAGGGGAATGGCCAGTGAAAATGCCCAAAGTGAGATGGAGTAGCTTGTTCAGAAAATAACAAGGAAGCCAGTGTTGGGGGAAACTGAGTACATGGAGGGAGGGAGAGAGGGACAGAGGGGAGGGGTAAAGGCAGTGGACATAGTGGCCTACATCAATGAAACCACATATTTTAGATAAATAGATAGATGGATGAGAAGGAATGAGTAACTAAGTGCCTGGCCTTTCTTGATTATTTCTAATTTATTCCACATATATCTTTTTTTATACATAATTACCTTCACGTTGTCTCCCCTATTAGACTGAGTTCCACGAATTGAGGGACTGTCTTTTTGCTGTCTTTACATCCCCAGCACTTAGCAGAATACCTAACACAGAGAAGGCACTTAATAAATACTTACTAACTGAATAAATGAAATAAAAAGCATTTATTAAGCACTTGTTATGTTCAAAACACTGAGCTCATTACTGGGGATACAAAAAGAAAAATTAGTTGTTATACTCATGGAACAAATGTTCTGATAGGCCTTTGGCATCCCTGTGTATTTTACTCTTTATTTGGCCTTGTATTAAACACATAGTAATATTTCAGGTATATTTCAGGTATATATATTTCATAGTAATATTAAGGATCCATGATTTCATTAGTGTAGGCGCATCCCACCTCTGACACCTATTTCTTACGTGGCCTTTGGCAAAACCCTCAGTTAGCCTCTCTAGGTCTCAGTTTCCTCATCTGTAAAGTGGAGGGATTGAGGTGGCTTCTGAGGACCCTTCTAAATCTATGACCTCTCACCAGTGTAAATCACAACCAGCACCACACCCCCTCCCATTACCCTAAGAAGTCATAGCATCGTAGATTTAGAGCTGGCAGGGGTCTTAGAGATCATCCATTCCAACCTCCTTATTTTACAGGCAAGGGGATTGAGGCCCATGAGGGTAAAGTGGTTTACTTACGGTCACACAGGTGAACAGGATAGTCAGGATTTCAACCCTGGCTCTTTGACTCCAAAAGCAGGATTCTCCATTGAAATCATCCCGAGAACATACGGTCTTTAAGAAAAAGCTTATCACCTAATTGACTCTCCAATGGTAAGTATCTCTGAATTTAACTGATCCTCTCAAAGTGGAAAGAGTGCTGGGCCTGGAGTCAGGAAAACTCATTTTCCTAAGTTCAAATCTGGCCTCAGTCACTCACTAACTGTGTGACCCTGGGCAAGTCACTTAACCCAGTTTGCTTCAGTTTCCTCATCGGCAAAATGAGCTGGGAAAGGACAGAGCAAACCACTTACAGTATCTTTGCCAAGAAAACCCCAGAAGGGGTCACAAAGAGTCAGACACAACTGAAAAATAACTAAAAAACGACAAAACTCACAACAGATACAGAAGTCAGCTGCGGTGCTCCAGATGTTTGCAGCTTGGTAGAACTGACCAACTTTTATCCTCTATTGTGTAACCTCTCTGAACCTCAGTTTTCTCAATTATACAATGGGGTAAGGACATAAAGTACCTGTCACAGGGCTGTGAGTAGGACCTGCTGAGCTCATGTTGGTCTGATCAGCCACAATCAGACACCCTGACATTGTGAGGTCATTTTGGTCCTCATTGAACACAAAGGACAGCAGCTAACCTCCCAGTGAGGCTCAAATGGGAAAATATATGTAAAGTACTTCAAAAACTTCAAGGCACTATGTGAATGTCAGTTGTTATTTACTTTGTGAAAGCTGACTTTGATTCCATGAATTTATTAAGTGCCGACTACAAGCTGGGCTTTGTGCTAGGCACTGGAAGAACAAAAGTCCAAACAAATTGTCCTTGCTTTCAAAATGCTTATATTCTTTTGAGCAGATTTGCATGTTTGTATTGAGCTCAGAGTTCCTCAATAATTCCCATTAAATTTCTTTCTCATTCTTGAGCCAAATTCTTTATTTAGTGGTAGTTCAGCTAGTCATGTAACCTATTGACAGCTGTCAAAGAAGACCCCAAAAGCACTTGTCCCTTAGCAAATGTTGAATGCTTCACGCTCCTCAGCAGCTCACATAGTAGTTCTTTAATAAATATTTGTTTAATTGAGTTATTATTATTATATGCCCTTTAAGTCAAGTAAACTTTCCATAGCTTTTCCACATAAATTACCACCATTAGTGACCTATATCTAGAATGGTCACTCACTCAAAGTGCATTAGTAATAAAGGAAAGAAATATGTTTTCTATGACTTTATCCCCTCAAAAGCTTCCAGAGCTAATGGCAAGCATAAGCACTCATTTTTCAGTCTTTTTCACTCACTCCTTCACAGACATTGAAACAGACCATGAGGGACTAAGCCTGCCCAGCTGTGATTTATTATTGCTATTGTGTATTGTCAATTACTCATAGGCACTGCAAATGTTGAAACATTATGTACCTAGTAACCGTGCACTGAATTATAGATGGCTGTGTGTTGAGCAATATAATGTATGAGGTCCCATCAGCCCAAAGTAGATACCAAACCTTCAAATAGAAGTCTCCATTTTAATGAGCACTAAAGGTCCTTCTACATTAACCATGTACACAGAAGAAAAATAAATCAGCGGATCACAATTTACAAAGCCAAAAAAGGATTTAGCAAGTTTGGGAGAAACCTAATTACTGATTTAAGAAGTAAAGAGCAGCCAGAGATATTAATAGCCCATGTTGCAACCTAACGCCAATTTCAGAATCCTCAAGAAGTCCTTATAAGATCCAAAATCCAAAATGTGATTAAAAAATGTAAGTGATCAAAACAGATAAGGGTGAATTGAATGGATTTGCTAAAGCATAGAATTCAGTTCATAAGCATTTCAGAAGCAACAGTGGAACTAGGAATAGGGTTAAGGATTCAAATTGGGGGGGGAAGAAAAGAAAAAAAAAGAAATTTACAAGATAATTTTGCTGTATATTTGAAAGGAATAGCAAATAGTGCATAGCAGATTTGCAATTTCATGTGAAATCATCTTTTTTTATTGTACTATGTTATGGAAATGCTTGTTTTATTACATAAATCAAAAATTAATTTAATAATTTTTTTAAAAAAAAGTGAGGAAAGCTAACTACCTACTTCCCCAGGACCTCTTGGCTCTCCTGGTATGGACATTTCCCAGAGTACTGAATTCCCCTTCCCATGCCATCAGTAGCCCTGATTAAATGTAAGCTGGACCACTCAATCACCCAAATGAACTATAACACACATTGGAGTCAGCTTCAGTTTGGAGGACTAAATGTAGTTACACCCATGAATCATCAGCATGGAATTCTTAGAACTAAGGAAGATAACTGAAGCTAGCTCCGATTTTATATACCCTATGTCATAAGATAAGACAAAATGAAGGAATATTTAGTCTACTTATATTGCTACCTAAGCATAGTTTGAGGAGAAGGCAAAACAATTATACCTAAAATAGGTAGGTGACATGTTTTTTTTATGAGAAATAAAATACACAAATGCATTTGTTCTGGGGAAATACACAGTATGATTAAGTTTCTGGAAGGCTGTATTGGTCCAAGTTTGTGGTTTTCCTTAGCATGTTCCTTTAATTTCTGCCTTGAAAGAGTGCTGTTTCTAGCTGACTCTCAGTTATCTTCGCTGATGAATAGATAGATGATAGAAAGGTAGATGGATAGATAGGTAGGTAGATAGATAGATGTGTATGGCATTTATTGAGCACATCTATATTCTAGGCATCACGTTAAACACCAGGAATACAAATATATACAAACAAATAGTACACTGCCTATCAATCAGCTTACATTCTAATGGGGGAAGACAATACATAAAAGGGAACTAGAAAGCAGGAGGAGGGAAAAGAGAAGAATTTGCCATCTACCCACCCTGACCAACCTCCAAAAAAGGCTAGGCAAGTGAGAACAAATAAATAGAAACAATGGATCTGGCAGAAAATCTATCTGAAGTTTTTCTTGATACACTGTGGTATGACAGAAGGTCCCAAGATCTTAAAGAGTTATCTGGGTTTGAATCTGGGCTAAAACACTTATTAAATGTGTAACCTAGGTTCTAATCCTGGTTTGCCTTTTCTAACTTGCTGCATGATCTTAGGCAAGTGACTTATCCTATCTAAACCTCATCTTTCTCCTCTGTGAAATATAAAAAGAATAAAGGTATTGAAAAACTTTCCTTATGGAGTGGTCGTGAGGGTAGCACTTTGTAAAATGCAAAGTGTCCTACATACATGCATTACTGTGACACATGAGTTCCACAGAGATCAAGTGATGAGAAAAAACAAGGGAGCTGGAAAGCTGTCTTCAAGGAGTCCAGGAGAGAACTCTGTGAATTCAAGCTTTTTCCTTAGCTTCCTTCAATACCTATTCCTGGTCAATTGCTCTTCTTTTTCTTTTTTTTCTTCCTTTTTTTTTTTTTACCGTAAGTGAAGTCACAGAATCATAGATTTAGAGCTAGACCTTAGAAAATTATCTAGAAAATTATCAAGACCTTAGGAATTATTCAGTCCAAATCTCTCATTTTATAGATGAAGAAACTGTAACCCACAGGGGAAGGGGTGGGAGGAGGGTCCAAGCATTTATTAAGCACCGATGATGTGCCAGGCACTGTGCTAAGTGCTTTTCAAATATCATCACATTTGATCCTCACCACAACCCTGGGAGGTAGATGCTGTTATTATTCCCGTGTTTGAGTTAAAGAAACTGAGGTAGAAATAGAACAACCTGCCCAGGATTATGCAGATAGTAAGTGAGGCTAGATTTGAACTCAGGTCTTTCTGACTCTAGACCCAGCACTCTTTCTACTGTGCCACCACAGCAATTTATCCAGAGTCCCAGAAATTGCACATGGAAGAGAAGCCAGGCTTTCTGGCTCTTTCCATTGTACCATGCTACTTTCTACCAGTGAGGCTTGTAGGTAGGCAAACTCAATCTTAAGAAGAGGAAGGAAACTGCACACCATCTTGGGGAGGAGGCAGGGAGGGAGGGGGGAAAAATTTTAAACTCAAAAACTTTTGGAAGTGATTGTTGATAAATCAAAATAAATTAATAATAATTTAAAAAGCTTTTTCATGAAGAAAAGAAGAGGAAGGAGAAGGAGAATGAAAAAAAGCAACAAGAGGAACAAGAACAAGTAGTAGTAGTAGTAGTAGTAGAAATGGTAATAGTAGTAGTAGGAAAATTAATGGTGGAGGGTAGTAGTGGTGGTGGTGGTGGTGTTTTGCAAGGATAAGATAATTAATTTTGGTATTTAGTAGGGCATCATCCTCATTTCATTGAGCAATAATGGTTTCAAGTAGAATAACAAGAATAAAAATATCTCCTGGCCATTTTTTAAGTTTCTTTCATGGGCATTATCTACTCAGATTCTAAAAACAATTCTGCAAGAAACATGAAGAATGTTCAGTTGTTTCAGTTATATCCAAGTCTTCATGACCCCATTTGGGGTTTTCTAAGCAGAGATCCTACAGAAGTTTGCCATTTCCTTCTCCGGATCGTTTTACAGATGCAGAAACAGAGTTAAGTGACTTGCTCAGGGTCACACAGCTCATAAGTGTCTAAAGTCAGACTTTAACTCAGGTCTTCCTGACTCCAGGCCCTGTGTTTTATCCACTGTGCCACCTAGCTGCCCTTAGATATGTGAGGAAGGTATTATTATTATTACCATTTTATAGATGAAACAACCAAGACTCAAAGAAGTAATTTTCCCAAAGTAATATGGCTAGCAAGCGGAAAAATCAGTGCTGGGATCTAAGTATTGGGACTATTAGACTAGCACATTGACAGTCAACAAAAATCTTGAGGAAAGCCTATCTGATGACCATGGGTAGTCCTGCTAATTAAGTAATATTAGAAGGCATCCCTACCTGCACATACTACCTGCATTTCTCAAAAGGCAGGTTATTAGTGGCATCCCCTACAGAAGGTGCATCTCACCAGATTCAAACCCTATTACCACCACAAGTGTACTGAGGCACTTTTGGGGTCCTTTTGCTTTGTGATAATTGCAACAAAAAGCTTTATAGTTCAAGAGAAATGTTCATCCAAGGATCTCAAAGCACTTTAAACAAGCAAATTCTCTCTCACTTGTGCTTCATTGGAAAGATGTGGGCAGATCTCTTTTTAAAAAAACATTAGGAATCAGGGTTGGGGAGCTGAGTCACAGAGAGATTAATTTGTTTGCTTTAAATCCCATAATGAGTCAGTAGCCGAGAAAGGAATGGGATTTATGAGGGTCAATTTCCATTCCTGTGTTTTAGCCATTAGACAAGGCTGCCTCTAAACGACGGAACACTGTAGGGACATCACTTTAGTTCCCTTTACACCAAAGAGGCCAAAAGTTCAAAAACCAGACAATGTTGGAGCCTCTTTTAATGGAGCAGCTCATTCCAGCTGTTAGGGGCTTTCTCTCAGACCATGCCTATATTATGCCAAAGCTTGCCTTTAGAAACCAAAAATTAACAAAACCTTTACTTGGCACTAGTGTGTGTGTGTGTGTGTGTGTGTGTGTGTGTGTGTGTGTGTGTGTGTGTGTGTTTTACTTAAATTCAAAAACACTCTTGTATGCAGACATTGCAGTGGGGAAGAGGGATAGGAGGTAGGAGATGAGTTTTGAATATGTTATACATCAATAGATTCCAGATTGTATATGTTCATTATTTACAAAGAATGAGGGGGGTTTTGTTTCATTGTGTTTGTTTGTTATTTATGGACAAGCTCTTAGTTTGATTCTGGGCACTGAAAATAACAGAAAGATTTAAATAAAAGGAATCTTATAACATACTGAAATGATTATATCTCTATCCTTAGGTTTTGATGATTACATTGACACAGATCAGTATATGGGTATGTATTCATTCATTAATTTATTTACTCAACTGCCATTTATTAAACATTTATTTGTCCATGACATTGAGTTAGGCATTGGGGAAAATATAAAATTAATTAAGATATAATCCTTTTCCTCACAGAACCTGCAAGCTATTAGAGAAAATATGGGATAGATATGGATGCAATACAATAAATATACAGGTAGTTAGGTGGCAGAGTGGATAGAGTGCCAGGCCTAAAGTCAAAAAGACTTGTCTTCCTGAGTTCAAATCTGTCCTCAGATGCTTACTAGCTGTGTGACCCTTGGCAAGTCACTTAACCCTATTTGCTGCAATTTCCTCATCTATAAAAAGAACTGGAGTAGGAAACAGCAAACCACTCTACTATCTTTGCCAAGAAACCCCCCATGGGGTCACAAATAACAATAACAAACACAATATTCATATAATAACTAAAATGTAGAGTAGAATGTAGGTGCTTTTTAAAAATAAATTTGCAAAATGAGTGTTCAATTAACATTCTTTCCCTACTTTGCCAATGAATTGATTGTCCTTTGGTTTTCAACCTCAGGTACCACTTATAGGATCTTTACCTGTTTTAGACTGTGTGTTTCTTAGACTTGTGATCTGCCTGTATGGCCTGAGCCACAAAAAAGCCTTGTTCTCACTCTCAGGTACTTCTATGCAGCCTGGTTTGTCCAGGCCTGCTACTGTCCAACAATCCACTTTCACACTCCCTTGTTTGAAACTATGTTTCCAGGGGTGAGGTATCTGAGGGAATATAAATATGGCAGGAGCACTTTCATGTCATAATGATGCTGCTTCCTTTAAAAATACGTAGCCAATGGAGTCCCTTTGTAAAAATGGAATTGATTGCTCCTTGGGTCACTGGATGCTTAATTACATAAAATAAGTATTCTTTTTATTGTAGACACTGTCCAAGATGAGGGAGCTGTTCTTTTGAAGGAAAATAGAAGATAAAACTGCAAAGCCCTTAAGAAACTCCCCTTATGACAGGGAAGACAGCTACTTTTCTTGCCAGAAGGTAAG